>NC_136501.1:47332109-47527109 GCF_053919585.1 Euprymna scolopes
GCAACAACAAAGTGTATATTCGTAGCTTTAATGGTACCAACGGAAAAGTTAGCTTTGCGGCTGTGAACTAAAAAAGGTATTGTTCTGCTTTCCTTGTTTGTTGTTAGGGGGTGATGTAACATGGACAAAAGATAGTTTCAGAACTATTAGCAAAATGAAAGATAGAACTGAAAAGCATGAGAAGCACGTTGACAATGTAGTTTCCCTATCAATTTTGGGGACCATAAATATTAAAGAAAAACTTAGTGAGGCCTGCAGACTTTCAATCAATCATCATAACATGAATGTTAAGAAGAACCGTGAAATTTTATCTAAAATAATAGATTGTATTTTCTTTTGTGGGAACTTTGAAACTCCCTTACGAGGACATGATGAAAAAGATGATTCAGTAAATCCAAGTGTATTTAGAGGATTTTTAAATTTTGCATCTTAATTAGATCCAGATTTAAAGAATCACTTAGAAACCAGTAATGCCTTCAAGGGTGTTTCCAAGACTATTCAGAATGACATACTTGACTGTCTTTTACAAATATACCATGACGAAATAAGGGCAGAAAAAGCAAAGCTTCCTTTGTAGCTGTCATGGCTGATGAAATAACAGATGTGTCTGAACATACACAAATGATCATTGTTTTACGGTACGTCTTGGATGAAAAAAATACTTGAACGCATTTGGGGATTCTTTATTCCAGAAAACCAAACCGCTGATGGGATATCAAAATGCATTCTACAACAATTAGATATAATCCTTCAAGGGAATCGCCAAAAACTGATAGCTCAGACATTTGATGATGCAAATGTCATGAAAGGCAAAAAAGCTGGTGCTCAGGCGAAAATAAAAGCAGTTTATAGTAATGCGCATTTCACTCACTGTTATGCGCATCAACTTAATTTAATAATGAGGAATGCAGCAAGCATTACACGAAATGCTAGAATATTTATCTCTAACATTTTGGCTATTCCGACTTTCTTTTCTAGATCACCACAGCGTCTGTCCATTTTTCAAGAAGCATCTGGATGTAAGCATTCTACGTGTATCCGCCGCAAGGTGGAACTTTAACATACATAAATAGAGTTCATGAAAATGTTCAAGCATAAAAAAACTGTCACTGAAATTCAGTCAACATCATATGTAGATGAGACCGTTGCAGAAGCGACAGGAATTCTGAAATATTTGAACGATGAAAATTTCATGTTTTGGTTTGAGCTATTTCATAAAATTATGTCTCATGTTGAAATTATTTCTCGGGAAATTAGCATATATAAAGTCAATGAATACATAACAAATTTCAAAACTGCTATTTTAGAGATAAGAAACACCAAATACTGTGAAAATTCTTCACAAACACTCAAGGGCGAAGCTAAAGAACTGTGTGACTATATATCTGTTGATATAACGGACAGATATTCTTCAACTAAACATTTAATACTTGCTAAATTATTTTACAAGATAAGCTTTGCTAGTTTTAAGAAAAAAACTACCTACAGAAGAGATATCCTTGACAACTGAAGCATATCCCATGATTGACAAAGAAAAGTTTGAAACTGAGCTAGAAATATTTTATAGTAGGTCAGATATCCATGAATATTGCAAAGTAATTGATCTCCTGAAATTTATTTTGGAAAACAATTTAAACGATGTTCTTAGTGAAATCACAAAACTCATAAAAATTATCTAGACAATTCCCATGACTACATAAGAGATAGAACGTTGTTTTTCAACTCTGAAAAGAATAAAAACTTATCTAAGGAACACCATGGGTTGCGAAAGACTGAATGAACTTGCAGTGCTTTCAATTGATAAAAAAGTTTTTCAGCAATCATTCAGAAGTTAAGGAGAAAATTATCAATCTTTTCTCACAAATTAAAACAAGGAGAATGAAGTTTACTTTCAAATGAATGTAATAAGTAAAATATTTAAAATATTTACATCTATTTAGGATTCCTTTAAGTTATTGTATTTTTATACGTGTGCATACGTATAAATTATGTATATTTTTATGTTTGTTTTATTTTTACACAATATTAAAACAATAGGTGTTTTCTTTATAACAGCACCCCTACTAATCTTAGGCACGAGCCGCCACTGGTTGTGATTCAATGAATTTAAAAAAACCCTTATTGAAATGAAGTGGTTGAGTTTCATATCAAAGATTTTTATTATTCTAAGCAAGACAAAGAATACTTTATAAAATTAATCTCCTTAACCTATAGGGTTTCGATGTCTACCATCTCATCAGAAGAGAGAAAATATTAGCAAATATTTATAAAGGTATGTACCCTATTTGCTAAATTATTATTAATTATTTTGACATTGACTTTCCATGTCTCACTGACTTTAGCAAATAGGGTACATACTTTTATAAATATTTGCTAACAGGACGTCTCCAGAAAGCCACGTCGAATTCAATTTTTGCCATTTTCAATGTAAATTTTGAAGCTTGGAGAAAATATATACCTGTTGAGATAAACAAGCCACCTTTGGATATAACTTTAATTTCATGTCCAACAAGAGAGTTGTTGGGAAAACCAACTCTTACGAAGACAACTCATGTTGCTTGTGGTACATCGGGAAACAAGATTGTTGGAGACGCCCCTCCATGGTATTAATGGACTATCTCATAACGTGACGTCCTCTAGTGACGTCACTTCCGGTATCGGAGCATCGGTGCCCGGCAGTCTGAGATTGGCATGTGACCAAGCAGGTCGTGGGCACACGCCCAACCGTTGAGGAATGGTATACTCAACTCACTTTGCCTGTAATCTATGTGAATACATGTTTCGTCCCTACAATTCCTGTGTTCCTTTCGTCTATTACCATTTAACCCCATAACAACTGGCGACGGTGGATTCGACTTTCACACGGGTTAACTCCAAAAAAAAAAAAAAAAAAAAAAAAAACACAAAATTCGAATTGACTTCAAAAGAACGTCGGATTTACAAGCTGAGATGTCGGCTGGCAATTACATGCTAAAAACAAAATCCTAAAAACAAAAAAAAAAAGAAAACGAACACATAGTAAAGTTATTGACTAAATTGTAAGTTAATTTTTTTGTCTCTATATTTAAATTGAAAAGAACTGTTCTAAATGCATTTTGTTAAGGCAGTAAAAGTTTATTTGATTGATTATTGAAAGAAGAAAAAAAAGAAAAAAACAGAAAATGTTGACCTAATTTTCACCGCAAGAACAATTCTATTGTAAACTGTCGACTGTTTATTCATATGCAAATTTGAACATTTTTTTTTAAATGAAGTGAAAAGATTTTTTTGCCTTTGTTTTGTGCTGCTAGAGTTATGCAATATTTAAACGGGAGAGAAATGTTTTTCCCCCTTTTCGTTTTACTTGGACTAAAAGAAAGATACTTTTTCATTGAGTGGTATTTCCTGAAATATTCTATTTTTAACTGTCGGTTCTAAAGTGAAAAACTTTTTTTTCTTCCGCATGGGACAACTCCCACCCACACACACACACACACACACACATAAAAAACAGCCATTTTGGTTAACTTCCAGGCAATTCCACAAGTATTTTTATTCTTTTGCAACTGTATTGTATCACAGTACATTTTTTTGTTTTGTTTTTGTTTCGCAAGTAAATTTTTTTTGTCCACCCTCATATTGGGTTATCTCTAAGGTTTTTACCAAGAAGCAAAGGATAAATTAGTGCCCCTTCATACGCACACACTCAAGGAAAGGACATTTTCTTTTTTTCTTTTTTTTTTTGTTATTATTTTATCTCTCTTCTCCAATAAAAAACGGAAATAATTTTTTTTCTCATGGATTTGGAAAAAAAAAAGCCATTAAAAGATGGATGACGTTAAAGCAGTATTAATACGGCTAATTAAGGTTCAGATAGACCAGCAGCAGAAAGCTGAGGAAAATTTAAAAGAACTAAACAGCTCCAGTTACAATTTCAAGAGGGGCAAAAAGCGTTGGATGAGAGAATGTTACTTCAACAACAGAGACAAGAAGAGTTATTGTTAAAAATATTCGATAGAACGGAACACAGGGACGGCAGTTTTGCTTTTTCCCAAAGCACAATATGGAATGTTATAGAAACGTTCAACTACTAACCGGAGTTGGAGGGGACCTTTGATGCTTTCTATCGGAGATATGAGGACCTATTCACCAAGGATTGTCAAGAGTGGGGTAACGCTAAGAAAGTTCACCTACTTTTGAGGAAATTAAAGACCATAGAACATAGCAAGTTTGTGGATTATATTCTCCCCAGGAAGACGAGTGAATTGGAATTCTCTGAAGCAGTCAAACTTTTATCCGAACTGTGCAGCCCGAATTTTATGCTCTTTCATAGAAGATGGAAGTGCTTTTACCTGCAAAAAAGCGACGACGACGATTACCTGACCTTCACGTCCGTGGTAAATAAACACTGCGATGATTTCTGTCTATCTGACTTATCAGCAGATGACTTCAAGTGTTTAATTTTTGTGCAGGGTCTAGTCTCATCCAAAGACGCTGAGATTAGACAACATGTTCTCTCTAGACTTGAGAGCGAACAGGGCCTCACCCTCCAGGATTGTCAACAGGTAGTCTGTGTAAGGAACAACTCGAGATACGTCGAGGAGGCAGGTGCAACAGTCATTAGAAGACCGGAAAAATACTCACCCCGAAAAAGCAAAGCTGGAAGTAAAAAAACTCAGGCTACACCTAATAAGTACCACCCAGTCACAAGACCCGGATCCCCTACAAGCTCGTGCTATCACTGTGGCGGGAAACATTGGTCGAGTCAATGTTTTTACAAATATAAGTACTGCAACGAATGTGGCATGAAGGGCCACAAAGCGACCCAGTGCATGGAGAACAAGGTCAAGAACAGCGTCCGACAAACTAGATTCGACTTGGATTCGGATAAGAACTGGCACAAATATGTCACAGTTTACATTGCAAATAAAACTGTGCATCTACAATTGGATTCCGGATCAGACCTGTCCATCATTAACCTTAAGACATAGAAAGGTGACCTTAAATGGTGTTACTAAAAAAGTGAAAACCTGTTCGGTACTGATTGGATGGAGTGATTCGAATTGTGGGACCAACCTATGAATAAATTCTGTCATATGGTAGAAGACTCGTCTATGGAGCCACAACAACTGAAGGACGAGTTAAAGAGGAATTTCCAGAAGTATTCTCACCAGGACTAGGAAAATGTACAAAGGCTATAGCAAGATTCAAACTAAAAAAAATACTCTGCCAGTTTTCAAGAAGAAACGTAACGTCCCACTTGCAGCAACAGAGAAATCGAAAAAGGAAGCTTCAACGGAATCAGCAGAAAAACTGAAACTGCAAAGCCGGAAGCTAAAAACCCCACACCAAAAGAATTCCCCAAGCCAAAGCAACCTAAGATGGCTCAAGGGACTCCAACAGATGAAGCACTTCAACAATTTCTACACGTGTATAGGATTACATCCAACCCGAACACACCAACACACCAACAGCAGCCTCACCTGCAGAAACGATGTTTGCACAGAAAGTGAGATCCGTTTTTGACAAACTCTTACCCAAACAGCCAAGGCCACTAGTGACCACTTATGTACCCAGTAAACGTTTCATACCAGGTGAAAGGGTGTTTTTCAAAAGTTATAAAAACAATACATCATTCTACAATTATTGGTATGTATCATCCAAAGACCAACATAAACCCACAAACGTCACCAGAACCAACTAAGAAGGTGTTGATCAATTGAAACTAGCGACAGTCCACCATTGGAAGATGAGCCGATAGACACTGTCTTCAAAACTTTTGATCTTGAACCTCCTCAACCAACACCTGTACTACGGCGGTCGTTCTGTAAGAGAAAGGTTACCGAGCCATTGATGGTAAATCCTAAAAGGAAGAGCTACTGACAGCTTTTATGAACAAAAAGCTTGGGACGGGGGTGTTGAAGACGACCCTCCATGGGATTAATGGACTATCTCATGGCGTCACTTCCTCTGGTGACATCACTTTCAGTATTGGAGTACCGGTGCCCGGCTGTCTGAGATTGGCACGTGACCAAGCAGGTCGTGTGCACATGCCCAACCGTTGAGGAATGGTATACTCAACTCACTTTGCCTGTAATTTCCTGTTCTTTTCGTCTATTACCATTTAACCCCATAACAAAGATACAACTAACTGGTGAGTTAATATGCAATTTCTCTTTTAAAAGAAAAAATTTCAGGTGTGTGATTTGTTTCTGATGCATCAACCCTGAATCTGTTTGGTTTGGATTTTATTGAAGAACTTGATCTTTTCAATGATCCCCTAAAGTCAACTTTCAATTCTTTCTATATTAATGCTGCAGCAAATGCTGAAACATTTTAAGAACATATTTAAAGCAAAGTTGAGCAATGTTTTTCAAGAAGGACTTGGATGTTGTTCTAAAGTTAAAGCGACTTTAAGCTTAAGATGCAAAGCCAGTCTTTAGACCAAAGTGTCTGGTACCATACACAGCTTTAGCCACAGTAGAAAAAGAATTGGATCGTCTACAACAAGGAGTAATCCAACCTACAAATTACTCATTCTGGGCAGCACCTATTGTCATTGCGAAGAAGCACAGGACTAAATGACAGACTGGGACTATCAGTATCCAATACCCATCCCAGAGGATCTGTTCTCAAAACTCAACGGTGGAACTTGTTTTGCAAAACTGGACCTTGCAGATGCATATCTACAAATGGAAGTTGAAGATTCCAAAAATCTTCTCACTATCAACACACATCAAGGATTTCAATTTAACCACCTTCCATTTGGGGTCAAATCAGCTTCAGCAGTATTCCAGCAAACTATGTATACAATGCTCACAGGATTGCCTGGAGTCTCCACCTACATTGATGATATTATCGTTTCATGCACATCCCTAGAGGAACTTCTGCATCGTCTTACTGCTGTGTTGGATCGGATTCAACAATATGCTTATCGTTCTGCAAATAATTAATGTTTCTGCCGTGAATAAATTGTATTTCACTTACAATGAGCTTGTCTACTTATTATTCAAATATTCCATTATTCCGACAAACCATTTCTCTGGACACAACAGGTTTGATGGAACGATTCCAATATTTTTCCCGATTCTGATACAATTTCCGATTTTGATTCTTTATAAATTTATAAATATTTAACTATAAAATTGTTTGTTTTTTTTCCACTTACTGCAAAAAAAAAAACATGTTAAATATGCATATATTTTCTCAAACATAAAAACACATTTGTGGGAATGCTCTATAGCTTTTATAGTTACTGGTAGTTTAAAATAAATATTTATGATTTACTACCAGCAATGGAAGATTTTGCTTTAAACAAAATATGATAAAAAGAAGATAATTAAAGGAATCGTTTTTGGCATTGGAAAATAGGCACAAATTTTTCTGATTCCGATACTGATTTCGATACCGATTTCGATACCCCTGATTTTTCCATTCCCGATTCTAATTAATCATCCCAACACTACTGCATTTAGAATTCTGGTTTTACTTGTAAATATATCACACACAAGAATATACAGACATATACGCACACACACACAGATACTACGTACATATACTTTCATCTTGCTTTTGAATGTCTCTCTTATCTGAAGATGACATTTCTGATTCCAGTTTCTCTTATTTTTTAAATTTCTTATTTTGCTTAAGCTGGATATGGAGCATCCTACTGGATGCCAGACAATCACCTGCTATCTCATATATCTTTAAGATTCTAACTGTCGCTTTAAGTGTAATTGCTTGAATCTCTCTTGCACTTGTTTCATCAGGTATATTTGCCAGGTAGTTTTTTTTTTAATTTCACCACTAACGAGTCCGCATATGGCTATTTAATTGATTGATTGTTTTGTTTTACGGCCTATCAACCCTTTTCAGGTTATTTAATGCCAAATCCAGTCATTTCGGTAAAAGTTTTATGCTTTAACTCTTTTATTTCTTCGAATTTTTATTCATGTTGTTTGATTTGCTTTGTAGTGGAAGGGTGTTGCTTTTGTTTTTGGCTTCACATAACATAATTGAGTTTTGCACAGAAGGAGGTAAAAAAAAGAACAAACAATAACATCAATGTTTGGTACATTTGGGGTCAGGAAGCCAGTATCCTCAGACAGTCTGATCTGGTAGCATCAATCCGATGTAGAGCTGAGCAGTTAAAATTCTAGTTACTGGCGTCAGGCAGGTGCAGATAGTTGTGTAAAAAAAATCATTGAGAGTGAAGCTGAGGTTATGTATATCCTAGCAGCACATCTTCCATGCAATAAAGCATCATCCAAGTTCAAGAAACCATCAACATTCCACAACTGCAGAGAGATTGCTAGAATATAAATTATGTAATTAATTGGAATGTTTATTGAGATTAGTATCATTTATTTATTGCGGACTATTATCTTCATCTTTTAGTTGTTGTTTCACGACGTTTCGGCCAACTATTCCTCTGGCCTTCATCAGGTGGTAACCACAACGGGATAGGAACTCTGAATCTCCTAACTACCTTCTCAGCAATTACTGCCTTCCATAGTTATTTTTTTATCTTACCACATTTTGGCTAACTAAGCCTCTGGCCAACTTTGAGTAGGATTGAAACCGCTATCTTCAGACAATGCTCACCTGGAACAGTAGAGACTACCACCTGATGAAGGCCAGAGAAATAGTTGACCGAAACGTTGTAAAACAACAATTAAAAGATGAGAATAACAGTCCACAAATAAATGAATAGATTGCTAGAAGTCATTCATTAAAAGACCTTATGTGCCATTACAAACTTTTACACTCGCACACAAACACACATTCACATTCTTACACACATTACTAAGGAAAATCATAGTCACACACGCTCCAATAGCCTATAATTTTTCTCCATCTCTCCTGAACAGTAGCTCAGACTTATAATACAAAACCAGCAAGATCAATGGTGAGAGAATCACCATATTCACAAGGAAAAATCTAGTGCAAGAGAAGCCTAGTGCACCGCCAATGACACAACTCCAGTGGGTAGTGCTGGATAGCATAGTACTGTGTGCTGCAAAATCATGTTGATGTACTGGGTCTTGTTAGATCATTGAAATTAAGCAGCGTTGAGCCTGGTCAGTATGAGATGGGTGACTATTTAAAAATATCAGGTGCCATATGTGAGAGGAAACGACATTTCTCTGTAAAACACTGCCAAAACTAACATCATTATCTCTTCTTGTCAGGAAGCCAATAACAGCTCATTCACGTAGTAGAAAAATCTTTTACCACAATTTCTGCCGCCTTCAATTTTGTAATTTATTCACTTGGATCATCATTATTTCTACCTGACGATTTCATGTGTATTTCTACATCTGACCAATACATTTCTTTCTTTGTGTACCATAATGTGCTGCAACGTCGCGTTGACAGCAGTCGCTGCAGTGAAATAGAGAGAGGAGCAGTAGGAGGTAGCAGGACTGGTGACATCACACAGCAGACAGAGAGAGTGGGTTGGGGGAGACGTAGTGGCATGAATAACGGACAGAAAGAGAGCAGATGACAATAAATTCTGACAGTTCGGTGACAGCTCTGTCAAAATTTGTTATGTTATATGGAAAGCACGGACAGGAAATAAAAGTGTCTCTCAAAAAAAAGAAAAGGTGAGTTCAAAGTATTTCTTTTATTTTACATTTGGATTGTACCTCTTTTTTTCTTTTTTTTTTTACATAGGCATCACCACTTATCAAGGTCTTGAGGCCACTCGAGGATAAGGGTTAAAGAGTGTACAGTAGAAATTGGACAATATAGTAATCGTTAGTAATGGAAATTTAGTAAATTTGTCAACTTATATGGAACGGCTCATCAAAAACTTGTTTACGTTAAACTTGAAGACAACCATATTGTAGTCAGCTGGAAAGCAGGAAAACAGAAGACAATTCCATAGGCGTGCAGTTCTAAGAAAAAAGCTTTGCTCACGGAATCTACGTTTAGGTTTAGGCACAGATAAAGAGTGGGGGAAATTATTGATAGTGTTTTCTGCTAGACGGGTGTTTTTTGTGAAAGTTTGGTGAGGGGACACCATAGATTGGAGCACAGCCGAATTTTTGTAGTTTTCTTTATCGAGATCTTTATCTTCATTTGGAATATGCTTTCAACACATATATTTTTGTACTATTATCAACTTTCATAGAAATATGACTCCTTGCATAATTTATAGTTTTCAATTTAGGTGCAAACCAGCAAGATCTATAACCTGCCCATGTTTATCATTTTGCTAATTACTTTTCTCTAAGGATAAGTGCCATTCTTTGAAACTCCATCAAATAGGAAACATTTTGAAGTTTAGTATTCTTTGTTGAATAAATTTTTGTAATTTCTAATTTACAGAGTTTACATTGCATTTCTTATATCTCTATCTCAACTATTATATAAAAGGAACTTTATCTGTGTGTGTATGTGCGTGTGTTCATTCCTTATGGACTCAAAAACGACTGGGCCGATTTTTATGAAATTTCACTCAAAGGTACTTTATGTGCCTGGCAGTGTTCTTAGATCGATATTGTATCAGAATGTCTCTGATAATTAAAAACTGAAATAATCCGATAAAAGAAGGAACGGATGATTTTGACCAATGTCTTGTCACCTTATACAGCCTAACATCACAAGTGCATTTGAGAAGTTTTATTACCACAGAAGCTGAAAGGACCGACATATAAAATCAACAGTAGGTTCTTTGATATGACAATTTGAAATGAATATTTTTGTTTAAAGCACAATTGCACCATGATACTTGATATTTTCATTTTAAACTTAAATTCAGGCCATTATCACCGCACAGGCAGTAAGGCTAGGCATATAAAGTAAACAGTAGGTTCTTTGATATGGCAGGGGCGCGTTTGAAATGAATGTTTCTGTTTAGAACACAATTGAAGCATTATACTTGACTTTTGCATTTTAAACTTTAATTAAAGCCATTATATAAAAATAACTTTATAAAATAAACAGTAAATTCTTTACAGTGCAATGTAGACTATGTATTGTGGACTAAGTCACTGCAAATTAGAGCAGGCAATCAATCGATTTATTTGAAAATTGGGCGATTTCACAGATTTTGATGACAAAAATATGGGAGTGTGAAATATTCGTTGATCATCATTCAACCCCGCACAACATAGAGTCTCCTTACTATATATATATATATATATATATATATATATATATATATATATATATATATACTGGAAGAAGTTGGCTCAATCTGCCTAGTGTGAATGTCATACTAGATATTAAGTATCAGAATAATATAATGTCACATAGCACTCATCGAGTAAGCTAGCGTTCACACACATACATGCACATAATTTTACATTCACACGCAAGCATACATTCATATGCCTTACACATGGTTACTTATGAAAAATCATGGTTACTGACAGCCCAAATAATCTATAATTTTTCTTCATCTCTCCTGAACAATAGCCCAGTCTAATAATACTGTTGTGTTAAGATTTAGGATTAAAAAAATTTTGGCTCTTAAAAAGAAAAATCAAATCGAACAAAAAAAAAAACAGAAATAAAGTTGATTCACTTACCGATTTGAAGAAATTTCTTAAACCCATTATTTTACACGGAGGGTGGGATGTGGGGTTAATTTACTCCAAACCTTAAACTAAGGCAAAATAAAAAAAAAAAATTTTTTTAAATGGAAAAAGGTTGTTTCATTTAATGTCATTACTAATTGACCGTTCAGCGACGGCTCAACTATTTCCAATCTGTTCCGTAAATCGCAGTTGGAAACATCCGGATCGATATAGGTCCTCTCTTGTGGACGTGCCAATATATTTTTATGTGTAAATAAACAAGTCAAACAAACCAATGGACAGTTACGTGATCGTATTAAATAATACTAAAAAAAAAAATTAGAAACAAAAAAAAAAAAAAAGCATTGATATAGCATGCGGTATGAAATAGACCCTCTCCCGCCCCTTTAACCTGTCTCATCGCAAGAAGAAGAAGAAGAAGAAGAAGAAGAAGAAGAAGAAGAAGAAGAAGAAGAAGAAGAAGAAGAAGAAGAAGAAGAACAACAACAACAACAACAACAACAACAACGACGACAACGACGACGACGACAACGACGACGAAGAGGAGGAGGATAAAAGGAAGGAGGAGGAAGAGAAAGAGGAGGAAAAAGTAACAAGAGAGTGCCAGCTGAACCACTTCCGATAAAAGACATAAAATCAATGCGTCAGGTGTAAATAATTTTACAATATGCACACACCCCTCCCCATCTTCCGCGCTACTGTCCCTTTCAAAGACAAAGTATTGAATCAATACGTCAATAATACAATTTTTCTGTATAATGCTTACAAGTTTATCCTGGATACAATGTTTATATTTTATGAGAGAAGAGAAAAAAGCAGTTTCACAAACAAAGCAGACTTCTATAGTACACCATTTTTGTTAAGATTCCAGGTCATCTCAAGCTAAAACAGACAACCTGGAAATCTTTATTGAATGTTGGCATTTACAAAGCAACGATATTCATCTCCCTTTTATACCGGAATAATGTGACACAAGGGCCGGAGCGTGCGATATGAAGAACCAGCGCCCTAGAGGAAGAGCACTCTGGCCTGCAAAAATGCCTGGGCAGTCCTGTCGACATTCCTCCGTCGGGGTACCCCACAATATTAGCAATAACCCAACCCCTTCACAAAAAGAGAAGGCAAAGCGTTGGAGGGTGGACGTTTTAGAACTACACAGAATCATAACCATACCTCAGTCAACAGGAAACAAACCATCTGAACATTGGCCTAAACTTTTTTTTTGGGGGGGGGGTCTCTCTGGGCCCCCCTCCCCTCATCCTCGGCTTTTACAAAATAATATCTCTTCTATTTAAATAAATAAATGCAAAAGGCCAAGAGGTGTTGCTCTGAAGGAGTAACTTAAAGATTGTCTCTTGCAATGTGATTTTATTATATGTATTGAACTATGTAGCACAATATTACTTTCTGAGTATTTATTATTACTAGGGCTTGGACAACAATATTCTTTTCATTGTTTTGACTCTCGAGTGCGTATCCGTTGATATCTGATATGCTTTTATATACAGTGATGCGGTTCTCGGTTGATTAACTGTGGCTGTGTCGAATATATACTCGAGAGTCAAAACAATGAAAAGAATATGCTGTTGTCATAACTCTAATTATTACTTATTAATTCATTTCATTTAGGCCAGTTTTATATTTAAAATACAATGGACACTATTTTCATAGAAATGTTAATAAACTCATATTTACTGTGTGTAATTGTTTTTGCTGTCCAAAAAAATATTTTTTTGTGCTATACAGGAAAATATCAGCTTTATCAAAACATATTTGTTGATTAAATGTATTTCTCATTCCACGAGTCCTGTTAGTCTTAAATTAATGTTTAAAGTATTTAAAGTAGTAAACAGGCTAGTTTATCATATATCTAAAAAAAAAAAAATATGTTGTTCTTCAGGGGACAGATAAAATGTACCCTGCAAGCTGATTGGTCAGTGTGTGACCAATCAGCTTGCAGGGACATTTATCCATGAGAGAAAATAAGTTCTTATTTATGACTGCTACAGAGTTAGATGCAAAGTCGGTTTTAAATGTGCAGAAAATCAGTTTAGAAGAATTTCTTCTACACTGACAGAAAAAATGAAGTGTAACATCAGAACAGGTATTACACTTTGCTCCTGTCTGAAAGGCCAAGGAATGATAAAGGCCATTCATGCAAAATAAGTAATTTTATTGACAACCTGTTAAAACAATACAAAATAAAGTGTTAGCAATGAATTAGAGTTCAAAGAGCCAAAGAACGTTCTAGGTGAAAGAAGGTGTTTATAAGAAGACATTGAGTAGCCTTGTTTGTTTCAGCTGGCATCGCATGTGTTTTTTTTTTTCATATTTTGTCCTATTAACTCTACTTAAATGGATATTAAAAAAAATTGTTCTAACTTTTTCCCAATATCAATAGTAGAACTAACAATTTACAGTTGAAATGTCAGATATCCTCAATCCGTGCGAAACATTGAGCAGAGGATAGCAACTTAATCACAAAACACCCTAACCTGCCTTGACAAAATTCAAAACCGGCTCCAAAATCTAGTAGGGAGACACCCTTTTCTCTTCCCTACAACGTCTTTCCCACAGAAGAGACGTTGTGAGCCTGGCTCTGCTCTATCGTTATTTTCATGGCAAGTGCTCATCAGAGCTTCAATCTATGGTTCCCTCTCTTTATAACTTTCACAAAAAGCACTCGTCTAGCTACAACTATCAACAATTTCCCACACTCTATCTGTGCCTAAATCTAAACACGAATACCATCTTGTACCCTCTCGACGCAAATACTCCTGACAAACCCGACAAGCAGCTAAATCCTAGCCCTACACAGTAGAGATCCCTAGGTGTAAGAAAGTCTTTTACTCCAATAGTTTCTTCCCCAAAACTGCTAGATTTTGAAACTCCTTTTTCAACTGTACTGACATGCAGAAGTTCAAGAGTAATGTGAACAGACATCTTGCTGCTCATCTCTCTTCATAATACCCTCACAACTTATGTCCCAGATAGTAGCCCCCTACTTCAAAGTGGCTCAATGCCTTGTTTGGGGTGAAAATTTTTTTTAAATCTTTCTTTCATAGAACTGCCCGCCTGTGGAACTCTGTTCCACTGGCCTGCTTCGCAGCTGACTACAACATGATCATCTTTAAGTCCAATATAACAAGTTCTTGTTTAGCCGTTCCCTTAAATAATTAAATTCTACCCAACTTTCACTGGTAACGATCACTACGTTGCTGTCTTGATGACAACTGTGCACTAATTAACCCTTATCCTTGAGTGGCCTTTGGGCCTTGTGTAACGTAGCCGTTACACTTTTCGCAGGAACAAATAAATATCAACGCTCTGATCCCCATCTGGCATCAATTGTGATGGATGGCTCTCGTCTGGGTGAGACCCCGTGTTTTGACAAGCTTCTGGGTTTGACCTTTACTCCTGATCTGAAATGGAACACGTACATCAAGTCTGTTGCCATGGTCGCTGGAAAGATGGTGGGATCCTTCTACCGCTCCAGAAGATATCTCACTACTGATGTAATTCTCTATCTATATAAAAGCCAAGTATGTCCAAGGATGGAATACTGTTGCCATATCTGGGCAGAAGCTACTAAAAACAGCCTATCCTGCCTTGACAGAGTACAAAATAGACTTTGTGGCTTAGTGGAGAATGCCCTTTTCTCTACCCTGCAACCTCTCTCCCACAGAAGAGACGTTGCGAGCCTATCCTTGTTTTATCGTTATTTCCATGGCAGATGCTCACCTGAACTCCAATCTCTGGTCCCCCTTCACCAATCTTTCATGAAAAACACCCGTCTAGCTGAATCCACTGTGAAAAATTTCCCCAACTCTATATCTGTGCCTAAATCAAAACGTAGATTCCATGAACAAAGCTTCTTTCTTAGAACTGCACGCCTGTGGAACTCTGTTCCGTCTGGCTGCTTCCCACCGGACTACAACTTGGATGTCTTCAAGTCCAATGTTAACAAATTCCTAATGAACCGCCCCCTTAAGTAAACACTTCATCAAATCTCCACACTAACATAATGTACTTGCAATAACCCTTATCCCTGAGTGGCTTCCGGGCCTTGATAAGTGGTGATCACAGTGTAAAAAAAACAAATAAATATAACAGGAGCAGAAATGAACAAATAAATAAAATCTGGGTCGGCATATTTTTCTTTTTTTACAAAACGTTTTTATAACCGTTACTTTCGGCACCACTAAAAAAAAAGTCTTTCGCAACCAAATGTCCATGTTCCTCCTGAGCACAGCCAGACAATTCTTGTCTGCGACTTTACATATCCATTTCCTTCTACGTCGTCTTTCTTTCTCTGCGAGCATGTGTTGCATTTTTTCTCCCTTTTTCTTTCCTTCCTCTTCTCACGCACACTTCCTAAGTTGCATAAACGTGTTTTTCTGCTGCTGCTGCTGCTGCTGCTGCTGCTGATGATGATGATGATGATGATGATGATGATGATGATGATGATGATGATCTCTTCACATACTGGCCATCCTTTGCTTCTGTCAATATTTTACACCACGCTCATACGCCTCCTGTTACACATGATAAGTGGTAATACCCTTGTAAATAAAAAAAAATCTCTGCATAAAAATGTTTTGCTATAATATTTCGTTTTTCACAATTTTTTTTTTTTTACGAAACTCTGTTCGTGCTTTTAGGTTGCACTTACTAATTGGTGACCCTCGTCTTAATTTTTCCTTTATTTATATTTTAGTACGCATTTTCCTGCATATATTCTTCATTTCATTCCCATTAGAAGACTCTTTGCGTGCCTAGTTTAATCTCTTTACTTTTTGTGATTAAAATGTAGTATAAACCTGACCTCGTACAACATGCTGTTTGTTTCAAGGAAGGGATAAAGAAAAAAAAAAATGGCCGCTTTTGCTATTTATGGACTGGTGGTCACATGAGGTAACAAGAGTTGGGGGAAATATGCAAATGAGATGCAGTCGGTTTTTCAAATAAAAAGCCTGTGTGTCAGAGAGTGAGGGTGTGTCTCTTTGGCAGAAGTAAGTTTCTCACAGATGTGTGCTGGAGTTTGATACCGAGAATTGCAACATATTTAACTGCAAGCTATTTCGGCACAACAACAAAAATGAGCAAGGGTTAGCAGCAACATCCTGAAGCGATGTGGTCACGTGACTGAATTTTCGCACAGCGCGTTTGAGGCTTATAATAAGCTCAGAAGAGTTATCTGGACTGGAGAGTCAGTGGATGTAAATGCTGCAGAGATAAGGCGACTAGCGGGATTGGCTGGATATGTAGGACGCAGCCTTGAGAAGACTATTAAACTGGCTTTCATAAGTAGTATCCCTGACTGCATCTCTATGGAACTGCAATGACTTACTAAAATTGAAACCATTTGAGGCATGCAAGAGTGCTGGCAAAACAGCCCGGTGAACTAGGAGCAGTTACAGTCTCTGTGGCAAAAAATTAAAGCAGAGAGGAGCAAGACATTAACAAAACAAAGTCGTAGATTTATCGATAAATGTTGTGGAGAGGCTGATGCTAAGATCATGGTGAGAAACATACCACTGCGACTAAGAGTGATTGTACTGAATAGGCTAATTGCAGGAATTGACGTGGTACTGGGCCTGGATGTGATAGACCGATTGAGAGAAGCTACCATTGCTAAAGGCCAAGTGAAGTTTGGCAATCAGAGTGCACCAAGAATGACAAGAAGTGCAATCAGGAGCAACACCATTCAACCATTAAAACCCAGGCCATGTCTGATTGAGAATGAGGACTTTCGGGCCTACTTTGATGGTGATAAATGGACAGTAGAGTGGTGGATCACAGAACCACCTGCGCTGACAAATCGGATTAGCTGCTACAAAAGGACACTAACAGGAGATATAGGTCACAGTTTGAGAAAGAAGTTGAGAGGTGGATAGACGAAGGAATATTGATACCATGGTCAGGGAAGGTCAAAGGAATTTTACCACTCATGGCCGTGGTCCAACTTATTAAGAAGAAAGTTAGGCTGGTGTTGGATTTCCGAGAGTTAAACAAGTATGTAGCTTGTCACACAAAAGATGAATTGACGTGTGTGATGAAGTCATGAGGGACTGGAGGAGAATGGAATGGGCAACTAAAATCACAAACCTAAAGTTGGCCTATCTCCAAATTCATGTAGACAAAAAGCTATGGCAGTATTAATTGGTAGAGTATAAAGGTCAAGTTTATTGTTTGATCAGATTAGAATTTGAACTGAATTCTGCACCGAAAATCATGACGGCAGTTCTTAAGACTGTGTTGGCCAAAGATGATGCAGTGAAGAGAGGTACCTGCTCTTACATCGATGATGAACTGGTAGTCAAAACCGAGGTGACTGCAGAGAGAGTGAGAGATCATGTCAAAACATATGGATTAACAGCAAAACTGTCTGAGTCATTGGAAAGGGAATGGCTTTAGGATTAAGACTACGGTGCAATAAGGTAGGAAAGTTGATGTTTGGATAAGGAAACGAGATCCCTGAAGCCTGACCAAGAGAGAGCTTTTCTCTGTACGTGGAAAGTTGGTTGACCATTACTCTATAGTTGGATGGTTGCAAACTGCATGCAGTTTTATTAAAAGGCAGACGGGTACAGACAGTTGGAAGGATGCAAATGATCAAGAAGTGCCTCTCATGATACAAAAGGTCATAGCAGAAATTAAAAAAAAATGAACCCTGTGAAAGGAAAAAGATAATAGTGCCCATATCAAATTGCAGAACTCGATGCTATGATGAAGGGTATCAATCTGGCTTTAAAATGGGGTCTACAGCTCTGCAACCGTGACATCATGAATTAAATTAGAGGTTTCTGGTGATAAGTAGATCAAGGCAAAAGGAGCAGCAGAGATACTTGGAGCTCTTGAAAAATTGATTCGAAAATTTGGACTGAAGGTACCTGTCACCTTGGTTCCATTACAGAAAAATAAAGCAGACGGACTGACCAGAGTGAAGAAAGCCTGGCTAAGGAAAGAGAAAGACTCTGGTGTGTTGTGCAGTAGAGCATCTAAAAGACCTGCATAAGATGCATCATTTTGGAAAGGAAAGGACTTTATACCTAGCAAGAAAAGTGAAAAGTGAATCCGCACATCACAATGCAAAGAGGTGGTGGACTCAATTGACGCTGTGCCAGCTAGACATGAAAAAAGTTAATTGCATGTTGAAGAAAATTGGCAGCAACTGACTATTCATATCACGCATTATCAACATGAACCATATTTAACAATGATTTAACAATGAATGTGGCTTGGAAGAGTAGTGATATGGCAGAAAATCAGAAATGAAATGGTAGAAGAGGTGAAGAGAGTTGTTAAGGAAGTATTTATGGAAAAGGAGCCAGTAAAAGAGGTGTTGGTGGATAACGGCATGTCTTTCCGCTCAAAAGTTTTTAGAGACTTGTGTGCAAAGTGAAATGTTAGGTTATATTTTAGAGCTGCATACCGCCCAAGTGGTAATGGAATTATAGAGAGGCACCACCACACTACAAAAGCTGTATTTTGGTATAATATGGCACCAAAGACTGGCCAAGATAAAAAGTCACTGCCATACCAATCTATTTTTACATACAAATGGCGACATCCATTGGTTATAACAGAGAGAGTGAAACACATGGAAATCACGATTGGTGAAGAGGTGTGGGTTTAACCACCCAATTCTCATGGCACAACCCGCTGGGAAAGAGGTACTGTAACAAAGTGTCAGTTAATGGAATGCCAGGTCAAATGTTGGACATACGGAGAGTTTCCTTGCCAGCTGAGGAAGAGAAGGTTGACAAAGTTCCTGAAGAAGAACCTTTACGAACAAAGATGCCCGGTGTGGATGGTGGACTATGAGACTAATTATTGATCTTAAAGATCAAGGGGGCATGTGATTAACAAGTAGTACAAACCTGACTTTGTACAATGTAACGTCCGTTTCAGGAAAGGGATAAAGAAAAAAAATGGCTGCTCTTGCTATTTATGGACTGGTGGTCATGTGAGGTAACGAGAGTTGGGAGAAATATACAAATGAGATGTAGTCGGTTTTTCAAATAAAAAGCCTGTGTGTCAGAGAGTGAGGGGGTGTCTCTTTGGCGGAAGTAAGTTTCTCACAGATGTGCACTGGGGGTTTGATACCGAGAATTGCGAGAAGGAGAGCATAACAGTTGGAATTTTTTTTTTTTGGGACTTTACTTTCTAATATTACCAACATATTTAACTGCATTTGTGTTTGTTTTTGATAGCTTGTAATAATGAACAATGATTAATTGATTTTCTTTTTTTGCTTTAATAATTTCTTAATACACAAGAACAGATATTCGCACGGCGTGTCCATTCGAGGGGTGTATTTAGGCATTAAAATGCTATTTCAAGTAAGACGTAGCTAAACATGATATTTAAAGATGAAGTGTGACAGATTAACAAAAATGCAACTTTAAACTTGAACGTGACAGACTGTTGAAAATGCTGTTTCAAGTGTGACAGACGGACGGACAAGCAGATACTGCCTTTTCTTCTTCTTCTTCTTCTTCTTCTTCTTCTTCTTCTTTGGGTGTCTTTTAAGCATGTGCTCATACAATAAGTTCCCATGTTTTACGTAGTCCACTGCATTATTGTTGTATTCTGCAAGCTCTTTTAAGCTGCACCGGTTAGGAGCAGTAAATGGCAAAGAAGGCACAATAAACAACAACTAAAAACAAAAAGACACATTTGTATGTATAGTTAAAAATGCAAGGGAGATAACTACATTTACTTAGCGAATATCTTTATCTACTATTATATAACAGTCACTTTGCGTGCATGTGTGTGTGTGTGTGTGTATGAGTTTCTTCCTCATAGGTTCCAAAACGGCTGGGCCTATCTTTTTCAAATTTCACACAAAGGTAATTTATATATCTGGCTGTGTTCTTAGATATGTTTTGTACAGAACTTCATCTGATAATTATCGAAAATCAAAAAAATCCGATTAAAAAACAGTCTTTCTTTCTCATAGATAGAAATAAAGAATTTTTACAGAGGAATATTTTATGTTACATCAATCAAAGAATATATAATAAAATCTCAGCAAAAATTTCTTCTTAAAAAAAACAAAAACAGATTTATTTGTCATCTGGAGATATAGCTCAATGGTAGATCATTCGACTACAGATCGAATGATCCCCTGTTCAAGCCCAGGTGTACCTCACCATTTTGTTTTAATTTTTTTTGATTGAGTTGAATTAATGATAAAAAAAGAGGTACCATTTAAAATCGCTGCAAATTATTTCTTCGTTTGCATATTTTAAAACTAAACATTAATCAGAAGTGACTTTACCAGGGCATTCATCATCAAGACCAAATATGTGATATTGTAAACAAACAGACAGAATTTGATGAACGACATTATCATTATTATTTTTGAATTTTGTTTGCAAATTAGTCCACTGGGCAAATTATTCTTTGTAATATATAATATTTAATAAAGTATTGATTCTATAATAATGCATACCCAATCTGCATAAATTAAATGATCATGTTTAAGCATATTGTACGACTGGACATCCAGCTAGTTTATAATAATGAAAAAAGTTTGGGATGCTGAAAACATACATAACTTATTAGATTCTTCTTTTAAATCTTATCTTATTATAAATTTTCCTACTGTCTGTCTGTGTGTGTGTATGGTGCGGTTTATCTCGGCCTGTGGCAACCCACCCAGGCAAGTTAGGTACTGAAATGAAGCTTATGACTCAGCAGATGTTTTAGCGATATTTATATCCATGTTTGGTGCATGGAAATGCAAAAAAAAAAAAAAATGCAAAAAATAACGATTTACTAAACAAGGTTTTATTTACTGGATATTTTTCCGGTATTCACCGGAAGTTATTATCTCCCTTAGTAAGTTCGATTTTCTATCTGTGTGTGTGTGTATGTGCGCGTGCGCGTGTGACGTGGTTTACCTCAGCCTACAGGCAACCCACCCTGGCAAGTTAGGTACCGAAATGAAGCTTATGACCCAGCGAATGTTTTAGTAATATTTATATCCATGTTTGGTGTATGGAAATGCAAAAAAATGCAAAATATAACGATTTACTAAACAACGTTTTATTTACTGGATATTTTTCTGGTATTCACCGGAAGTTATTATCTCCCTTAGTAAGTTCGATTTACTGTGTGTGTGTGTGTGTGTGTGTGTGTGTGTGTGTGTGTGACACGGTTTATCTCAACCTACAGGCAACCCACCCAGTAAGGTACCGAAATGAAGCTTATGACCCAGCAGAAAAAATGCAAAAAATAGCGATTTACTAAACAAGGTTTTATTTACTGGATATTTTTCCGGATCAAGGACCCAAATTTGCCCAGCTGGGCAAACTTGCCCCAGCTATAGTTTGGTCTCTTCCTGAGATGTTGTTAGAGGTTTGATATGGATAAGGAAGCTTTTCCTTGAATTTAGTCGTCAGCTCATTGATTCGTGTCCATGAAGGAGATGGCGATCATCACTGATAGCTTTTGTGGTTTCTACTCGGTTGGCAACTTCCCGTCTCAAATCTTATAGAGTTGCATGAACAGGTCAAGTATGCTTCAAGTCTGCGAACGACCTAACGAAAATGCTATTACAAATGTAAGTAATGACATACCAAAACACTGACATACCGACAAATGCTGTTTTTATTATTATCACTGGATCCAAATAATGTATATTATCAATCCACATGTCAAAAATTCAGAGACTCTTGAGATGTTTGGATCCAACTTAAAATGTGATGGCCACAAAAAAGGGGAAAAAAAGATATTTTGCTTTGCAGCATGTCAACTCTTTTCAAGATATTTAATACCAAATGTATTAATTTTGGTAAAGGTCTTTATGCTTCAAGTTCTTCTTCTTGATAATAATAATAATAATAATAATAATAATAATAATAATAATAATAATAATAATAATCACGGTTTAACATCTGTTTGATATGTTGACATGTGATGGACAGCTTTAAGAAACTGACTTCCAAAATAACCTCTCTCTGGATAAGTCTTTATTTATTTATTCCTCTCTTCCTCAAGTCTATTTTTATAACTTTCTTCCATGTTTTCCTTGGCCTCACACTGTGAACTGAACCTGCTACCTCAACTGTTCTACGTCTACCAACCCAAGAACTCTCATTTATTCTTTCAATGTGGCCATACCATCGAAGTCTACTCTTTAGCACACATCTCTTTCTACTGTCTCACATTACATACCCATCCTATCATTCTTATTTCATTGCTCTCCATGCAACGCATGTCCTCAAATTTCAGTTGCCAGCTTTCACTTCCATACATTATCACACTGCATACACATGCTTGATAGACTTTTCTCTTAAAATATTTATTCGTGGTATTTGCTTTAACTAGTTCTTCAGGGTGTAAATGTATGTGCATATCACAGTATGTAATTTTGCATCATAACTAAAACCGATTCAATTTAAACCCATAGATGGGATCATGACAAGTACTGCCACTTTTGGTCAGTGTTGCAAAGAAAGTACTGACACTTATTCCCTTATACAATGAAGCACCCTGAGTAGTATATCATCAACAACAACACTAGATTTAAGAAGTACAGCGGTAATAGAAGTGCATCTGGGCCATTCCCCATATACATTACAGACCTCTTCCCAACTTCTATCTATTGCATTGTCCACTTACACTAATTGACCCTTTCATATTTGTAGGTTGACCGATGTGTTGTTATTAAATACCTTTGGAGAATATTACAAAAGTCACAGTGGACCTGAGAGTAATAGTAACAAAGGAGTAACTGCATACTCCTGAAAATTTGCTGCATTTTCATGTCATACCTAGTGTAATGTTTTCATTACCAAAATAATCAAATAAAAGTCTTTAATATATATGTGCAGAGACGTGCTAGGGGTGCGCAAACACTTGCTCCTTTTACTTCTGTTTTAAAAGTGCCCTTTTCAGAGGAATTTATTATAGGCCTGTGCCTCATCGAGACACTGTTTTGTTTACTTGAGCACCTGCCCTTAAAAAGTTTTCTGCACATCACTGCATACGTGAATTTTATCACCACTCACCATTTCGATTCTTTATCGAGTTTTTGTTGCATTCCATGAGTTGGCTGTCACTTGTCTCACCTGCTTAGTTCAACCAATAAAACTTCTTTTCATGCAGAAAGAAATACAGAGATGTTCACTTAGAGTTTCTTAAGGGTTTTATTTTTTAAGAGAATTGAACTGCACAAGCGACAGAGAGAAGGCTAACGTTTTCTTAGTGAATTAATTATTTAACTTATCTTCTTACTTAAATCTTTGGATGGCATGCAAACAGATGTTAGGTCGGTTATTTCACTCTTAGAAATACTCAAAGTTTTCTACCTTATTATGAGCGGTGTGTCTTGTACTTGCTCCCACAGACAAGTGATTTGAAAACCTTTGTTTCCTCTCAGCTTGAAAAACGTAACGTCATTCGCCATCTCGATTCATAGCTCTGTTTTTGTCTAACTGAACAAAGCTTGTTTCCTAGAACTGACCAATTGCTGAACTCTGTTCCACTGACTTGCTTCCCAGCTGACTACAACATGGTCGTCTTCAGCCCCAATGTGAACAAGTTCTTGCTATCCAGTCCCCTTAAATAGTCCAATTCTGACCCATTCCCACCAAAAACTATCACTGAGCTGTTGTCACAGCTTACACTCACAGCTTATACTCGAATGGTCTCTGGGCGTTGATAAGTGGCGACTCCTCTGTAAAAAAAATCATCTAACCTTTAATTTTGTTTTAATCTCAGTGTAATAAAGCTGCTGACACATATGCAGCAGCAGCGGCATCTCATGTATGCAAATGACCAAATAAGGTGTAAGTGTGATGTCGTGGTGAAGGAAGAAAAAATGAAGAAAAAGGAAACACGTGCTGGCAACAGCAACTTGGAAGCTCATGCCAGTGATAGATAGACTTTTAACCACATGATGGCATAACAGGACTTTTAAGCATGTGTCAGTGCGACAGGAATTTTTAAACAAGACGCAGGTACTCCAAACTTTTAACAAACTTGTCAGACAAACATATGCCATGGGGCGAGCTGCAGACATAGTAGCTGGTTGTAATTGAAAACTGGGAAACTACTAATTGACCCCCGAGAGGGAAAACAAGAATGCTACCATATCATCGCTGCCTTGGAAATTATGTGTCAGTGGTTCAGTGATGAAAGGACATTTAATAAATGCCTTTTATTTCAACTGAAATAAAAGTTGTGTTGAATTTCTTCTATTTGTTCCCTTGCAAAACCCTACATACAAAGCACGGAAGATTATTTGGAACCGCTGTGCTACGTTACATAGATGTCACCCATCTTTTGATTCAACCCTAGGAATGATTCTGTTTTGCAGATTTAGGTCATCATGACATGTACTCAATGTGCCTATGTCAAAATTTATACTATCTGACTTAGCCGCTATTGACAAAGAGTCCCTTATATGTAACACTGGGACAGAAAAATAAAAGTTATTCCTGAACATATCATTTTTTCTGCTTGGTTCCTGTGAAACTGGCAAGTATCTTCTAGGACAACATCTGGACATGGTATTTATACAATGTATAGTTTGTTTTTCCACAACTTTCTCACCTGAAAATCTGCAATGTATTTGGAGTGACTCATATTACTGTTGTGAAGAAATTAATACTAATTGATTTTGTGAGGGGAGTGACAAATCATGCGCGTGACAAGTTAAAGTTGGGTTTTGCATTGGATGGAAATGGGTCATGCACATGCATGTATACATCTACTGCATATGTAACAGCGCCGCTGATGCTGAGTAAGCAGCAGCAGCCATATGTAAATGAGCGAGCTAGTGTGACATATGATGTCACAGCAAAGATAAAAAGGACGCACGTGTTCAAAGAAGAAGTGTTCGGAGGAGTGGTGTACAAAGTGTGGCTAGTGTTCAGAGAAGCACACATT
Source organism: Euprymna scolopes (assembly GCF_053919585.1). NCBI lineage: Eukaryota > Metazoa > Mollusca > Cephalopoda > Sepiida > Sepiolidae > Euprymna > Euprymna scolopes. Next base: position 47,357,543 of record NC_136501.1, read on the forward strand.
CAAGATGTGTTCGATATAAGAGAGAGCGGAAAAAGAGACACAGAGCAGCAAAGGATGCGTGAGACGCGAGTATTACAAGAAATAGGATTCAAGAGGTGTTTGAGATGCGTGGATGGCGTCAGAGCAGAGGCAAAAAGTCACACATGTCCGGAAAAAGAGAAATGAACAGTTTGAATTTTTTTTTAAATGTGTGTTGTTGGAAATACCAGATATTAAGACTTGTTAAAATGAAAGTTAGTTGAGTTGTTTTTTTTTTCCTTTCTTCTATGCAATAGAGTCTACAACGTGTTGAGTCTGTTAAAATGTAATGATACTGTTAAAAAAAGGTGCACAATGTTGCTCATAGTCTGTGATCGTAGTCCTACTCGCTGCGTCAGTCCAAAGTTGTCGTTCAGTTAAATCAGTACTGCAACAAAGGAATTCTTCCTAAACTGTAACTCTGCGATACTATAAAGATCTGAATCACTAACTGCTGAGAGTGGGGTGGGAATAATAGACAGATAGGAAGTGTCTTACAATACATAAAGAGATGGGAAATAGAAAACAATGACTCTGTAGGTATTTTTAGATCAAGCCTTTTCGATTTGACAGTGACAATAGAAACCTACAGAACAGATAACAAAGAGGATCAACCATACTTGGGGGTATCAATGAGATGCTTAGCGAGGGAAGGGCAGCTTCCAAGTAGCCGGGGTGAGGGGACTTCAGATAGCGACGCCGAGAAGATGAGTTGACACGAAACTACCGTTTGCGGAAGATTAGAGTTTAAACACCACTGAAGAGAGATCATGGTTTGGACCAGGTTGAGAGCAACAACCAGAGATGAATCAAATAACTGACGAAAACAGCCTCAACAGTAGAGATAAATTCCAATGTATGTTAAGAATCGGTATCCATGTCTTTCCTATGTTTGTTTTATTTTATTTTTATACTTATAAACCCATGTGTGTTCCCATCGACAGTCGCCAGTGAGAAAGATGACGATCCGGCAATTAGAAGAATAATTGATGAAAAACCCACGGCTTGTATATCTATAAAAGTGAACGTGTGTGTGTGTGTACATTTCCCTATGCAATGACTTTGTCAATTTTAAGTCTACAGACTCGAAATTTGATATACAGGGAACTGAGATTTGGGGAAATCTTTGTAAGCTGTTTTCGGCCAGAAATTTGGCTGTTAAGGGGTCCATGTTCAACGATTTGGCCTTTGAGAACTCTACCAAACTCCTCCGACAATTTTGGGTCTAAACACTTGAAATTTTAGATATAGGTTCCTTGGACATGGATCTAACTTAATAACTTGAGTTGAGCCCCAAACAATAAATGTTAAGGGGTCATAATAGGGGTCAAAGTATGAATTCGTTTCGCAACTATGGCAGTTGATTAACACACACGTTGAACTTCTAATCACACTGATGCAGTTGATACACACTGTCCTCGATCTTCTGAACATACTCCTTTTATTGTCCAAGCGTTCGTCATCAGCCAATCGGCGGCCAGAAAAACAGTCACGTGAGGCCTGACCTCATCGCTCAATAATCTTACAAAAACCACAGCCGCCATTTTTAATTTCTGCCCTCCCTGTGATCCTCCCAGCAGATAAGACAACGCGCGCAGACATGTGGTCACTTTCTTCCTTCATTCTGTTCAAGATCACACATGCGGCATTGCGGCTGCGGTCATTTGTTACGGGCACTCCTACAGAGGGGGATTAGCTGGACTTCTTCATCTTCATCAGAGCTACTTGGGTCAGTGTCCACAATCCTACTATCCGGCTGTGCTCCATCTTCATCCGAGCTCTCAGAAGGGGTAACAGACCTGTCGCCATTAACGTTGCCAGCAGTCCTTCCATCAAGCTGGGCTTCATCGTCATTGGGGCTCTCAGAAGATGTCATCATGGCAATGGGGCATAGGTGGGATCCACATTTCATCATTGGATGATTCATCACTTTCGCTGTTCGCCATTTGGTTTGTATCAAGGGCGGGCCGGACATCCCTCACATGCCGTGGAGTACCATCAACCAGCACAGCCTGCTCACTAATTATGCTGGTGATCCGTCCTCTTCTGAAACTGGTCGTACATCGGTTATTGGGAGGCCTTACCCAGATGGTGTCCCCTAACTTGTACCGTCCTTGCGTCCTCTTCTGATTAGGCAGACAGGCGTCAATGCCCTTAACACACACTCGATAACAATGTACCGCATTAGCAGGTGCACTTTCAGCAGTCGCGTCATCCTTTGGTGTTGTATTGTACCTATATACTGCCTCTGCAATCGTACATTGCTTCCTTGCTGCTATCCTCTTCACACTTCGGTGGCACCGCTCCACTATACCGTTGCTACTCGGTACATACGCACACCTGTGTCTAAGCCGGATCCCCCACTTGTCTACGAAACGCCTGAATTCTCCGCTGAAAAAGGGTGTGTCGTTGTCAGTGAGAATCTCTTCAGGTGGTACCTGCTCGTAAAATATGGACTCTAATTGACGGATGACACTAGCCGAGTCCTGTCTTGTTAATAGTCACCAGATCGCAAACCTCGTTGGTCCGCAATCAATCAGTGTGAGGAAGTGCTGACCACCATAATGGGTTATGTCCATGTCCAGTCGGCTCCAATTCTCGTCGACTTCCAGCCGACCTTTCTGCCATTTGGAGGGAGCAGGGTCGATTGACTGGCATATTTGGCATTCCTTGACCACTGCTTCTACTTTGCTTTTGGACACGGACGGGTTGGTTAAGTGTACGAAATAATATGTCCGTCTCACTCCGGGGTGTCCACTGTCATGGTGTACCTTCTTGATTTTATCCGTCTCCTCAACAGATAAAGACCCTGGTTCGGCTTCTTTCTTCATTGCGTCGAACCATCCCTGGGGCACACGGGTAAGTCTATCAGCAAGATTGCAGGTTGAAGTGACAAGCACCGCGTTCACCGATAGGTCGTACTTTTCCACCAACTTCCTTATTGTCTCCAACCTTCATCTGATTAGCATTTCGGTAGTCGCCTTGGTGCGCACTCTCGTTTTGCCTGTTAGTGTGTCAACTATCCAGTGGTATACGCACAGCGAATCTGTGCATATGCATAATTCTTTGATTTTCCACTGGAGTGCCAAGTTTATTCCTTTTATTACCGCATCCAACTCTGCCAGGTTGATGTGAGCAGCATCATCCATTGGTCACAACCAGCAGGCGTCCTCAATCACAGACTCGTTCATCTCCAATAGCGCCCCAGTCGCGAGGGAGCTCGCATCCACCCACACATTTAGCCTGTCTCCCTGGATGCACGAATCCGTCTGAAATGGCCACATTGTCTCGCTAACCTGGACTTGCAGATATGCTCTTCTCAGATCCAACACATTAGAACTCAGCTGGCGCCACTCTCGTAGTTTGCACACACGTCAGCATCAGCTGTGAACGCATCAACATATGAGTTCAGTTCTCAGTAGTCCATTATCGGCCTGACTTTCGCTTTGTTGTGCTGAGCAACCCCCATTAATGGGATCAGACCCTTAGGAGGTCCAAGTTTCTTGTATGGGTAGGGAATCAGCCAGCCATCCTCGATCCATTTGTGAAGTTCTTCTTCATACGTGGGCCTCATGTGGTCAGGCACATGGTATTCAGTTATTCCATTCTGCAGTTTGGCTGGTTCCCGGTTTTCCGACCACTTCCATGAGGCAGTCCAAGCCCTCTTTTGCTCGTCAAATTCGACGTTGAAGTCTGGTTGGTCGATCCTTAGCACAGCACACACTGGGGCTTTCTCCTGAAAATGTACCGCACCCATAGCCATTATATAGACACCACCAAGGGCTCTGATGGCATCATATCCTAGGAGCAGGTCAAAACTCAGGGGTTTTTCGAGCACTACCAGCACCTCTAGGTTAGCGGAGCTTCCATTTTTCATCCGAATGTTTACATTGCCCACCCTGCAACTTGTGCGCGTCTCTCCACTGATGGTAGTCACTCTGACGTTCTTCTTTCTCCAAATGTGGCAGAGATTAGCACATACGATAGTGCAAGAGCACCCGGAATCGAGGAGTGCTGAGCACAGTGTTTCATTGATATATATCGGGATGATCGGCAGCGTCTCATTTAATTTCTGCGTGGGGAAGAGGTCGATGCTGACACCTTGTCCCCGGTTCCGTTTTCCGGACAGTCTTGAGCTATATGGCCAGTTTCCTTACACCGGTAGCAGCGAACAGCTGTTGGTTGTTGCCGGCAGTTTCTTGCAATGTGGCCCTGTCCATTGCATCTGTAGCATATGATTCTAACACGTGGACCGGGTCCCTGATACGGTTTCTTATCATTCGGGGTGGACTGAGCAGCAGAAATTACTGGTTCCCTCATCTCGGAGTAATTTTTCATTACAGTCTTGGCCCGATCTACTAGGTCATTAAGGGGCAACGAATCTGCACTTGAGCTAGCTCGTAATAGTTGCTTTGCTCCTGTCAGGAGTCCTGCTAGGAATTTGCATGCTAAGGCCCGCTCAGGCAGTCCACCAAACAACACTGTCAACTTCGTCAGCTCTGCCAAGTACATGTCGACCGTTTCGCCTGGACGTAAGGTCCTTGCCTCAAGTTGCTCCCAAGCAGTGGTGGGGTCAATCACAAATGCCTTGAACAGTGCCGCCTTGATTTTCTCATAGTCCTGTTTGCCCTCATGGCTGAGCTGTTGATACACCGCAAAGGCGCCGCCGGACAAACGCAGAGGAACAACATGTTCGAAGTTTTTTACGCCAGACAAAAGGCAATGTAATTCCACCTTTTCTACCCAGTCAATTACCGGGGTCGATCCATCAAGCTCTGGTATTAATTTGAGGTCAATTTTTTCCCCCATTTTGCCGAAATAGCTTGAATTCGTTTCATAACTACGGCAGTTGATTAACACACACATCGAACTTCTAAAGCTTGAATTCGTTTCACAACTACGGCAGTTGATTAACACACACGTTGAACTTCTAATCACACTGATGCAGTTGATACACACTGTCCTCGATCTTCTGAACATACTCCTTTTATTGTCCAAGCGTTCGTCATCAGCCAATCAGCGGCGAGAAAAACAGTCACGTACGGCCTGACGTCATCGCTCAATAATCTTACAAAAACCACAGCCGCCATTTTTAATTTCTGCCCTCCCTGTGATCCTCCCAGCAGGTAAGACAACACACGCAGACACGTGGTCACTTTCTTCCTTCATTCTGTTCAACGTTACAAAGTAAAAAAAAAATTGACCTCTGCAGTCTCTACCAAATTACTCAGACAATTTCTGGTCTAAACATTTGAAATTTTACATAAAGGGTATTCAGAGATAGGGCAAGCTTTTTTATCAGTTTGGGGTCGAAAATCTTTAGCTACCAATTTATAAATGTATGTATGTGTATATGTATGTTTGCATGTCTGCCTAAACTTTTAACAGAAGCGACGGATTTTACCAAGATCAGTATCGTTTTGAAATTCGACCTTTCAGATGACAAATATCGAAAAATTGGGTAAAAACATTAATATCTTCACCTTCAACCGGGCACTTTTCAACAGGGTGGGGTCGTTCTTTTCCTCCTTCGCAGTACAGGTTCGAGCTTGCTTTCCTGCTACCACTTTTTTTTTTTTTTTTGCTCAACATACACATCCAAACACTCGGGCAACGCCAGGCTGAAATGCTAGTCTATCTGTACTCCTATAAATTCATTATACTTTTGCGTGTATTGATATTCATATTAAAAACCCTCTTTTTTATTTATTTAAAAAGAAAATACAATTTTCTTTTATATCGATTGTGGAATTGCATTCACTAGCAAAGATCTAGCTACTTTTCATATTCTTTTAAACATTCATTTTAATTAATTCCCTATTAGTTTCTTCGGTTTTCTAATGAGACTATCATCTTCAGTTAACTATTACGTGTAATCATATTCATGCAGATATTCTACATGATTTATACTTGCATAATATTTGTGTAAAAAGTTTATAGTAAACACAAAATTGTTTCCATATATATTTATGTATGCGTATATATTTTTGTTTAACAAATTTGGCCTACCAAACTCCCCCTAGAGTTTTTGGTCTACAGACATGAAACTTCATATATGCAAAACTTTATATTTGGTTTTTAGCTTGGAAAATCGGTGCAAAAGTGTGAAAATTAAAAAAAATAAAATTTGCCAGGTGAAGGTCGAACACCGGCATTATGAATGCATCACGTAATAGCTATTAGTTCATGTTTTAATTTTTAGCCTTGCAGAAAAGATGTTTTCATAGCCCAGTTCTTGACGGCAGAGGCAAAATAAATCGTGAGCTGAATGTTTTGGTTTCAATTCTCGGTGATGGCGCATAAGTCTTTTTTTTTAATACTTTTTTAATCATTACTATATATTGCATCCACTCTATCTATGTATCTATAAAAGTGAAAATGTCTATCTGTCTTTTCTCTATGGTAGTGAAGCAAGACTATTATATAGAAAGGCATTACTTTACATATTCACACTTTTTAGTATATACATATGCACATAAACTTATGAACAGTACATAGGGCCCAAACAAAGCCGGGCAGAACTGCTAGTATATCTATAAAAGTGAACGCGTGTGTGTGTGTGTGTGTGTGTGTGTGTGTGTGTGTGTGTGTGTGTGTGTGTGTACATTTTCCTATGCAATAACTTTGTCAATTTTAAGACTACAGACTCGAAATTTGATATACAAAGTATGGAGATTTGGGAAACGCTTTGTAATCGGTTTTCGGCCAGAAATTTGGCTGGTAAGGGGTCAAAGTTCAACGACTTGACCTTTGAGAACTCTACCAAACTCCTCCGACAATTTTGGGTCTAAACACTTGAAATTTTAGATATAGGTTCCTTGGACATGTATCTAACTTAATAACTTAATTTGAGCCCAAAACAATAAATGTTAAGAGGTCATAATAGGGATCAAAGTTTAAAAAATTGACCGCTTTTTTCTTTTTTTTTGCTCAACATACACCTCTAAACACCCGGACAACGCCGGGCTGAAATGCTAGTATTTTAATATTTCTATATTTCAAAGTCCTTTTATTCTTGAACGTTATACCTACTTTAACATATCTTGATATATACTGATTTCATCTTCATTTCGAATCTAAATGTTATTAAGCCAGTCTTTATCTATATTTTACATTTTGTATAATCCTGGCCCTCCTCTCCTGATAAGAAGCATTTACCTCCGAAATGCTATGGCCTAAAGAGGCTTTTTCTCTCTTACACTCTCCTTGTTGATCTAATGATATAAGAAAGTTAAATATAATCTTTATTCCTCATCTTTTATTTAATATATTTAATTGTTCCTCTTAACAGCTGTTGAGCTTTCTCTATCTTGATAAATTTGCTTAAAGATATATTCTTTGATAACCTCATTATATGTATATATATATATATATATATATATATATATATATATATATATATATATATATATATATATATATATATATATATCCAATGAAACTCTAGTGTTTATAAAATAGTGCTAAGTAACAGGTAGAATTGTATTGATATATAATTATTTATTTATCTATACAACTATTATTGGCTACATAAGTGCATACATGTTTCAGCTGTGATTACTTTTGAAATCCAGTGCCATACGGCCACTAATTTCAACTCAAATGTTTGTATAAATAAAGACAACTATATATATATATACAATGTTAATCAACGTTTCGTCTTTATTTCAAGACTTCCTTGGAATGATCGATTTGAAGAAATAAAATCCCAGTACAATATTTGACAATATACTTGTTGCATTGGAATATTATTTCCATAAATTTCATCACACACACACACACACACACACACACACACACACACACACACACACATAATTGTAGAGTTTATATTTAAATATTTTGCAGTAAATTTTTTGCAATAAGAATATAGAATTTCTAAAACCAAAATTTATTATTTGTACAAGGAATACAGGACATTTAAATTAAAGGAAAGAACCTTGAATGTCGTGTATTCCTTGTTCAAATAATAAATTTTTGTTTAAAAAATTCTATATTCTTATTGCAAAAAATTTAAATGTAAACTCTACAGTTCTTACTTCGCTCGATCTTGTATACTGAGGTATTTTATTTGGCTATGAGTGTCTCATAAACTATTTCCTCCCAACAATATTTGTAAACCTACGTTAAATCACAGATTACTTAATCTTGTGCTTTATGTGTTCTTGTGTTCCATAAGTTATGAAAATATACATGGCAATTAAGCTACACAGAATATTCCGTGTTTCATTCTCGTGAGAATTCGTCAGGCGAAATTTATGAAAATATATATGGCAGTTAAGCTACACAGAATATATATTTTCGTAACTTACTACCTAGCTCTACCTATGCATTGAGCACTGTTGAAGTGAATACTGAAAAATTTACGCATGAAATTATATCTTTGCATATTCATTTCTGTGATTAAATGAAATAATCATATATATATATATATATATATATATATATATAGTAGAAATGGTAATTAATAAAAACCTGAAGAAAGTGCTCAATACTGTTGTAGAGCAAATATGCGTTTTATTTTTTATTACCGTTTTCTTTCCTGTTTAGTTACATTATTGTTTCAGCTAGGCGACCGTTTTTTGGCCGTTATGTAGCCTCCTCAGACTTTACAGAAAAGTTCGTTTATGATGGAATAAAAGAATGAATGATGTCAGGGGAGGGGTGCGAGAAAAGCAGAAAGAGAAAAGGGAGAAAGTGGGAGGCGGGGTGCTTGGTAGGTCGGTAATGCTTTAGTTTGGGAGTTCAAGAACATTAGGTGGTTGTGGGAGGTCTGGGAAGTTCATCTCTGGTGTGGCTAAGGACATAGGGATATATGGAGGGGGGAGAGAGATATGTAGGGGTAAGAAGAGGGGGGTTACTTTAAATTTCGGGTTCTAAGGTTTAGGTTGTTGGCGTCTCGTTAGTGAGATGATTTCTTGGTATGTCTTGACCTGTTGGGTGTTCGCTTAGGTTGGGAGGCAGGGGGGGTACGATTCGGTTTATCTATTTGATTTTTATTTGTTGTTAAGTGCTTTGAGGAGGTTAGCCTGGGGCCGTACATGCGAGCACACACATGCGCGCATACACACACACATACACATAAAGAAACGCCCTCATGTATACATACATCTCCACCTCAACGTATAAACATATGTCAAATTTTTTTAATTTGACCCCTATTATGACTCTTAACATTTATTGTTTTGGGCTCAACTCAAGTTATTAAGTTAGATCCATGTCCAAGGAACCTATATCTAAAATTTCAAGTGTTTAGACCCAATATTGTCAGAGGAGTTTGGTAGAGTTCTCAAAAGTCAAATCGTTGAACTTTGACCTCTTAACAGCCAAATTTCTGATCGAAAACCGATCACAAAGATTTTTCCAAATCTCAGTACCCTGTATATCAAATTTCGAGTCTGTAGACTTAAAATTGACAAAGTTATTGCATAGGGAAATGTACACAGACAGAAACGTTCACTTTTATAGATAGATAGACTAGCAGTTCAGTCCGGCTTTACTCAGGCCCTATGTATTGTCCATAACTTTATATGCATATGTATATATTAAACAGTGTGCATATGTATGGTAATGCCTTTCTATATAATAGGCTCCTCTAACTACCATGGAGGAAAGTTACTAAAGACTGCAGAATCAATTATTTTTTTTACATTGACCCTAATTTTGACCCCTTAACTTGTATTGTTTTGGGCTCAAATAATATAAAAATGTCTGACACATATCCAAGTAATTTACATCTAAAATTTCAAGTGTTTGGACTCCAAAGTAGCAGAGGAGTTTGGTGGAATCTGCAAAGGGTCAACTCTGTAAACTTTGACCTCTTGCCAAATTTTCGCCCAAAAAATGATGAAAAAGCTTGCTGAAAGTCTGAATACCCTTTATGTAAAATTTCAAATGTTTAGACCCAAAATTGGCTTAATAGTTTGCTAAAGACCGTAATTGGATCCTTTTACAGCCAAATTTCTAGCCAAAACCTGATTAAAAAGATTTTCCCAAATCTCAATACCCCCGTATGTCAAATTTCGAGTCTACAGACTTATTTAGTAGGGAAGTGTACACAGACGGACAGAAAGACAGACAGACATTTTCACTTTTATATATATACTAGCATGGGTACCCGGCGTTGCCTGGGTGTTTGGAGGTGTATGTTAAGCAAAAAAAAAAAGAAAAAAAAAAGTGGTAGTAGGAAGGCAGGCTCGAACCTGTACGTAAAGGAGGAAAAGTACGGGAAAATGTCTTTGCTGTTACGACCACCATCAAACCGGAAGTGACGTAGGTTTAAATTAAGGCTAGACAATCGAAAAGAGGGATGACTTTCGAAAATATCGGCCGAAAAAGCGACCCCTCCTTGTAGAAAAGTGCCCAGTTGAGGGTGAAGATGTTAATGTTTTCAGCCAATTTTTCGGTATTTGTCGTCTGAAGGGTCGAGCTCCAAAACACTACTGATCTTGTGAAAATCCGTCGCCTCTGTCGAAAGTTTTAGGCAGACATGCAAACATACATACATAGATTTATATATTGGTAGCTCAAATTTTCGACCTGAACCAATCAAAAAGCTTGCCCTATCTCTGAATAACCTTTATGTAAAATTTCAAATGTTTAGACCAGATATTGTCTGAGTAATTTGGTAGAGACTGCGAAATTCAATTTTTTTTTAACTTATGACCCCTTACCATTTATTTTTTGGGGCTCAAATCAAGTTATTAAGTTAGATCCATCACCAAGGAATCTATATCTAAAGTTTCAAGTGTTTAGACCCAAAATTGTCGGAGGAGTTTGGTAGAATTCTTAAAGGTCAAATCGTTGAACTTTGACCCCTTACCAGCCAAATTTCTGGCCGAAAATCGATCGCAAAGCGTTTCCCAAATCTCGGTACCCTGTATATCAAATTTCGAGTCTGTAGACTTAAAATTGACAAAGTTATTGCGTAGGGAAATGTACACAGATAGACACACACACACACACACACACAGACAATTTCACTTTTATAGATATATAGACTAGCATGGGTTCCCGGTGTTGCCCGGGTGTTTGGAGATGTGCATTGAGCAAAAAGAAAAGTGGTAGTAGGAAGGCAGGCTCGAACCTGTACCGGAGGTTAAGAACGGGAAAAAAAACCTGACGTGGCCGAAAATGGGTTACAAAGATTTTCCCAAATCTCAGTACCCTGTATATCAAATTTCGAGTCTGTAAACTGAAAATTGACAGAGTTATTGCGTAGGGAAATGTACACACACATACAGAGACATTTTCACTTTTATATATCTATCTATATATCTATAAAAGTGAACGTGTCTGTGTGTCTGTCTGTGTATCGATACTTTTTTGTGACCAAGAGTGGAGGTCCGGTTGAAATATAAAAAATAACAATAAAAATATTAAATACAAAAAGTAACATCGTTTTTCATGCTTCAAAAACCCCTCATAACCTTTAAATCACTATCCTAGAAGCATACGTGGACTTTTAACATTATATATATATATATATATATATATATATATATATATAGTATCATTATTTAATCACAAATTAATAGAAGATATTTTTAGGCGTAAATTTTCAGTATTTACTTCAACAGTGCTCAATACATAAGTAAAGCTAAGTAGTAAATGATAAAAATATATATGGCAATTACGCTACACCGACTATTCCGCGGGTCATCCTCGTGAGAATTCGTCAGGCTTAATATATTATTTGTCCATTACTAATGGAGATTTTAGTATCTCTCTGAAGCCGAATCTATACTATTACTTCTATTAATGTACTATTGTACTAACTTTCAATGCTCAATTTAGGGGAAGGTAGTGTAGTATATGTTCTGTTATCAGACAATTCTCCCAAGCATTATCTTCTTCTTTTCTTATTTTTTCCGATTTTTAAATACCAATTTTTAAGAATATTTTTCTGCTGGGAGTTATTTTTAAGAATTTCATTTTATTTGCACTTTCCGAGTGTTATTGCTTTGTAAAGGTAGTTACTGAGCTTCGACTATGGCTATAATGAAGGGGTTAGGTGTAAAGAAATGTAAACAACCTAAAACAATATATAAGTTTTTTTTATTTAAATAAAATGAATAATTTATCATAAAATTTCATTAATTAATTAATTAATACTAAAAATGTGACTTGTTGAGTTTCCCATTGAACTCCTATTAGATTGCTTAAATCAGGAAAAAAGCGAGCTTGCAAAGCCAGTTAAATTAAAAAACAATAAAACAAAATCGCAAATTCTCCCCCCCCCTTCTCTCTCTCTCTCTCTCTCTCTCTCTCTCTCTCTCTCTCTCTCTCTCTCTTCAACTAGTGGTCAAAGATCATCATCATCGTCGTCATCGGTTTAACGTTCATTTTAAATGTTGACATGTGTTGGACAACTTTTAGGAATTGACTTCAAAACTAACATATCTCTGACCAGGTCTCCATTCACCCCTCTTTCTCTCAAATCCATCCTTATCATTTTCTCTCGTGTTTTCTTTGGCTTTCCCCCATGGTCTGACCTTATTTCCGTAATTGTTTTACACCTACTGCCCCAGAAACTAATCCATTCTTTCAAAAAAGGGCATTCATTTTTTTTTTTGGGGGGGGGGGGTAAAAATAAATTACCTTCACTATAATTGTCCATTCCTACATAAACGGAATCTTGCAAAAAATCACACAACGAAGCTGTAAATAGTAAAAAGGAGAAGATAATCCAAATATGAGGCTGGGCAAAAAAAAAAAAAAAAAGTACAATGATAATTTTGCACTATATCTACATTTTTATATTAATAAATTAAACTCGATTTTTTTCACGTAACTACAGTTATTATAGTAAAATTATCGACTACTCCTCATGAGAAAATATTCACCGAATCAGTCACTAACAGCAATTCTTAAGGTATATTTCTAGAATATATGCGTACATTTTGTCATCTTACTAAAATTATTACATTCATTCTGATCCAGATCCTTCTCTGAAATATATGCTACAACAAGGAAATAGCAAACAATTTCATTCTCCAACAATTAAGTCCTCCCATATGCACTCACATATCCGGGTTATTTCCTTTATAGGCATAATTACTATTAAGACATCATGTATTTTTTTAACTCACACTATTTCCTTCATACTACATTAGATTTTAACAATAAATAACAAACGCTCCATGATTTTTATTTCCATTCTACCTGGCTTTCTGAATGTAATCGTGGAATAACAGGATATCAAAATGGTTAGTGCTTATTCAGATTGGCATTTATTGCAGCAATTAAAAGTAAAGAAAATACAAAAGAAAAGGTTTGTATGATGTACGTAATAGTCACCGAACGAAGATAAAATATTGCAAAAATCACATAATTTGATCAAGTATTTTTTTTAATCATATTTTACGACTAAGCAAGTCATAGTGCTTTCGTCGGTGATGAAATAAAAAAACGGGGGGGGGCAACTAAAATCGAAGTGTCGCAATAAAAAATCAGCCTTACGTTCAATGCTGGTTAATGGTAAAATCGTTAAAAATCGTAATTTTTATTTTCTTAGTTTTAAATAAAACTACTTGATCAATCTACGTGATTTTTTTTTTTGGAATATGACATATTCGTTCCGTAACGAGTACGTACATCATATAAACTTTTTTGTATTTTCTTTACTTTCCATTGCCGCCATAGGTGCCAATCTGAATAAGGACCAAATGGTTTTATTTCAGCAGTGTCGTCTGGTTATTCATAATACATTTAATCAATCTTCAGAATATTAGAATACATTATCGAACAATTCGCATCGTATTCAAAATGGCGCCTTAGCTTGACACCTTACTTTTTAAAATTCGTGCATTAAGATCGTTATATATATATATATATATATATATATATATATATATATATATATATGATGATTGCTGCATCTTTCCAAATGATCGCCATCACATTGAGTTCTCCCAATCTTGTCGTCCATGCCATCTTAGATGACTCTGCGCTCCCGCGGCAGATTTGCACATCTTGAAGCAGATGTGACATACAAATTGAGCAATTTCCATCGAGTTGATTTCGTCTGGAGTTTGAAGAGTATTCCTATGATTAATCGCATGTCTTCTCAGACCAGCAGTAGACTTGCAAACTTTGCTGCATGTTAAACAGATCGTTTGGTTCGAACTAATAGGTGCAAAGATTTAACTTAAATAGGTATGGTATAATAAAATTGTGGGGTCTGCGTTCGCGCCTGGCCTCCATAGAATGGAAATAGGCACAAACTTTAATAAAGACTTTTCATATCTATCTGCGTAAGTATACTTTGATAAGTATGTTTAAGTTTGAAGAAATATGGTATAATAAAATTATGGGATGTTCGTTCGCACCTGACCTCTATAGAATGGAAATATGTCACAAAGTTTAACAAGGTTTTTTAATATAGATCCACAGAATATTGTGATAAGTGTTTGAGTGTGAACAGGTATGGTATAATAAATTATGTGGTTTATCTATTTTATTTTTACTTTCATCATATTTTGGTTTGGTTTTGATACCCCCAAATTCGAAACTATCTCTATACAACCCTTCCTTTTCATAACCTATCATACTTTCATAAATCAGAGTCCATTTTCTGTAGGCTGTTTTTGAACCCAGTCAACGACAGGTACTTTTGCTAGTATATATATATAGTATATGAACTAAAAGAGAATGCCGATAGCTAAGTTTAATCGACTAAAATAGAAAATCGCTTACTAAATTGAAAAGATTGATTTTGTTTAAACTCAAACAAAAAAAAGGAAATCGATTATTATCGTTAGTTAATGTGGCCCGGTTGTCCCACTGAAGACTTACCTGCAAAGAATGTTTATTCAGAAAACCGTTCTTAGCATGGGGAGGTTGGGGATGTTTATTCCAAAAGCCGTTCTTATCATGGGGAGGTTGGGAGTGTTTATTCCAAAAGCCGTTCTTAACATGGGAGTTTGGGGATAATAACCCTAAAAAGCAACTGTTTGCCACAATTGAGCTTATTTTTTTAACTACTTTTCTTTCTTACTGTCTTTTCGCGGGTGATTCTTTTTTGGGACGCCAGCTCGCCAAAAAGTACACCACGGGCCAAATGTCATTCCGTCATAAAAACAACTTTCTACAGAAAAAAAAAAAAAAAAAACTTATTTTTACATTTTTATCTCGCGAATAAACGTGAAATTATATATTATTTTTAATATCCGACAACGGAGTTTAAGTCAATGATTTCGATTTTGAAACAAAACTAATTTTTTTGATAAATCTCTGTTTGGCGTACTCATGAATTATTCTTTTTTAAAGAATAAAATTGAATAAAGTTTATTTTTACAAGAATGTTTAGACATTTACCTAGCGAATAAGCATATAAATATATAGGAAAAACTGCGTTTATTATTTTTTTAAAATAAAAATTATACATCGAGTATGAAGTTGACTTTTTTTTTTTCTTAAACGAAAGTGAGTTTGTTTGATAAAATTGTGTTTGGCGTACTCCTGAATTATTTTTTCTAAAGAATAAAATTAAATAAAGTTTATTTTTACAAGAATGTTCAGACATTTACCTAGCAAATAAGCATAAAAATATATATGAAAAACCGCATTTATTATTTTTAAAAAATCCAAATTATACACCGGGTATCAAGTTGTTGTTTTTGTTTTTTTCTTCTTAAACAAAACTGGCTTCATATGCGGTGCATAATTTTGATTTTTTAAAAATATTAAACGCGGTTTTTCCTATATATTTTTATGCTTATTTGCTAGGTAAATCTCTGAACATTCTTGTAAAAATAAACTTTATTCAATTTTATTCTTTAGAAAAAATAATTCATGAGTACGCCAAACACAATTTTATCAAACAAAGTCACTTTCGTTTAAAGAAAAAAGAAAGGAAGCCAACTTCATACCCGATGTATAATTTGGATTTTTTTTTAAATAATAAACGCGGTTTTTCCTATATATTTTTATGCTTATTCGCTATGTAAATGTCTAAACACTTTCCGAGTGATAAATAATCTCTTACTAACTTTTACAGACGTTAAAATGAAAACGAACAGAGAAACGTTTACCACTTTTTATAAATTATTTTTTTCTTTTTACTAAAACCAAAACTCTGTTAGCAGAAAATCGATTAAAATCCTTTAAAGATTAAAAAAAAAAATTATTTTTGTTTTTCTTTTTTCGAAATAAAAAATTCAATTGCTTATGAAGTCTTTGGTTGTTTTCTTGGTACTCATGCAGAGAGTGATCCGTGCTGAAATAATAACGTTATTATTTAAAAAGCCATTCTTAACATGGGGAGGGGAGAGTGTTTTGTACCTAATCTGTACTTTAACCTTACAATTGAATTAAAAAACATATTGTAAAACTTTAATTAAACGTGGAATACAGAATTTAGGAAAACTCGTCCCCAGAAAACTCGTCTCCGGAAAATTCGTCTCCGGAAAACTCGTATCCGGAAAACTGGTCCCCTTTTGCTAGGTAGGAAAACTGGTCCCTTATTGAATAAACATCGATGGAAAACACATTTTATGACCGTTCTTGAAGAAGATATTGTCTTTAAAAGAGAATACACATCGCATAATATTTTTTTAAAATATTTTTACTTGTTTACTGTTGTTTTAAAAAAATTAAATTAATTTTTCTAAGTTTTCGTTTCCTGCCTAGCTTTGAAAGCTTTTGGTCTTTCAACTTATTTTAAAGAGTTTATTTTGTTTAAAAAAAAAAAGTAATGTCGAGTGTTACTTATGAACAAAAAATGCCCGACATAAGAGGATCACGTCTTAGGAGGATAATTGCTCAAAATAGAAAATTAAAGAAAATATTAAGGTAGATATAGTATTCAATATTTTTCACGAAATTTCTGACACACCTACTAGTGCACTTATTGATCCGTGCTGAATTGATGACGTTATTATTTAGAAAGCCATTCTTAACATGGGGAAGGGAGGATGTTTTGTACCGATTCTGTACTTTAACCTTACAATTAAATAAAACAGATATCACAAAACTTTAATTAAACCTGAAAATATCATTTTAAAAATAGCGCGGATCAATAAGTGCACTAGCACCCTAATAAATTACAATGATAGCTACCAAATTATGCAGTCGAAATTACCTGAATATTACTGAATTATTTAAAAAAAAAAAAAACTTTAATCGTATTAGCAAGTGAAAAAATGTGTCCATCTTGTTTAAATCAAAACGGAAAATTACCTCCCTTTAGAACTCTCTTGTGTCTCACGATCGTTTTCATCGAATTCTATTTTTATTTTCTTTAATAAATAATTTTCTAACTTATCGATTTTCGTAAATTTCGGATAGAATCATCTTAAAAATACGAGGAATATGTAGATACCATTGTTTTCCTGTGAAATTTAGTATTACGATTTCCGAAATTTCGTTCTGATAGTGTAGACGCGCGAAAATAACTGATAATCATTTAATAATTGTTGGTGCTTATGCAGTTTAGCAAAGATATTTAAAAAAAAAAATAGATTAAAAAAAAAATCTTAATGGTGTACGTATCCATAATAATAAAGTTCTCCTAAAAAATATTGCATAATTTGATAAAATAGTTTTCTTTTTTTTTTTTTAGAAGAAAATCAAATTTTAGTCAGACTCATTGTGACGCAGCCATCTTGGCAATTTAAGTTACAAAAAGGGGGTGCCAGGGAAGATAACCTCATCAAATTCTTGATGTTTGCCAAAAGGTGACGAGATTATTTTTACAGTTTTGAGTAATTTTTTTTCTGCATTTTTTTCTTTCAAAAAATTGTTTCCAAATTTATAAAATGAATTATTAGAACTTCATGTACGTATCTACTTAATTGGCATGCCAAACGTACTGCATTATTTAAAAAAACAAAGAAACAAAGAAAACACGAGTTTTCGATCTTTATCATAAAAACGCTCGCCATATTTCTTTAAGAAGACGTGACATAATAACAAGGGAAGCAACTCAGTTATATTCATGATTGTTAATGCAAAATTTATTCAAAACATTGTCAATAGTTACATGCTATTTACCTTCCTTTGGAACTCGCCAGTGTTTTTTAGCAAAACATGGTTCTTCTACATTATCATAACGAAAAAATATTGAATTTCAAGTAAAACAAATGGTACCTTCGTAATTGTCATGTCTCAAACAGTAACATATCCAAATATTAGGGAAAACAATAAGGTAGAAAAATAATTATTCATGAAAAAAGACATTTGTAAAATCTAGTGATGTGGTTTCAAAATCTGCCGATTTGAATTGGAGAGTTAACAGGGGAGATAATTAAATTTTTAATTTCTTGAAAATCTTATGTCAATTTCAGAAAACTAATTTCGATAAGTTTTGAAAACAGTTTTAAAAAAAGTTATTTTTTTTAAATTACAGATTATGTAATATGAATGGGTCTCGTCTTAGAGTGGCTCCATGTTTTGACAAGCTTCTAGGTCTGAGCTTTACTTCTGATCGTATCTTAGTGGGGGATGCCCTTTTCTCTTCCCTGCAACCTCTTTCCCACAGAAGAGACTTTGCGAGCCTGTCTCTGCTTTACCGTTATTTTCATGGCAAAGTGCTTGTCTGAGCTTCAATATATGGTCCCTCCTCGCCAAACTTTCAAGATAAACACTTGTCTAGACAAAACCACTATCAATAATTTCCCCCACTCTTTATCTGTGCCTAAACCTAAACGTAGATTCCATGAACAAAGCTTTTTTCTTAGAACTGCACGCCTGTGGAACTCTCTTCCGTTTGCCTGCTTTCCAGCTGACTACAATTTGATTGTCTTCAAGTCCAACGTAAACAAGTTCTTGATGAGCCGTTCCCCTTAAGTAACCCAATTTACCAAATTTCCACTACTAACGATTCTTATGATATTGTCCCATTATCCACTATACACTTATTAACTCTTATCCTCGAGTGGCGTTGGATTATAAAAAAAAAGATTATCGGCTTCTTTACTTATTTAACATTTGAGACGTAAAGAAGAACTTTACTGGAATATTCGAATATCTATGTATCTTATATACAGATCAAATGTTAGCCCCTAGGAAGGGGTCCCTAATTTTTATGAGAACTTCGACTGAAGTAAAACGAAGCTGAGTAATCAAGTGGGTGATCGATTTACGATTCCAGTTGCCTGTTTCCCACCTGACTACAACATGGATGCTTTCAAGTCCAACATAAACAAATTCCTGATGAACCGCCCCCTTAAGTAAGATACTTTATCAAATCTCCAATACTAACATACTGTACACGCAATAATCCTTATCCCCAAGTGGCTTCCGGGTCTTGATAAGTGGTGACTACCTTGTAAAAAAAAAAAAAAAATTACGATTTAATTTTGCAGTAATATCTTATCTTTTTTGTTTTCTTAATTTATAGGCCCTGTCGGTGGGGCATTAGAATACGCCGACTGCCCTCCTGCAGAGGGTAAAAGTCCCTCAATGGGGGTCCTGGATATGACCTTAAACTATCTCCAGTGGTGAGGCCCCAGCTTGTGGTCTTTGGGGAGTGCGGAGCCACCCTTTAATTACCATTGCTCCCAGGTCCACTCTGACCCAGAGTGGTAGTACCTGTTAGGGCTCCAACTATGGGTTGAATAGAAACCGATGTGAAACCAACAAATATATTCTATTAAAAACATTTTTTCTTCAAAATCTTTGGATTCGGCATTAAATAACCTGAAAAGGGTTGATATGCCGTAAAACAACAACAACAACCAACCAACCATCTTAATCTATAATGTAAACATTTGATTGTTGAGCAATAACAACCTGAAAAAAAATTGAAATTGTTTTACTCGTCCTGGAACGGGTATTGTTCTAGTAGTTATATAAAATAACGTCTCAATCGGTAAAGTTAAAAAGAGAAATAAGAAAGAAGACGTCTCAAGTGGGAAAGCTTCAAAATAAGGAAAAAAAAACAAAAAACATACCAATTAGTATAGAAAAATGAATGGGAAAAAAGGAATAAAAACGTCTCATTGTGGGAATAGAGTGAATGATTTTTTCCGACTTCATTTTAGATGTTGGAGGGGGCGAAAATTTACAGGTATGTGTACACTATAACGACATATATCATATTATGCAGAATAATTTAATTTAGGGGTCGTAAATATATCTAGCTCTGTTATCATGTTGAGGACATGTGTTGCATGGAGAGAAATGATATGAGTATGATATGATAGGTGTATAATATGCTGATTTCATTTTCTGTTTAAAATAGATTAGTACTTTGTACCAGGACGCAGAGTTAGAGGTTTTACAAGGACTTGGACTCATAAGAATGCTGGCCATTGGAATCAGATTTGTTAATCTCCGAAGAATAAACAGGCAAGAGTTTTAAAATAAGGAGTAACTGTCAGGTATTTTTGGAATTCTCAGAGTCGGATATTTTTTGGAACTATTGGTGTCTGATAGTTTTGAAACCCTAGGTGATTAGAAAATTGACCTTGACTTTTTACTTTTAGCAGTCCTGTAACTCACTTTCTTTATTTTGTCCTTTAGTCCTCACATGCCATGAGGGATGTTTCTGACAAAGGGGGAAGAATTACTATTTTCTTAATCGGAATTTATCCATCTAACACTTATCATTGGCTAGTTTTTGATCTTAAAATAATATTTCTTTTTTTTAGTTTTTTACATTAAGTAGCTTTATGCCTTTGCCTTCTCTAGATCGATTTCCATAAAAAAAAAAAAAGTTACGCAGTCGAATAGAAAGTCATTTTAAACTGGTTTTACAATTATTGTATTAAAAGATTGAAAGTTTTGGAACTTATTTGCATCTACTACTTTTATATAAAAAAGAGATGAAAACGACATTACATTAAAAAAAAATTAGTCATAATTTCATAATAAATTGATTCAATTAGTAATTTAAAGGCCAAACAATACTGTCATAATTAAATTTAACTTTAAAAATACTATTTAAAAAAAATGATGATTTGTTTTTAAAAAAGCACAGTATACTTTAAAAACTTAAAAGTGAAACAAATGTAACGTTGTCCAGGAACCAACATGTTGTAGACTCAGTCGCAAATGAGACAAAGAATCAGAAAGAACTTCAGCTCCTGCTTAAGGGTTTAAGAAAATACCTTTATCCCTCATTCTCCTGCCATGTGTGACTTCTCGTTATGGGTGTGACGTTACCCATGTCTCTAGCATGATCTTCTATCTGTGCACATGTTCTTTTTATAGTCCTTTTCTTTTTCCTTAGCATGACATCACTTTGCACATGGCTCGACATTTGCATACAGCCACCATACGCATGTCTGCACTCTGTTACACAGAAATTAAAGTAAAAAGAATCACCGGTATTTACAGCTAGTTTCATATCACATAGTATACAAAACTATATGAATACCTATCCTAGGATGGGTAAAATATTTCCATGCACAAAACAGTTTTTGTGCTACTTTTATAATCCCCCTATAAAAATTAAAATCAAAATATAATGATATTAAACTTTATAGAATAGCCCACTCAAACACAATAGATAATGAGGGGGGGGTCACGATTGCTCCATTGCTTATGACTTAACTCAGATTGCTCATGAACCCATCTGTGTGCCTGACACTGATGGTCAGCATGCAAGTCTCCTAGACCTTTTTCTCACAGCTATGTTCATCTTTCGTCATGTCTTCATTAGGATCTTCCGGCCACTCAGTTGTCTCAGTTGAGATAAAAACAAAATGGAATAAGTCCTCCAATATACCTCTCCATCGTACATTATATCAATACTCTATCACTGACTGGAATAGCTTTCATACATTTATATCAGATCTACTTCTGCATTCCATATTTGAAAAGAACATGTCCTCTATAATATCAGACCTGACGGAATGGTTCATATGGAGGGTATGAAGTGGTCTATACCTATAATGAACCATTGAAAGGTCTGATATTATAGAGGGCACGTGATCAATCCTTATTTAAGAAGCTCAATGTAATTATAGAGCATATAATGAATGAATGACAAAAATCTGTATTCCAAATTTCATGATGTTGACAATCTTACAATTTATATTAATTTATTTTTTTTTCGGACTACTAGCCTCATCTTTATTAGTTGTTGTTTTTCATCTTTTATTGGATTGTTTATTCACAACGTTTCGGCCAACTAATTCCTCTGGCCTTCGTCAGGTGGTAACCGTGACAGATAGGAACTTCGAATCTCCTAACTGCATTCTCAGCCATCACTGCCATCCGTAGTTGTTGTCGTCTCACCACATTTTTGGCCAATTAACCTCTGGCACGCTTTGGGTGGGATTGAAACCGCTATCTTCAGATAATGTTCATCTGGAACTGTAGAGATTCAACGTCTCTATCAACTGCGCCATGGGCCCCGAAGGGCGATCAAGGTTGGATTCTTTGATCTTATAAATCCACGTTTATTTATTATCTGATCTTCCATAGTCGGGTCCGTACCGATTGGTATATATATATATATTATTCCTTAATTGGAATTCATTTTTGAGATGAGCATTATATATATTAATTCATTTTTATTTCGGTTACCATCTGACGAAGGCCAGAGGAATTAGTTGGCCAAAACGTTGTGAATAAACAATCCAATAAAAGATGAAAAACAACAACTAATAAAGATGAGATTAGTAGTCCGAAA
This sequence comes from Euprymna scolopes, assembly GCF_053919585.1. NCBI lineage: Eukaryota > Metazoa > Mollusca > Cephalopoda > Sepiida > Sepiolidae > Euprymna > Euprymna scolopes. The sequence goes on from NC_136501.1 coordinate 47,380,143, forward strand.
TAAAAATAAATTAATATATATAATGCTCATCTCAGAAATGAATTCCAATTAAGTAATAATATATATATCTTACAATTTATTCCTTTAATTGAATTGTGTCAACTGAATTAAAGGAATAAATTGTAAGATGGTCAACATCATGAAATTTGGGATATAGACTTTTGTCATTCATTCAGTATATATATATATATATATATATATATATATATATATATATATATATATTGAATGAATGTTAAAAGTCTATATCCCAAATTTCATGATGTTAACCATCTTACAATTTATTCCTTGTGTGTGGGTATATATATATATATATATATATATATATATATATATATATATATATACACACAAATTTTATTTGTTTTACATAAGCATTTGTATGTTGCTACACAGTCATGAGCATATTTCAGTCAGCCAGTTACAAGTAACTAGAGACCTCTTCAGGCGATATTGTTTGTACAAAAGTAGAGTCTGACAGACAGTATCACTTGAAAAGGTCTCTAGATTCTTGTAACTGACTGACCAAAACATGCTTATGAATGTGTAGCGACATATAAATGATTATGTAAAATGAATAAAAAATATATCTGGCCCTACTTCAGTATTGAATACTCTTGTATGAACCTCGTTAAAATTTCAGCGGTTGCTTCACATCTGGAAAATATCAACCTGAAATAATTATATATATATATATATATATATATATATATATATATATATATATATATATATATATATATATAATTATTTCAGGTTGATATTTTCCAGAGGTGAAGCAACTGCTGAAATTTTAACGAGGTTCATACAAGAGTATTCAATACTGAAGTAGGGCCAGATATATTTTATATATTTATATATATATGATGATGATTGCTGCATGTTTCCAGATGATCGCCATCACATTGAGTTCTCCCAATCGTGTCGTCCATGTCATCTCAGATGACTCTGCACTCCTGCCGCAGATTTGCACATCTTGAAGCAGATGTGACATACAAATTGAGCAATTTCCATCGAGTTGACTTCCTCTGGAGGTTGAAGAGTATTCCTATGAATAATCACATGTCTTCTCAGACCAGTAGTAGACTTGCAAACTTTGCTGCATGTTAAACAGATCGTTTGGTTCGGACTAATAGGGGCAAAGTTGACCTGAACAGGAGTTTTGTGCAACTTAAAGTGATTGATGTAGCCAGCTTTTGACAAAAGCACTCGTTCACAAGTGTTGCATTTCCAGCTCTGTGTGTCATTGTTAAGATCATCAATTAAACCTTTGCGAAACTCTCACTTCAGATTGCTGTGGGCCTGCTTTCTTTTCTCTAGAGCATCACAACTTTCACGTACAAGCTTCCGCCACTTCGGCCTCTGCAGAGTAAGTTCTTCCCATGTGTCGATGCCGATTTGTAAGACTTTCAAATTATCCTTTGCAGAATCCCTGAACCTCTTCCTAGGCTTGTGTTGAGGGCGTTTGCCATTTTCTAGCTCCCCATAAAAAAGTTACTTTGGCAGCCTACAATTTTTCATTCGATCCAAGTGGTCCACCCAACGCATGTGAGATCTGATTACAAGGGTCTCAACACTAGAGCAACATGCTCTCACAAGGACTTCAGTATCAGGTACTTGTGCTTGCCACTTGATGTTTAAGATGCGTCTCAAGCATTTTTGGTGAAATCGTTCAAGCCATTTAATGTGCCTTTGATGCAATGTCCATGTCTCCGATGAATACAACAATGTGGTTAGCACATAGGTCTTGTAAACGCAGATCTTAGTCTTGTCTGTGATGCCACAATCAGACCAGACGCTCTTCTCCAACTTTCCAAAAGCTACAAATGCCTTTTGAATTCGCCTGTGGATTTCAGTGTTGGGACAGCCATCCCTCGACAGAGAACTACCAAGGTACACAAATGAATCAATTACTCCAAAGGCAGTGCAGGAGTCAGCAAAGCTATCCATTATATGCTGCATATCAGTCTCAGCATGCGACAAAAAAAACAGCATCGTCTGCATACAGTAACTCCTTGACGAAGACATGATGCAGCTTGCTTCTGGCATTAAATCTTCTAAGATTAAAAATACGACCTGTGGTTCGAAACTTTAACATGACACCCCTATCACAATCTCAAAACGCATGAGCAAGTAGAGCAGCAAAAAATATAGAGAAAAGAGTAGGGGCAGGAATATCACCTTGTTTGACACCATTGTCAACTGGGATTTCATCAGAAAATTTTCCATTAAACGAGACTCGAGCTTTCATGTCCCTGTGCATTTCCTTGAATATTCTAACAAAGATTGGAGGACACCCTACTTTCTCTAAGATTAACCAGAGAGCATCCCTGTTAACAGTTTCAAATGCTTTGATTAGATCCATAAACACTTGATACAGTTCAATGGATTTCTCCTGAACTTGCTAGGCTGAAAAAATCATATCCATAGTTCCTCTGCCAGACCTAAAGCCACTTTGTGACTCTGGAGTAGCATTAGGACAAACATCCTCCAGTAACCTGTTTAATAGAAGTCGTGCGAGAACTTTCCCAACAGTTTGCAAAAGCATAATCCCATGGTAGTGGTCACAAACATTTTTCTGTCCCTTTCCTTTAAACAAGGTCACCAAGATACCATCAATCCAATCCTGTGGAACAGGAGCACCTTCCCAGATTTCCTCAACAAAACCAAGGATAGTATTAGCAATATCCGCACCTCCAATCTTAAGAAGCTCCACCGGAACACCATCCAAACCAGGTGCCTCGCCACTGCTGATTTGTGTGATAGCCAACTGCACCTCAACGAGATTAGACAAACGATCCATTCTGAATATGATATCATATTGTGGTAGGTTATCAATTGCGGTACGGATTCAAGCCTGCCTTTCTACTACCACTTTTTTTTTTTTTTTCAACAGACAGATCCAAACCCACGGGCAATGCCGGCTGAAATGCTAGTATATATATATATATATATATATATATATATATATATACATATATATATATATATATATATATATAGAGAGAGAGAGAGAGAGAGAGAGAGAGAGAGAGAGAGTTTAATTTTGTTGTTTTTTTACATAAATGTATTTAGTTATGCTAAATACAGTTGATATTATGCGCTTTAGCACTTAGCGTCTGTATTCTAACAGTCATAATGATAGGTTAATTAATTTAGGAATGAATCTTGTATGTACAAATATATAAACATATACACATACCTAGTTTTATATGAATAGAGACTGTTTGATTTAGCTGCTTTGCATAAATGTACAAATTAGTATAAATTAGTTATTACTATAAATTAGTTATTACTATAAATTATATATTACTATAAATTATATATTACTATAAATTAGTTATTACTATAAATTATGTATTACTATAAATTATGTATTACTATAAATTAGTTATTAGTTATTACGCGTGTGTATTTACTCATTCTCTGCTCCCTAAATGTTTATAAGTCACATGACGAAATATTAAGCTTGACGAAGAAACAGAATAAAACCAGGCTGATAATTGAACACTAAAGCTACATATAATAAATTATAAAGAATAATTTAATTTTTATTTTCTGTGTAAATATATAATGTGTTCTAATCAGACAATGAGACATTTTTTTTTTTTTTTTAAAACCAATCATGAAAATATTACTCACCAAATTTTGTACAAATATTTTCCAAAGACCCTTTTTTTTATTTCATGTTGAAGTCTTTCGTCGCTATTGTTTTTCTTTTTCTTTTAACAGCCATTTTAGATTTCTGTCCAGACGGCTGAATGAAAACTACATTTAGTGGCAGGAGCTCTGGTCATAAGTAAGTCGACAGCTGTTTCAGAGACCGATAGAATCGGATCAATGCTTTCGTCATAGGAAACACATATCTCGTCTTGACTGGTCTGACACGCTTTTTAGCTTTACGTTTCTGAATTTTTTTTTATATGGGGATTGATTATTCATACTATTTGGATTCTTCCGACTACTGTTCTCATCGCAAGGGCCTGTGACGTAGTGGATAAAAAGTGCTTGGTAAAATTCAGTTCTAATACAATTGAGAATTCACAGGAAATATAAACTGTAACAAATACATTGAGGACATTGCGAAGGCTGCTGCAAGGAAGGTGGGTTCCCTCTATCATGCTAGAAAACTACTCACACCTTAGAGTGTCCTGTACCTCTACAAAGCCACCATTCACTCATGCATGGAGTATTGTTGCCACATCTAGGCGAGTGCATCTACCACTAGCCTCTCCATCTTGGATAGGGTCCAAAAAAAGGGTCTCCAATCTAATAGGGCCTACTTTGTCAACTAGGCTTCAATCCCTGCCCCATCGCCACAATGTTGCATTCCCTGTGTCTGTTTTACAAGTATTTTAATGGAATGTGCTCTGATGATCTCATTGCACTTGTGCCCCCCTTCGACATACATGTTCCCGACAAACCCGCTTAGCAGCAAAATCACACCCATTCACTGTTGAGGTCCCTAAATGCCAGAGAGTTTTCTACTCTGATAGCTTCTTCCCTAGAACAGCTAGACTTTGGAATTCTCTCCCTGCTACCTGCTTCCCTAACTGTAATGATATGCAGAAGTTCAAATGTAACGTAAACTAACATCTTAATTGAAGGTGAGCAAAAAAGAAAATTACTTAGGACTTCTATCCAGTAATGACTGATGGAACAAGAACATGCTAACCCCCATATATTAAATAAAGAATTTCGTTCGAAATTCCATACAGATTCCCGCATTCAACAGAAAGATTCCCTGAAACAGAGTGCAGATATGCATATGGCAGCTGTATGCAAATGACCAAGTCGAGTGCAAGGTGACGTCATGGCAAGGAAGAAAGAAAAAGATTATAAAAATAGAACGTGTTGCCAGACTGAGGATCACATTAGAAAGAGGACAAGAGAGAGACGTGTTACACAGGTGGCCTGAGAATGACAGGAAAAGATGCATCATTTTGGAAATAAATTTTCTGTTGATTAACTGGAATAAAAAAGGAGTTGAGTTATTTCTTGTCTTCTGTTGCGACGTGTTCGAACACGTTTTTCTTCAAATATACACACCCACACGTACGCACGCACATACGCACACACACACACGCACACATATACACATCCTCATACACACACTCCCATTCATGCGCATACACACACACACGCTAACGTGCATGCACACACACACCCGAGCTGTGATGTCACTTCCTTTTAAGTGAAAACCAGACATGCGCACACAGAACACTAAATCCAGTATAAAATCAACAAAACCTGTTAACTTCCCTTTTTTCGTCCGGACCAGCGTTCGAGCTGCTTAATCGATGAACCGACCACGTGCTCTAACGTCACTCTATCTCCCCTTCGCTTTGGTCCATCAAAAAAGACATGTGCACGACGCTCTACTGAGCTTAACCCTCTCTTTCTATAGGCCGGCTTGCCACTTCGCGTTTCTCTATTGCATTCCCCCTTTCCTTCCACACGCGTAGTCGTCAACGGCTGAATAAACACGTGTACACCAAAGACTTTCATTTCTCAACAGAAAATAAACGACATGTTTATTTTATTCCAGCATCTGAGTTCTTTGTTTCCTTCATTCAATTCGTTTCATTATTTTTTCTTGTAGCGAATTAGGGTATTTTATATCCTGGTCCGCAACAGACGTGTTGATATATTAACGAGAACGTTGCAAAATATTATTTGGCACTGTAAAGACCACACCTTTTCACAAAAATGGGTTCAAAATGAAAGGATAATAATAAAAAAAAAGAAGGTTACCACACAAGAATGCAGTCACAAAGGAAGGCCTTAACACTAGGCCAAACAGAAAACAAAAAAAAATTAACAAAACTGAGAGGGAAAACTTGAAAGAAAAAAAATTGTGAGTAATATTATTTGGTTTTGTTTTTTTCTTTTTTTCTGTTTCACTTTTGAATTTTTTCTCCTATTTTGTCGGTCATATTTTTAGTTGCTAAAAGGTGTTTTGCAGAGACCTTAGGTCACCGTGAATATTATCTATAATGTTAAAGACAGGAGTTCTGGTATTATGACTCGGTTATATCATTTGATATTATAGGGAACATAGTTCTATGCTCAGTTAATGAAGCAAATAGCTTATTAGGTCTTAAATAAGAAGTTAAAATTAAATATTTTGAAATGAATGCAATTATATTCTTATAAATTAGTATTCAACCTGTTTAAATGATCACCTCTTGAGTGAGAATAGTAAATGTCCCCAGTTTTATTTTACAAATAAGTAAAGTTTTAAAAAAAAAAAAAAAGACACGTCTAATTCTTAGCACGAGCTATGCTAAGTGACTTATAAATTGTTTTTATTTGTAAGTTTTTAAATCGTTTCTGGTGCTTTTGTTTTTCAGCATTTTGTTACTTGGATTCTTATTAATCTAATACCGAACACAGAATAGGTATATTTAAAGTCATCTTTAATTTTAAAGCAAAATTGGTTGGCAGTCAAGTAAGACATGACATTAACAGAATATTATCCCTTGACCCTAGAACTAGAGCTCTTTATAGGGATAAAAAGATTCAGTGGTTGCATTGCTGCTATGGTAGAAAGATAAGCATTCACTCGGCATTTAAAGTACTTACAATCCTTGGATACAGAAGTAAAGGATGTAGAAACAGTCTAAAAGCTGCTGAAAGAATTCAGAGAATGAATCAAATTTTCCGGGTATGGAACATAACTTAGCCATCTAGTGACTGGATTTTGATGGGTCAGTTTGCAAACAAAGTAGCTTAGAAAATAGCATAAATTACAGAAGTAATAAGTATGTTGGATAGAAGGACTACCGAAGATAAATAATAAAGGTTACCCCAGTACTGTGAAATCTGCAATAATCGTTGCATAAAATGTTGATATCCGATTAAGTCAGGGAGCACAGATAATGCCTCTGGCCCTTTGTGTCAGATGTCTACCATAATTGTCTTGTATATTCTCGCCAAAAGGAGACTGAGCAGTTAAGAGACAACATAGGCCATAATTGTCTCGAGTAATTTCGTAAAAATGAACAGACCAATTAAGAAACAAATAAGTCATAGGATTAGGCAAGACGTTATGCTAACTAGTTTAGTCAAAGCTTTTGGAGAGGAAGTTTTAACTAATAAAAAACTATTTGGGCAGTCGGCGTAGAAATCGAGGATATGACTGACATGATAGGAAGAGGTATCAAGAGCTGTGGAAGAAAATGAAAAAGAATGCATAAGAAAAAGAGAAAACTCGCACAATGAAAAAGAAAAATAACAAATAAATCTGAGAATACATTTAACAGCATAACATATCTATTATGAAGACTGTCGATAAGCAATAAACTGACTTTATTGCTAAAATAAAAATATTCCGTTTGAGTTTGGTGAATTTACAGACGCAATACCAGCAAACATAAAATAATATTCAATGACACTTAAATTTAGTCTTGCCTTCATTTGTCTGACTTTGTAACATATTGTTAACATTTAAACTTTCATTTTGGACAACAAAACTGAAATATTTCTGGACTTATTCAGCGAAATGTCTGAAAATACAAAAAAGTACATTCTCACTATAGAAACAGTTAATTGAGTTTTTCCCCTGTCAGCATATTAAAACGTTGTGTTTAAAAATTAAGAAAATACATTGGAATTCTTTTTTACAATTTTCTTCAGCATATGAAGGTATGTAACAGAGCATGGACGCGTGTATGGCAGATGTATCCAAATGAATGAGCCCTGTGCAAGGTGACGTCATGGCAAGGAAGAAGGAAAAGGATTATAAAAAAGAACATGTGCACAAACTGAGGATCATATTAGAAACATGTGGGTGATGTCACAGCCGAGACAAGAAGTCACATGCAGCCAAAGAAGGAGGAATAAAGGTCTTTTGTCAAAACCTGAAACAGCAAGTTGAATTTCTTCTTTTTTTCCTTTATTTTCCTTGCGACAGAGTCTAGAACGTTTTGAGTCCCTGCATGTTAACACAAATGTAAACGTGTACCATGTTACATCCTTAGTTTGATAAGATACACCTGAAGAAGTTCCGAGGTCACATCGACCATAACATTGTGAAAATAGCACTCAAAACGAGAACGGTAGTCCAAAAAATCCAAAACGTATGGTTTTTAGCATTTTTTCACTTGAAAAGACCTGTTATTAAGCGGAAGGTTTCTTCTTAACTCATTTTTTTTTTCAATCTCCTTTACTGTGTCTGTAAGGAATCCTATACAATTAAGATATCATGATAACATATAGGTAGGTAGTGAAATAGTTAAATAGGTAGGTATGACAGTTGTGGGTGTGAAGGCTGAGGAAACAGATACTGCTATGCATAATTGCAATACAGTGTGATAATAATTACCAAACATAAAATAAGGCAAAGATGAGGCAAGAAAATAATAAAATGAAACAAGATAAGGCAAGACCATAATAAAACAACACAAAGCCATGTACAGGATGGAACGATAAAATTGTCACCCTAGAAAAGACAACATAATTCCATTTCCGTTTGATGAAAATCGGTTTTCTTTTTTCGTTGCAGACCATCTACTAGTTGGTCAGTTGTGTACAAATCCCAAGAGTGATAGAAGCGTTCTATCATGTCTGAAACTGACACAATGTTCAACGAGCGAGATCGGAGATGCGCCGCTGTACAACTGCTCTCTACTGATCCAAGTTATGACAACAGGCCCATTGCCAGCACTCTCAAAATGCATCGCTGGATTGCCATGAATAACAGGGATGTGCTTAGGATGATGAAAACAAAGTTTCCAGCCATGATTATGGTCTTTGGTGTGATTTCAAATGAGGACCACATCATGCCACCTCACATCTTTGAAGTCGACTTGAAAGTGTACCTGGATGTGTTGAAGAGTGTGGTGATCCCCTGGTGCAGTCAGGTAGCCGCTGGTGGACCCTGGATGTGGGAGCATAACTCAGCGCCGGCCCACAAGTCCAAAGAGATCCAGGCTTGGCTCCAGAAGGAGTGCTACGACTTTCTACCCTTCTCTCACTGGACCCCTTCTCCTCTGACCTGAATCCATTGGGCTACTTTGTTTGGTCATACATCGAGAACATCACAAACATGACCTCCCACAACACCAAAACCAGCCTGATCGCCGCCATCTGTCAAATATTCACTAAGCTCTGCCGGCACTTGTGGAGAAGGCATGCTCCCAGTTCCAGGCCTGTATCGATTGAAGCTGAAGGTGGCTACATTGAATAGATTTCAGCCCTACTACATAATCAAGTTACCTGAATTGATTTTTTCAATAAAAGTTTTAAAATAAAGCTGCACTGTTGTTTTCTTTAGGGCAACATTTTACACTGTAACTCAAGTGAAACAATAAAGCAAGACATAGCAAGTTAAATCAAAACAATAATAAAATGAGACAAAGTAACATTAGGTAAGGCAAGGCATAATAAAACAATACAAGGTAATGTTAATCAAAACAATAGTAAAGTCAGATAAGTTAATGCAAGGTAGGCCAAGACAATAGTAAAACAAGACAAAGCAAAGTAAATTAAGGCAATAATAAAAAGATAAACTAGGGTAAAGTAAGGCAAAACAAAATATAACAAGTAAGGGAAGAGCAAGTAAGACATGGCAAGGTAAATCAGAGCAATAATATAGCAAGGCAAGATAAGGTATGGTAAGGCAAGACCATAAAGTAAGGCAAGACAATAATAAAGCCAGATAAAATAATGCACAGTAAGATACGGAAATAATCAAACAAGATATGGCAAGGTAAGTCAGGACTATAATAAATTAAAAGAAGGCATCACAAGTTAAGGCAAGGCAATGATCAAAACAAGTTAATGTATAATAAAGTAAGACAAGACAATGTAACTCAAGACAATAAGAAAGTGAGACAAAGTAACTCAAGATAATAATAAAGTAAGACCAGGCAAAATAAATTGCAGAAGTAATTAAGCGAGACGAAATGAAGTAAATCAAGGGAATAATAAAGCAAGACAAGTTAATGCATATTATAACAAAATCATAATGAAGTAAAATAAGGCAAGGTAAATCAAGGGAATAATAAAGCAAGACAGGGTAACAGATTGTAGGGCAAAATTAGAATAAAGTAAAATAAGGCAAAATGAATTAAGGAACTAATAAAGCAGGACAAGCTAATGCATGTTAATGCAAGACTATGTTAAAGAAAGACAAAGCAAGGTAAATCAAGACAATAAAGCATGACAAAATAGCACAAGGTAAAGCCAAGCAATGATAAAGCAAGGCAAGGCAAAATGAAGGCAATAATAAAACAAAGAGCGGTAGTAACTCACGTGTGTTAAATATGACTCATAAAACCTTAATCATCAGCCGCTTGTATATTTAATGCTGTCTTATCCTGTATTCCTTCTTATATTACCAAAATCACTCTGTGTTTTCTTCGTAATACTTTGTTTCTGCATTTCATAGTCTGTTGCAATCTGATTAATTGGTAAGAAGTAATGCGAAGCAATTTTAAATCTAAAGTCAACAATTATAAAGCAAAGTAGGACAAAGTAAAACGAATCAATAATAAAGTGAGGCAACGTAAAAAGGAAAATAAAGCATGTTAAAACAAGACAAAGTACGAACAATAATAAAGCAAGTGGAGGCAACGTAAGGGAAAGCAATTATAAAGAAAAGTAAGGCAAAGCATTGAAAAGTAGGTTAAAACAATATAAAATAATAAGAAGAATACTGACGTCCCAGCAAACCGCAGGGTGAAGATCAAAGACAAGGAAAAATAGAGTAAATACATGGAACTTGCTAGAGAACTGAAAGGAATATGGAACATTGAAGAAAATCAATATAATACAATTATTGTAAGATAAGAGGACTAGGAAATCTCCCCCCCCCCCAAAAAAAAACTTGGATAAAAGATAAATAGAAATTTGAATCAAGGGGAAGACTGTGACTATACAGCAGACGGTAATGCTGAAAACAGCTGAAGTCTTAACAGAAAATTCTTGAATGCAGAAACTAACCCACATAAACTACAGACGCTAATCAATCACAGAAACTACAACAGAAGTAAAACAAAATCATAGAAAAAACACCACATGAACCCAAGGAAACTGAAAACAAATCTTATCAATTTCCCCCACCCACCTAAAAAAAAAAAATCAGCCTCGTTTGATACCTCATAAAATAAGCATGAAGGGTCAAGGAAAATGGAAGGACCGAGGAGGTGAAACACTAACCAGGCCTTCACTGGATAAGTGCAAAGTGTACTGGGACCTTAGGGAAGCTTATGCCACCCAAATTCCAGTGAAGGCCAATGATCATTATAAATGAGAAATCAATGGTAAACAGCTGTTGCGATAATGCAAAGTTATTTGCAAAGAATATCAAAAGAGGTGGAGAGTACTAGAAATCTGGGGAGACTTGTTGTCACCCAGACCCCAGGGAACACCACCGGTTGTTGTCGATGAGTAATCTCTAGTGATTACCTATGTGAGTACAATAAAAAAAATAATGCTCTAAGGTAAAATTAGGTAACACAACCCAATAATAATGCCAAGTAATAACAGCAGAGTAAAGCAAGAGAAAGAAGGCAATAACAAAGTAAATGGATGCAATGTAAGGCAAGACAGCTTAAAACAACACTAGCCAATACAATAATAAAGCAATATAAGCAACATAAGGTAAGATAATTATAAAGTGGGACAGATAGACCAACGTACTACAAAACATTAATAAGGCAAAGCAAAGAAATAAACATGGCCAGGTAAATCAAAATAAAGCAATTTAAGGATAAGTAAGACAAACATATATATGGCACAATTATGTTAACACACGTTCTCACCAGATCGCTGAAGTTAAGCAACAATGAGCCTGGCCAGTGCCACATGGGTACCCATTTGGTAAGGCTAGGCGCTGAATGTACTGCGCTGAGTTGTAGAAATTTCCAGGTTGGTATCTGGGGGCGCGTTTAACTCACAGAGGAAGATACACCCCGAACCAAGACAGAAAGCAACGGGAAACTACGGCCTTTACTTCTCTTCCTGAGATTACCATGTCTCTACAATATGGAGAGCTGTGGTTGCCGATGCTGTTAAAACAGCAGGGCCGCTGCATACATGCAAGACAAATAATTATAAAGCAAGATAAAATTAGACGAAGCAGGATAAGATGATAACAAAGCGTGTTAAATAAAACAAAGCAGTGTATGACAAGGTAAGGCAAAAGCAATATTAAAACAGGTTGAAGGAAGGTGATACAAACCAATAATAAATCAAGGTAAGGCAAAAGCAATATTAAAACAGGTTGAAGGAAGGTGATACAAACCAATAATAAATCAGTTTAAGGAAAAGTACAACAAAGCATAAAACAAGGCTGGACAAGGTATGGCAAAAGCAATTTAAAGCAAAGTAAGACAAAGTATGAAGCAAAGTTGGAAAGGCAATAAAAAAAACAAGTTAAAACAACAGAAGGCAAGACAATTATGAGGCAAGTTAAGAGAAGACGTGGTAAGGTCAATCAATAATAAAGCAAAACAAAACAATAATAAAGTCAGGTGAGACGAGGCAATAATAAGGCAAAGTAAAACAAGATAAATAAGGTTTAGTTTGGTTGGGTTTATCTGTTTTATTTATTACTGAAATACAATTCACCTACTGTAAATAATTTGTGTATACAATTAATGGAATACAGGCTGCTATTTTAGCTATGATATGCAGAAATTAATTTCATTTAGTACAAGTTTATAAATGTAGTGGTCTATGACTATGCTGATTTTAGGGGATCAAACTCCACTACTTCAGATTTATTATGTGGTGACTCTACTTAAAAATAACACTATAAATAAACTAATATGTTTATTTTTTTTAATCAATTGCTCTCTCTCTCTCTCTCTCTCTCTCTCTCTCTCTCTCTCTCTTCATTTATAGAGAGTAAAAAGTGAACCTTGGATTTACTTTCAGAAACTTCTTAAGTCTCGCTTTCTTTATTTTGTCTTTTAGTCCTCACATTCCATGAGTGATCTTTCTGACAAAAGAGAGAAAATTGCTGTCTTTGTGGGGAGGGGGGTCCATAATCTATTCATATAACACTTATTGTTGACTGGTTTTTGATTCTAAATTGGTATGTTTTAGCTCTTTACATTAAGTGGCTTTATGCCTTTCCTGGAGAGATTTTCCATAAAAAATAAATAAATAAAAATAAAGAGTAGATTGACAGTTTTCTGAGCCTTACTACTTCCGTGCTGGCTCATGGCAAATTGGAAGCAGGTGTTTTGTTTCTGACACCATCACTTGAAGATTGCCATACAGAGCCAATGAATTCTCCCTATCTCTCCCCTACCATTTCCTAGATGTATTGCCCTTACTACGGATAAGGAACTCCATCTACCCCCTCTCTCTATGGTGATCCCCCAGAACAGGAGCCTCAAACTACAACCCACGAGCCAGATCCAACGTGCCAAAGTCTTTAAGACTGACCCATGGAGCTCTTATGGAAAACATAAAACTATTCAGGAAAAATTTTATTATTGAAATGCATGAAAATAATATGCTGTTTTTTTTCTTTTTAGAAACCGTTTAAAAGAATGAGGTTTTGGAGAACAAGTTTCAATAAAAAGCAAAAATAATGCACAAAACGGTATAAAGCATGTCCAAATTGATATGACGTTTCTGAATTTTTGACATGGATTGGTTATTCGTATTATTTGGATTCACCAGACTGCTGTTCTCATCTTGAGTGTGATTTCGCAAGGACCCCGTGGTGCAGTGGTTAGAGTACTTGGAAAAATCAATTGTAAAAAGTGATATTCTCCTGAAGGTTGAAGGTTCAATCCTCAGTGCGGGATGATCGAAAACTACAATTGCAAATTAGTTAGGATCTTTTTCAGTCATGGCTGATGGAACAAGAACACGCTACCCCCGTGAAGTAAATAAAGGGTTCCGCTCGAAATTCCGTCTAAATTCCCGAGTTTGACAGAAACATTCCCGAGTTCGACAAGATAACCAGAAGAAGGTTGGAGATTACATGAATCGAAATGTTGTCAAAATCACACTGAAGATGAGAACAGTAGTCGGATGAATCAAAATAAGATGAAAACACATCTACGTCATTTTTTATTTTATTTTTGGCCCACAAATCTCTAAAAAGTTAGCAATATGCCCCCCTTCCCCTGTTTGAAAACTTTGGCGACCCCTGTACTAGAATATCAAAGGGAAACTAACAGGTGTTCCACCTTACCTGAAAGTGGTCTGGATCTTTAGGGAGATGTGTTTCACGCCAGTTTTGGAGTTTTACTTTAGGGTGTTTTGATAATTGTGTGATATTTTATATATGTTTAAAATTGAAGTTTCACCAATAGGAAAAATATATAATTAGCACCCAACAGACAGGTACCCAGCGACACTGATTTGTATTGAAGAAAAATCTGGCTTTTGAAGGAATTCAGGTGGCTCCCAGAAAGACCATTTCAAATAAATTCAGAAAGTTCTCTGATTAATCCAAAATAAAAGTATTTGTTTTCATTATTTCAGGTCTGTGCAAATTTGGTGCGCAGAAATGAGTTTACGCATTTTTATTTTGGACACCGAAGGGTAAACTTCAGTGCTATGCATCTGTGCAAAGGAAAGGCATCCATCTTCCTAAGATATTATACATATTCACTTATCTGAATACATATAGTACCTAGTATTCCCAAATGGTCATCCATCTGGTACTGGGCAGACTTAATGTCACTTAATTTTAATAATCTAATGAAAACTGGTATGTCGACGTGATTATGCCGTATATACAACATAGTCGTCTTCAAATCTAATGACAACAAACATTTGTCACAAATTGTTCTCATAAATAATCAAACTTCATTCCATTTATCATTTTCAATTTTCTCATAATATTCTCTATCTTTCAATTCACAGTCATTCCATTCTATTAATTTGGATCCTCGAGTAGATATTAGCTTTGATATTTGGTGACTAACTAATAAAAAAAATAATAAAAAGCTAAAATTAAATGGTGTATATTCAGAATTGCATTTATGGTGGCAGTTAAAAGAAAAGAAAATACAGAAATTGTCTGTATATTGTCTGCTACCAGTCATGAAGCAAAGATGAAACATTACAAAAATCATGTAATTTAATCAAGTAGTTTTTTTAATGTTTTTTATTCAAGAAAATCAAATTTTACGACTAAGCGAGTCATAGTGTTTTCGTCAACCATAATGAAATCCAATGAAATAAATAAGAAGGCGGCAACTCAATTTGAAGTGACTAGGTCAAAATCAGTTTTATGTTCAATACAGTTTAGTAGTAAAATCGCTAAAAATCATAATTTTTGCATTTTCTTAGTTTAAAAAAAATATACATTATCAATTTACGTAAATTTTGGAATGTGACATCTTCGTTCCATGACGAGTACATACATTGTAAAGATTTTTTGTATTTTTTTTTTTTAAATAAGAGTAATTCTGAATAAGCACCAAATAAATTATATATTTTATAAAGAATACAAGTTTATAATTTTAACACTGTGGCGATTTTCAGAAGAATGGAAGTTTGATTAAATTTATGTTTGAGTAAGATCATAACGTTTTATTAAAAGCGTCTCTATATATGTTTTTGTGTGGTGATATTTTAAATAGGGATGAGGAAATAACAAATAAAAAGCTGGTGAAACTGTAGTGAAGCCAAGACTACTATTTCTCCATTACATATCTCTTTCTCTCTACTCTTCCCTTTCTTCCTTCCTTCCTTCTTCCTTTCCTCCTTTCCTCAAAAATGTGACCAGAAGTTGTAACCAATCAGGACGGAGAACAGTTCTGGTGGGAAAGACAAAAAGAGAGATACAAAAAAGTGTTGGAAAAAAAAAAAAGACGGAGACGCGAGTGGTTCCAGAGTCAGGGGACAAAAATGAAAATAACGAACTTTTTATAACCCGATACCACTTGTACGCTGAAATGAATATAAAACTGTTTCGTTTGGAAGTTCTTTTGTTTCTTTATTATTATTCCCAGGTCGGTTTCTATTCCCGTCTTATTAATTTCGACGACTCCCCAAAAGGGGGACCCGCCGAAATGGTGACCTACCCAACAAGAATTACATTATGGTAACCGCCATAATTTGGTGAACGGCCGACGTCCATATGAACACGGACAAACGATGACGACGTAACAGCAAAGTCCGAGGACAAACACAAAAAAAAAGAAAAAAAAAAAAAAAGTAAATATATATAAATCCGCCTAAAGAAGTGCCGATAAAATATATTTTACTGTTTTATGACACGACTCAGCCTATCAAAAAAAAAAAAAAATATATATATATATATATATATATATATATATATATATATAAATTTTTTATTGATAAGTTTGAAACACAAATCTCTCGGTTAATTCAAACCACTTGTGAGTAAACGCTTTTCCTTCCTTTCTATTATACCTAGCCCCCCCCCCCGCCATTGCTTTTGGTCGCGGCTTCCAAAAAAAAAAAAATTAACAAAAGATATAATAATAATAATAAAAATAATCATACAATTTTTTTTTTTCAAATAAATAATATTAGTAAAATCATAATGGATGCTTAACAAGTAAGCGTAAAACCCCACAATTTATGGAAACTAGTGTCGAGGGATGGTTTGCAATATTAGAAGCACAGTTTCATCTCCGACATATTACTACGGACGAGACCAAATTTTATACCGTTATAAGTGCATTGCCACCTGACGTAGTGACGAATATACCGCCAGCGGTTTTACACTCGTTAGATTATGTTAGATTAAGGGAGTCGGTATTGTCTACCTACGAAAAGACTAGACCTGAACTCTTGGAGAAATTGATGATGACCACTACGTTGCCAGGTCGTCCGTCAATATACCTCCAGGAGATGTTAACAGTTGCAAATAGAATAGAAGCAAGTGACGAAATAGTGCGCCATAAGTTTATACGCGCACTGCCGAAGCAAATTGCCCCGGTGATAGCGGCTCACACCGAGATGCCCTTGGTAGAGTTAGGTCGACTGTCTGACAACTTGATGCTGTTAATAGAAAATACACCGGTATTTCAGACTGCAGAAAGTCAGGCTCGAACAAGTCACCACGGTACTAGACATATAGGCGAAACAACACCAGTCGGTCTACACCCGTATAGAAGGAAACAGCGACCGAGAGTATGTAGAGCCCATATTTACTTCGCAGAAGAGGCTCGTACATGTAAACCCTGGTATAAATGGCCGAAGAAAAAGAGCAATATACAAATGCTACCTAACTCGCGTCCCTCATCTCCCGCCCCTAGCGATTCGGAAAACTAAAAAGGCGGACTGCGTTTGCTCTGGTAGTGCCGCCGTTACTAGAAATTACTGCAAAAATAGGAGCGTCTAAAGTAAATTTTATTATAGATACAGGAGCCAGTATTTCCATTTTACCACGTTCTGTAGTAAATGGAATTACCTTGGAACCAACTCCTGTTCATATCTCGACTGCTAACAGTGAAAGCATAAAATGCTATGATCAAACTAGTTTAGAAGTCAAGATTCCACGTTTAAGAAGATTTTTCCAATGGAGTTTCGTGATCGCAGATGTCACTAACCCTTTGTTAGGATTTGACTTTTTAAACGAGTTTAATATAGTAGTGGATTGCAAGAATAGATCCATCCGTGATAATGTAACAGAGCGCGAAATTAAAGTCAACACAGAAACTGAAAACCAATACTGTATTGATTAATAAAATAGACCTAGCAGAATACGTTAACGAAATAATAAATAACTATAGTAGCGTAATATCACCTCATAGCGATACAAAGAATATAGCAGAGTGTATCACAGGATTGATATAGGCAGCCATGTACCAGTTTTTGCTAAAGCCAGGCAACTTTCCGGTCCTAAATTAGACGCAGCACAGGCGGAATTTAAGAACTTACTAAATACTGGAGTTATCGAGCCTTCGAGTAGCGAATGGGCAACACCCTTGCACTTAGTGAAGAAATGAGATGATTCATATCGAGCTTGCGGTGACTTCCGCACGCTGAATAGTGTTACCAAGACAGACCGCTACCCGATACCGAACATAAATTCATTCTGCACACAACTTGCAGGTAGACAATATTTTTCCAAGATCGATTTGACTGCAGCATATCACACGATTAAAGTACACCCTGAAGATGTGCCTAAGACGGCAGTCGTGACACCTTTTGGCTTATTTGAATTTAATTACATGCCATTTGGTTTAAAGAATGCTGCAGCCACATTTCAGCGTTTTATGGACAAGATATTTCTAAAATTAAATTGTGTATTCGTATATTTAGATGACATATTAGTTTTTAGCGAAAGTGAACAACAGCACAAGGAAGACTTAGATAAGGTATTCAGGATTCTTAGTGATAATAATTTAAAGATTTTCTTAGCTAAGTGTGTATTCGGAGTGCCAGAGTTGGACTTCTTAGGTTTTCATGTAAGCAAAGAAGGCTTGTTGCCTACTTAAAAAAAAATTAAAGAATTAGAAACCTTTCCGGTACTCAAAGATTCAAAAAGCTTGCGTAGATTTTTGGTAATGACAGGTTTTTATCGCAAGTTAGTCCCTAATTACACAACCATAGTGCTACCACTATCCGAACGAATGAGCTTGGACTCTAAAGCAACGTTTGCACTAAACGAAGAAGAAACTCATGCTTTCAGAACAATAATAAACAAATTGTCAGAAATTATGGCATTAGCTCATCCGCAGTCTTCAGCCACAGAGTACCACCTGGTTACGGATAGAAGTCAATACGCAGCTGGTGCTGCATTACACCAGCTAATAGATAAGAAACCAGTACCAATAGGTTTCTTTTCCAAGAAATTTTCGCAAGCCCAGGTCAAGTATTCTACGTTTGACAGAGAGCTACTGGCGGCTTATTTTTCAGTAATACATTTCCGTCACCTCATAGAGGGTCGTCACGTGACATTATTCACTAACCATAAGCCATTATGTGGAGCCTCTTATAGCCAGACACCCGCAAAGTCGGATCGATAGCAACGACACTTGTCAGTACTTGCTGAATATATCGCTGACGTGGTGTATATTAAAGGAGACAAGAACGTAATTGCAGACTGTTATGTCTAGAACTGCTTTAGCAGTGCAAATAGATGCATGTGATTTGGCTGCAATAACCCAGGCACAAAAAGGAGATGACGAAATAAAGTCATACGCTAATTTAAAAAAATACTGCGTGTCACGTGAAATTGGCTCTGTCCTGTGTGATACTTCCCCAGGCCGTTTGTCCCAAAAGAGCCTTGTAGGGCTGTCTTTGACAGTTTACATGGTTCAGCGCACCCTGGAACTGGAGCATCTATTAAACTGATTAAGTCTAGATACTTCTGGCCTAACTTAGATAAGACAGTCAAGTAATTCTATGTAGAATGTGTTGTATGTCAACAGTCAAAAGTTCACAGACACACAAAGTTTGCAGTCCAGGAGTTTGATTTACCATCCGCACATTTCCAAACGGTACATATTGATATTGTTGGCCCGTTACCCCTAACGCGCAATGAGTCAGATCCTTACCTCAGTCCATACAAATATTTGCTGACCTGTATCGATCGTGCAACTCGCTGGATCGAAGTACAGCCAATGATCGAAATAAATGCGCAGTCGGTAGCAGAGGCATTTATCAATGTCTGGATATCTCGATTTGGAGTTCTATTGCATGTTGTAACTGACAGAGGTAGCAAATTTGAGAGCGAATTGTTTCAAGAGTTGGCCAAGGTAGTAGGTTTTTACCGATTGAGAATAACTTTGTATCATCCTCAAAGTAATGGGATGATTGAAAGAGCACATCGTACCCTTAAGGCAGCGATAATAGCGCGAAAAGAATCCTGGATGAAAGCGATACCAGTGATCCTACTAGGTATACGCAGCACCCCTAATGAATCAGGTTTTTCACCTTTTACCACTGTTACTGGAGCACCAATATTAATTCCTCATCAGCTGATACACAATCAGAGAGTAGAAAAAGAAACTCTAGTTAACAACAAGTATGTACGTAATTTGTGTGAATCGATGTCCCAAATCGACGTATTCAACGATGGAAAAGGATTTATCCATGGAAATTCAAAATCTTTTATACTGAAAACCTTACTTTCCTGTGAGAAAGTATGGTTAAGGGTTGATCAAGTTAGGAAACCATTAGAAGCACCGTACTCAAGTCCTTATAAAGTTTTGACTCGATCAGATAAACACTTCCAGATCGATATGAATAACGGTACTCATGCACACATATCAATCGATAGGTTAAAACCGTTTACAGAGCCAACTAGCAGTAATAGAACTAGAGTGACCGAGAAAACACAGATAGGTACTACTAATGATAAGGATGTCAGAACAGATGATACCGATAAAGTAGAGAGTAAAATTGCTGGTGGCATGTATAAATCTAGATCAGGAAGAAAAGTGACATGGAAAAAGAAAAATGAATATTTTTATTTTTAAACAGAAGTAGACATAGTAATTCTAAGGATATTAACTAACTCCGTTACTGGAGGGGGGCTCGTGTAGTGAAGCCAAGACTACTATTTCTCCATTACATGTCTCTTTCTCTCTACTCTTCCCTTTCCCCCTTCCTTCTTCCTTTCCTCAAAAATGTGACCAGAGGTTGTAACCAATCAGGACGGAGAACAGTTCTGGTGGGAAAGACAAAAAGAGAGATACAAAAAGTGTTGGAAGTAAAAAGACGGAGACGCGAGTGGTTCCAGAGTCAAGGGACAAAAATGAAAATCATAAACTTTCTATAACCCGATACCACTTGTACGCTGAAATGAATATAAAACCGTTTCGTTTGGAAGTTCCCTTGTTTCTTTATTATTATTCCCAGGTCGGTTTCTACTCCTGTCTTATTAATTTCGACGACTCCCCAAAAGGGGGACCCGCCGAAATGGTGACCTACCCAACAAGAATTACATTATGGTAACCACCATAAGTCTATCCGTGACAGAAGCTCACAGCAAACGTAAATAGGGCCAACTTAGATCCATTAACTTGATTTTCTCTAACTTAAGGGAGATAACTCTTATTGGTCAGAAAATATTCAAACTCGATGTTACTTTTTACTTTCTTTATCTTTCTCTCTCTCTCTCTCTCTCTCTCTCTCTCTCTCTCTCTCTCTCTCTCTCTGCCTTGTCTTTTTGTTGTACCCAATATGTATGTTTCATACCCCTACCGCCTAACATTTTATTGTGCAACTACACTATAATAGCGAAATTTGGAATACAAAAAAAAACAATTCGGAATACAAAAAAATCGATTAAAAAAAATCATGGATCTACTGACTTTTTGTGTCGATTTCAACTAAAAGCAATGGTATCTACCTAATTGGCATGTCAGAAGTACTTAAATATCTACTGCATTATTTAAAAAAAAAAAAAAAAAAAAAAACGCAAGTTTTCCCTTTATCGTAAAAAACACTTGCCACTTTGAAGTGTGACATAATAATAAGGGAAATAACTCAGTTATGCTAAAAATAAAGCAAAAAGACACAATTCATTTTTTTTTTTTTTTTAATTAGCAACAGTTACACACTATTTAACCCCCCTTTATGAAACTCTCCGGTGCGTTTTAGGCAAAAAAAATTTATTTTCACTAATTTTTGTCAAAAATGTTTTCTTTAAGAATTTTTTCTACCTTATAATTTTTCGTAACTTTTAGATATATTCGTTACAATTAAGTAAAGACCATAAGTTTGCCTTGAAATTCAATATCACAAAAATTTCAAATTTCGCTATTATAGTATAGTTGCACTCTTTTTATTTAAACTAAATTTAAATGTTGATCCTTAATCTTTCATAGTTATTTCTAATTAGACCATGGAAATGTCAGGTATGTTTAACTGTGGTTAACAGAAGTATATATATATATATATATATATATATATATATATATATATATATATATATATATATATATATATATATATCGTTGAGCACTTTCTGTTGAATTAAAAAGTCGGTCAATTTAGCTCTTATGCGTAGATCATCGTATAACGATTTGATCACTGTCTGTCTGACGTAATGAACATTTAATTTAAAATGTTTAAAATTCAACGCTATTTCACATGATTAATGGTAGCCGAATGGATACGGCCTCCGCTAATCGAGCCAGAGATGTCTCGTGTCGCGGGGTTCGAATCGTTCGACTGGTAGTAATCGTGACACCCTGCACTGAAGAATCCCGAAAGGATGAAACACTAGTGTCTGTAGGTATTTAATTATTATAGTAAAAAAATAATTATATATATATATATATATATATATAAGTGAAATTGTGTCTGTGTGTGTACATTTCCCTAACAAACTACTCTGTCAATTTTCAGTCTACAGACTCAAGATTTGGCATAAGGAGTATTGAGATTTGGGAAAGTCTTTTTAATCAGTTTTCAGCCAGAAATTTAGCTGTCAAAGTTCAACGATTTGACCCTTGAAAACTCTACTAAACTCCTCCAACAATTTTGGGTCTAAACACTTGAAATTTTAAATGTAGGTTACTTGGACATGGATCAAACGTTTTAATTTGATTTGAGCCCAAAACAATAAATGTTAAAGGGTCACAATTAAGGTCAAAATTTTAAAAAAATTTACCTCTATGGTCTCTATCAAATTACTCAGTCAATTTTTGGTCTAAACATTTGAAATTTTACATGAAGTGTATACAGGCATAAGGCGAGCTTTTTAATCGGTTTTCGGCTCAAAATTTGGTTGCCAAGGGGTCAAAGTTCAAAAGATTTTACCTTTGCGGTCTCTAGCAAAGTATTTAGCAATTTTGGCTCTAAACATTTGAAATTTTATATAAAGGGTATTCAGACATGCAGCAAGACTTTTAATCAGATTTTGGGCGAAAATCTGGCTGCTAAGAAATCAAAATTGAAAGAGTTGACCTTTGATGACCCTATCAGACTCCTCCACCAATTTTGGGTCTAAACACTTGAAATTTTAAATATCAGTTATCTGGACATGAGTCAAACTTTTAATAAATATATACATATGCACATAAAGTTATGAACAATACATAGGGCCCAAGCAAAGCTGACCTGAACTGTTAGTATATATATATATATATATATATATATATATATATATAATCATAAGTATAAACAAAGACTGCAAATCGGAAATTTACATGCAAGAATTTATTTTTTAACAGAATACCTCCAATAAAGAAAGGTAGTGACATATCCTTATACCGTGGAGTTTCAAAGAATGTAAGGTTCTTTACATCAGAGGAAAGAAATTAGTTAGTAAATCATAAAGATACCAAAACTAAAGATTTGCTAGTTTCAGCATTTCATGAAACTTCACTCCTTGATGTTGGTCATCGAGGGTAAAATACAGTTTGTGTAGATTAATGTTTGTAAATTAATGCTTTAAAATATTCTGCGAATGAAGCAATTGAACATTTCTTTTGGAAATTTGTAGCAGAAACAAATGGGACTTTTTCTTCCTCAAATCAATGCCTCTCCCCTGTGCTATTTGGCCACATCTTGACCAGTCAGGGGTGCGGCGCATTGATACTTCCTATCCCCAAAGGAAATCGGCCAGCATCTGGTTTGAAGAAGAACAACTCATTCTTACGCAGAGACACCCCAAACGGAACGGACCTCCTTTTCGTCTCTCTCTCTCCCTCCACCTCGGTGTTATCTCTACGGTATTGACGATTCTACTGAAATAACTACCGCGATAGTACCAGATGCCGGAGTCCAGCTTTCTACAAGGAAAATACCACATTCTCCTCAACGAACCTTTTCTGTGACCTTTTATGAAGTTGTTGCGTTTGTCATTTCAGAAGCTTGTATCGAATTATTTATTTTATTAGGGTGTGCCCTAAAAGCATTACAAACCCTAATACTTCTTTGCACAACAAAACCAGAAAAAAATGTAAAAAATTTAAAAAAGGAAAAAGTTTAACTTTTTTAAAAAAATCTTTTGAACCCTAACTTTACAAACTAACTAGTCACTCAGAGCTGTGCAACTAAAGGACTGTAGGGGCTTGGTCGACATTCACTGATGCCTGGTATCAGAGTTGTGATGTGAGCCTAGGTAAATGTTTCCCAACCCTTAACAAAAAATAAAAATAAAAAGGTTGTCAGAAACAGCATTAAGGCGGAAGCGATTTCGAAAGTTCAATAAATGTCTTTTATTTAACAATAGAAATAAACAATTACCAAAAATTTACTTTTTTATATAGAAATAAAGAGGTAAATTAAGACATTAAATAAGAATAAACATTAAAGGACGATAAGTATATAATTATATAATAAAAATAAATATAGAAATAAACCAATTTATTTAGTTTTAAAAAATAACGTTATTATTGCTAAAATATTTTTTAAAAAGTCAAATAAATAGGAACAATTTGAGACGATTGAATATAAAAGGCTAAAAATTTAATCAAAGATTTAGTTATTTTTAAATTTCATTTAGAAGTAAGAATATTCTAGAAAGTGGAATAAAAATCATTTAGCGATTGAAGCTGAAAAAAACGTTACATTTTAAAGAGTTATCGAAGATAAAAAGAAAATAAAACAAAAAAATGAATATCAAAAGATAAACAAAACATGTTATTCCCCTTGAAATTTGATGTTATTGTATTTTTGTTGAATTAATCATGACTTACTTTTTCTTTATATTTTTTAATATATAAAATAACTCCTGAAATTGATTGTTATTAATTTCATGGTGCATGTTTAATTCATGATTAAAATATTTGTTTTGATTTTTATCTTCAATGAAAAAAATTTTACGAAAAAAATCAAATTGTTTCCGAAATTCCCTTAATTGTATTTCCACTTTTTCGCTGTACCAAATTTTTTGGCTACACAAAAACTTGTGATTATATAATGATATATTTCAAAACAACAATTCCACGGGAATCGATATCGGAATCGTTAATCAACATTTTCCTGGAATCAGAATCGGGAAAAATTTAGGAATCGTCCCAATATATATACACACATACATACATATATATATATATATATATATATATATATATATATATATATATATCACACAACAAATAAATGTTACCAAAGAAAAATATAAGTTACTTTTCTACCTATCTGAATGTTCTTTTATTTTGTGTGTATGTGTACATTTTATTAAAAAATAGACTAAAAAGATTAGAATAGCCTATTATAAACAAAAGGAAGTATTACCCCAAGCAGGAATACTATTTAAACCATAGCTGGCAGGAAAAGAGAGATATTTATATGAAGCAGAATAAGCTTAATTTGGAATTCTTTATCTTTTTATTTTTTAATATTTAATTCGCTTTGCTAACTCCATTTTTTCTAATTCAAAGAATTTACTTAGAGTTAATGGATGATCCAATAAGTCACATTTTTTTTTTTGGGGGGGGGGGTCAAGTTTTATAATAAAACATTTCTAATGATGAAAATAAATTTATTTTACCAGCAAAAACAAACATTATGTTTTTAAATTTTTGAGATGAGGATTGATAAATTGTATTACTTGGATTATCTGGACTACTGTTCTCATCTTGAATGTTATGTTCATAATGTTTCAACTGATGTAACCACTGCTCTTTTTCAAGTGTAACTTGTCAAATTCAGGAATGTCATTCGAAATTCCATGCAGATTCCTGAGTTTGGCAGAAAGATTCTCTTAGTTCAACAAAATACACCTGAAGAAGGTCGGAGGTTATGTCGATCGAAACGTTGTGAAAATAACACTCAAGGTAAGAACAGTAGTCCGAAGAATCCTAATAATACAAAGAACAAACATATTGTTATATTGGTGAAAGTAAAAAAAATGTTTCCATAATCATCATCATAAAATATCGAAATTAATAGACTTTTTGGACCAAGCAAATTGTGGAATCGTCCACAGTCTTGGTAGAAGGCATTTTTGGATGAGGATAGCGTTTCAGGATATTGTCAAAAACCACACTAAAATCTATATAAAACAGTATGTGAATGTATGTGTGTCTGCCTGATTGTAAATATTTAACCACTAAACTCTTAGACTACTGGTCATATAACACTAAAATTAACAGGAAATAGTAATCATGGCTATGGCAACAGTATATTCTCTTCATTGTTTTAACTCTCGAGTATATATCCAACACAGACACAATTAATCAACCGAGAACCACATCACTCTACATAAAAACATATAAGATAGTCATGCCTATTTAACAATTATTTGGCGGTATCAGAATCGGAAAAATTTGTGCCAATTTTCCGATGCCAAAAACGATTCCTTTAACTTATCTTTTTCATTTGGTTTTTGTTTAAAACAAAATCTACCACTACTGATAGTAATAATGAGATAACGTTGATTTTAAACAACCTGTAAAACTAAAAGCTATCAATCATCCTCAGCGTGTTTTTACGTTTGCGAAAATATATGCACATGTAGCATCACGTTTTATGGTAATCAGAAAAAAATATTTTATAGTTAAATATTTAGAGATTTATGAAGAATCGGAATCGGTAATTTAGTACGGACTCTGTAATCGTATCGGAATCAGGAAAAATATTGCGATCATCCCATCAAATATACATATATATATACATAAGTAGTTGTGTCTGTCTGTCTAAATATTTAAATGATAAACTCTTAAATTACTGGTCACATAACACTGAAATTAACAGGAAATAGTAATCATTAGGGCTGTGACAACAGCATATTCTTTTTATTGTTTTGACTCTCGAGTATATATCCGACATAGTTAGACACAGTTAATCAACCGAGAACCACATCACTCTATATAAAAGCATATAAGATATCAATGGATATATACCTGAGAATCAAAACAAGGAAAAGAATATGCTGTTGTCATAGCCCTAGTAATCATACACCAAGTTTGGTTTATAACGAATAAAATCTTTGTTTGGATGGATGAATAATGCGTACAGAAGTCAGCAAGTTTAAATGCAAAATGTTCATTTCAACTTGCCGAGATTTCTATTAGTTTGCATATGCATGTACTAATCATAGCTAAAAGTGGTTTGATTTTATAACTTTCTTATCTATTTGGTGGGTTAGCTCAAATGATATCGAACACAGCTGGAGCACTAAATGAGGGAATGCAGCTGAGTTTCGATTTTACATAATGGTACCCCGGTAAGGTCGGGTACTCTCCTTCTAATTTAATATAAATTGGGTATAAAAGTTATGATTTAGTAAAGGAATGAATGAAGGAAGGAATATATATATAAGCATGCTTATAATATTAAGAAACGAAACATAGAAGGAATAGAAGGGTCACCAGTTAGTAAGTGCTACCTAAAAATATGATCAGACTTTTGTAAATGAAAAATTAAGAAAGAGAAATTGTATAACAAAACATTTTTATATCTGCAATTTTATAAGTTTATAAAATTTGTTTTCAATTTATTTTCAAGTTTATTTATGCAAATTTGTGTAATAATCACAAGTCAAAATGTTCATAATGTGAATAATAGGCATATGTAAGTAATATACATATGTGAGTATTTGGCAGCGTGGCATTGTGTATGTGTGTTGGTTTACCTTGTTCTTGATAGTGTATGTGTAGATGTGTGCAAGCTGATGAAGGCTTGTATGTGAGTTATGAAGTGTTCTACACACACCTGCCAAAGGCACAGATTGGAGTGAGCATATGTTCTTGGGTCTTGGTTGGATGTGTGGTTGGCCTCAGAATTCTTGGGAAAATCTGGTTTCGCTGGCCAGGTCACTGTTTTTTTCTCAGTCACTCAGATATAGACTTGTTACTTTTGGAGTTTAAAACGATTTTTATTGTGTGAAAATACTTGGAGTTGCACGTTCCTGTTAAAACTTACTTTTAGAAGTGAAGAAAGCAGAAAAAAAAAGAGATATTTGCTTCGAATTCAGTTATTATAATCTCATCTATGGTAGCAACTGAAAGAAATAGGTTTAACCTGACACTCAAATATACGTCTTCCAAAACAGTAGAACACGTTCGTTTTAAACTGGTCCGAGAATAATCTTTTCTATTAAAAAAATATTTACTTCTTACAAAAAACTCTTTATTTATCTATTATTGGTGCTTATTTTGAATTAAACCTATTTTCAAAACAAAAATACAGAAAAATCTTTAAAAAAACAAAAAAAACTTAATGAAGACGTCATATTCCAAAAATCGCATAAATTAATCAAGTATTTTTTTTTTCTTTTTAACTAACAAAATCAAATATATGACAAAGCGAGATGTTTGTTTGAATCCGCTATATTTTATAAATAATAAGTGGGGAGACAGCTCAGTTCGAACTATCAAGATCAAAATCAGCCTTGTAATGGCTACAATTTCCTATTAAAATCGATAAAACTCGTAAACAATGATTTTATATATATATATATATATATATATATATATATATATATATATATATATATATATATATATACTTGATCAATTTACCTATTTTGGAATATGACATCTTCGTTCAGTGACTGATACGGACATCATAAAGATTTCACTGCAATTGAGCTTTTTTTGTTGTTTTTTTTTTTTTTTTGGTTTAGCTTTAATTCTAAATACGCACCTGCACCTCCTCCTCCTATTATTATCTAAATGTGTGTTAATCCACGTTTGTTTCCATTAGGCATTTTTCGTATATACTTTAACAAAATATATTATAAAATATAACTTAATTCTGTTATTGAGCTGTGTTTGAAAAAAAGAAGCCTGTTTAATTGTTCTAATCAATAGTAATTCATAATAATTAATTGAGTAAGTTCCGCAACTCTCTCTCTCTCTCTCTCTCTCTCTCTCTCTCTCTCTCTCTCTCTCTCAGTATAAGGTATGAGCTTTCAAGGGGAATAACTCTGAGTGTGATGAAGTTATTTCCCCTTCTTGTCTACTCTGTTTGCATTCTTCCATTTTGATCAGCTTTATGTTTTGTTTGTGCACTTTCAAACAGTTTCGTGCAGTACATCTGTATTTCCTGGCGCTATCTATGTATTTCTCTCACCCCTTCACTCTGTATTGATTCAACCATTCTCTAATATTTCTTAACCTACTGTAATCATTTACTGTGTCATTTCACTTCAGTTGAACTTCTCAGAAATCAAGGGGCCTCTTCCTAGGGGCTAACACTTGAACTGTATATGAGATACATTCCCTCTAATTATAGAGAATGAGTCTTCTTGCTGCTTCTGTTGCTTGAGGACTTGGGTAGAAAGTACTGGTCAAGAATCCATTGTTGACAATCAGCCCGACGGGTGCGGGGCCAGGAACTTGCCTAGTACCTGTCAAACTGAGGTATGCTGCCTGGGTGTTATCTAGGAGGTTCACCCTCCCAGGTCTTGCCACACAGCTTTCAGGTGAGGCAAGTTTATTGCTTGTTGCCTGAAGCGCTCCTACCGGGGAATGCCGACTGAGATGCTCAGGCAATTTTTGATAGACTGGAATGCCCCTTCTTTAGGGGCGTTGACTTGACATCCCCCTCTTTCCGACCTTGTGTCACGTCTTGTTTAGATGGGAAGGAAGTCAATATCTACATAAATATTCGAATATTCCATTGAACTTCTTTATCTAACAAACACTGAGTAAAGAAGCTGAGAACATAAATTTCCTCTCCCCAAATTGACCATTTACACTTGTTATAGTATATCTTTCTTTTTTGTCTCTTGGTCTTACTGGATTCCAAGACAAGAATTCATCTAGTCTGGTGGAGTAACCAGCTTTGTGTTGCTGCTTGGGGTAGCATCACTTGGAGAAGGTGCACTATTCCTCGTAATAGCCAATGTGAGTTAGCGATATCAAGAAGATCTTATTTGAGCTACGATGTGATTTGGAATATTTAGTCAGGGTTTACTTCTAGGGAAACATATTCTCATGCCAGGTTGTCCTGACAAAGCCCTGTACAGAGAGACTTTAGACACTCGAGGATAGTGTCTAGTATGCATTCAAGTTTTTCTCAAGTATGCCTCCAATGTCTTAAGATGGAGTACTACTGCCACATCTGGCGAGTTGCCACTCAATGAATGCTTTCTTGCTTTGACAGAGTACAGAATCGACTTTGAAATCTAGTGGGCAATGTCCTTTTCTCCTTTCTATTACCTATTTCTTATAGAAGAGACATTGCTAGTCTTTTTCTACTCTATTGTTATTTTTATGGCAGCTGCTTGACTGAGTTTCAATCTATAGTTCTGCCCCTGTGAAGCATTCACGACAAAAACTATTCTAGCTACAACCACTGTCAATTTCTTTTCAGTCTCTCTCTCTCTCTCTCTCTCTCTCTCTCTCTCTCTCTCTCTCTCTACCTATTTAAAGCTAAACAAAACTCCCATTATCAAGGTTTCTTTCTTAGAACTGCCCATCTGTGGAACACATATTACGAGGCGGCTTTCCAGCTGACTACAACATGGTCATTTTCAAGTCCAATGTAAAGAAATTCTGGCTGAGTCGCCTTCTTAAATAATCAAATTTTTCCCAGTCGCTTCCATCATTACTAATAATCATGGTGTTATCACATCATTCACCTGACACTCATTCAGCCCTTATCCTTAAGGGGCTTTTGATCCTTGATATGTGGTGACAACAAAAAGTTAAAAAGAAAATATCTGTGAACATTTAGAGAAATAGTAACTTTTTTTTTTCAAGCATTGTCATCTAATTTACATGTGTGTATCTGTACACACCACAGACACATATGTAAATTAGATGGCAAAATAATAAGTCTTTTTACTTATATACAAGAATAGCATGGAATAAAACTTTTATATAATCTATTGCTTGTTTTCATCTTGGATGTTATTTGCACAACGTTTCGGTTAATATAACCTTTGGCCTTCTTCAGGCATATCATGACAGGACTCTTATTGGCGAAAGTTGGAAAGAATTTATTTTTAATTGGAAGCCATGTTTAATTTTAGAAGAGTTTCGGTAGGTAGCTAATCTGTGAAATTTTGCAGACAAAGAACAAGATTCCTTTTTGTGTGGACATGAAAACTTATGTGTGGGAATTCTAAAATATCCAGTATATTTTATTGAGTGATCCTGGTTTCTGATTGGTTGCTAGCAGAACGTGGCTCCATTTGATTGGTCAGTTCTTATCATCAGTGTCTATAAGTAGAACCTTCCAATTTTCTTTAATCATACCCTGTAATTATATTAAAAATATTGCAACAGTTTTTTTTCCCCCAACAAACCATATTTATTAGAATTCAAAATGCATGATGCGTTTATGAAACAGAAAAAGTGTTGCATCGTTCCCATTTACATATTAATTCAGGTCTGTTCTGATTTGAAATGTTTCTGAATTTTGTGGATGAGGATTGATGGGGGGATAATAATTAGATGTGAGCAGTAGTCGGAATATTACATAATCTATATACCATTAAATGTTATGTTGTTTTGGGACTTTCTTCATACACAAATAGAAACATGTGTGATTATTTGACAAAAAAAAAATGGGTAGGCAGGATACACATTACTAAGGCAGTAGTTTTTATGATGTCAATACTTGTATTCGAATATCACGTGATCTAAGTGATTCTTTTTAACTGGATATGTGTTATATAAATTTAAAGAAATTAACATAACATAAAAACGTCACATAAATTTTTTTTTCAATTTAGCAGCCCACTGAGTGGTGGGGAGGGGGACAATAATTCATAAAAAGTAGATATAAATACCAGAATAATATTTCTATACAATATTACTAATTGTTTGTTTGTTTTTTGTTTGTTTGTTTTTTGTTTGTTTGTTTAGTTATTCCGTCGATTATTGACACAGCTAAGCTGGAGCTCCACTGCATCCAGGCTGCCCACTTCCTACAGAGGTCCAGTTCACTAGACGATTGAGGTTTGGACTATGGTAGTCTGGTGTTGGTGGCTGGTTAAGTATCTTTTCCAGCCATTTTTTTTTTTTTTACATGGGGGTCACCACTTATCAAGGCCCGAAGGCCACTCAGAGATAAGGGTTATTGCGTGTACAGTAATCAATGAGATAGTATTGTAGTAATCATTAGTATTGGGGGTTTTGATAGAGTGTCTTACTTAAGGGGGCGGTTTGTCAGAAGTTTGTTTATGTTGGACTTGAAGGCGTCCAAGTTGGAGTCAGGTGGGAAACAGGCAAGCGGCAGAGAGTTCCACTGGCATGCAGTTCTAAGAAAGAAGCTTTACTCATGGAATCTACGTTTGGATTTAGGCACAGATAAAGAGTAGGGAAAATTATTGACAGTAGTTTCAGCCAGACGGGTGTTTCTCGTGAAAGATTGGCGAGGGGGGACGAGGGATTGGAGCTCAGACGAGCACCTGCCATGGAAATAACGATAAAACAAAGACAGGCTCGCAACGTCTCTTCTGTGGGAGAGAGGTTGTAGGGAAGAGAAAAGGGCATCCCCCACTAAACCACGAAGTCTATTTTGTACTCTGTCAAGGCAGGATAGGCTGTTTTTAGCAGCTCATGCCCAGATGTAGCAGCAGTACTCCATCCTTGGACGTACTTGGCTTTTATACAGATAGAGAATTGCATTAGTAGTGAGATATCTTCTGGAGCGGTAGAAGGATCCCACCATTTTCCCAGCGTCCCTGGCAACAGCCATATATCCAGATGTTTCTTGGAAGTGTCAGGGCACCCTCCTTATATTTCTTATTGCGGCTGGAATACAGTTGAATGTTCTTGTACCACTGTAGGTGAAGCTATGATGGATGAGGGAATTGAAACTCTGTGTAGTCCCAGGTGTGGTTTTTATATAGCACAGCCTCCCTCGCCTCTGATGAGTTATTTCTACCCTTGTTGTGTTTGCGATCCTTCCTTCCAAGATTTTCCATATATAGATGATAATATATCATTCTCTTCAATGTTGTAGTGAATACAATTGCAGCTCCTTCAGTCTCTCCAGCCTAATACTACTAATAATATTTTTAGCTATGCAAGAAGAATGTTTTAACACACAGTTAACATATCACAATTTGAGGGGGGAGGAGGAGAAGGTATGAATAAAATTTAAGTACAATAAATAGCAAAGGGCTCCATGTATGTCTAATATTTATTTATAACTTCAATTCGACAAACTAAATTTAAACCAAAAATCATATATAATTATGTTAACGCATTTTTTTTATTATTTTTTTTTTTTCACTAAAAACAAAGAATATTGCCACTGGGAGATAATGTAATTTAAGTGTAATATTTGTTCACATTACATTTAAATTTCTGCATGTTGGTATAATTGAGAAATGGAGCAGAAAGGGAATTCCAAAGTCAAGCGGTCCAAGAAAAGAAGCTATTAGAGTAGAAAGTTTTACAGTATCAAGGGATCTCTAATATGAAGGGGTGGGATTTTGCTCCTCGTCTGGCTGATTGGATGTATTTATAAAGGGGTACAAGTGCAGTAACTTCATCAGAGCCCAGTATTGAAAGTATTGGTAAAACAAGCCCAGGGATGCAATATTGCCACAGGGATGCAATATTGCCACAGGGATGCAATATTGCCACAGGGGTGCAATATTGCAACAGGGATGCAATATTGCCACAGGGATGCAATATTGTAACAGGGATGCAATATTGCAACAGGGATGTAATATTGCAACAGGGATGCAATATTGCAACAGGGATGCAATATTGCCACAGGGATGCAATATTGCCACAGGGATTCAATATTGCCACAGGGATGCAATATTGCAACAGGGATGCAATATTGCCACAGGGATGCAATATTGCAACAGGGATTCAATATTGCAACAGGGATGCAATATTGCCACAGGGATGCAATATTGCCACAGGGGTGCAATATTGCAACAGGGATGCAATATTGCCACAGGGATGCAATATTGCAGTGTTAAAGCAAATAAACACGGGCAACTGGAGTAGGGTTGAAGACCATTTATTTAACATGTTCATACCGTTTGCGCTATATATTTATATTTCGAAAGTTCTTTTTACACCGTTTCCGGTAGGGAAGTTAACTCTCTGTTGTGGGGAGTGTTCACGTGATGCAACTGGGTAAAGTTAACAATACTTCCCTCTTTTTGTCGACTTTTAGATGACCACTGAAAAAGAAAGAAGAAAAAAAATTTATTTTTAAATATCAGTTTCTTTGGGTTCAGATACGAACTCAAGTATTTTAAATGAAGGGACTCTCTTCTTGGTTAAGCAGTCAGCTACCTGTTTATTGGTAGGTATTCAAGAGAACTCTGCTATTCCTTTTCTTTCCAGCATTTCTCTCAAAATACCCATCTCAATACGAAGCCTTTTATCTAGTATTTGGGTGGATGAATGCACGGAGTCAAAGAGACAGGAATTGTCTGTTTACAGATTATTTTATATTTTCAGGCCTTTGACATTTTAACCATGGCTATGGTTTCAACAGCCAGTGTGCTTTTGACCACTCTTCTAATGCGCTTGGACTGCCAGGTTATTGGTGTATATTTGTGGTTATTGCCAACTAAAAATATTATGTAACCACCTTGAGATCCTCCGTCTGTCAGGTTGGCAAATGAGGCATCACTGTAGACAATAATCTTGATGATTGAGATCTCCTAAGTCAGGAATATCTACCTGGGATTTTTCTTACTTGGCTTTCTTTACTACCCTATTGGCATGTTTTATACATTCCACATTGCTTTGTTTGAGGATGGAACTTAATGCACTGACATCGTAGCTGAGATCAGGTCTGGTCTGGGGAGCCAGCCAATTAAGTTGGCCGATAACTTGCCTGATTTCAGAAATTTCCACTGTGGATATTTTGTCGTAAATATTCCTGCCAGTTTCCACTGAGATATTTTTCAATTTCTTTACATTTAACTGCAAATACTTGATGGATTTTGCCAATAGCATTTTTATGAAAAATCTGTGACCCTGCAAACCAAAAATCATCCACATGTGTAGCAATTATACCTTGCAATTTGTTTTAGAAATGCCATGTAAATATAGTCTGATCATATTTTGAAGCTATAACTCCTGACTTCATCAATTCCTCCCTGAGTGTGAGGACCTAGAGTATCGGTCAAACCATATACACATTTGGAGAGTTTCCAAATATAGCCTTGGGGTACATTAGCTTCTTTGGGAGGATTCAGATAAACCAGTCGGTCCAACTTCTTGCTTTGCAGAAATGCTGTTTTGATATCCATGGATATACATGCCCAATGGTTGGATGCCATTATAGCTAATGCTATGCGTAAACCTTCTTTGGAGCATGTAGGAGAATCATTTCTTAGATTCTCAGCATTTTTATCCTGAAAACCTCGGGCAACTAGTCTGGCCTTGAATGTTTGTTGGTTATTGGAATTTTTGCTTTTGTAAATCCATCTGGTGAAGATTTTTGGTTGGCCTTAATCCGGTACTTGAACATAGACTTTATTTTTAACCCAGCTCTGAAGTTCCTTTTGTTTAGCTTCCTCTAGTTCCAGGCTATCATTGGCAGAAATGATCATTACTTCTTCCGCAGTGCAGGAATCATGGTGCTCTTCATTTTCTTCAGTCTCATCGGTTTGCCAATCGGAAACTCCATGTTCAAAGTCCAACCAAAAAGGTTCACCCTGTTCCATAACTTCATTCATCAAATGTTCATTTTTACCAGTGGCTTTGCCTGCTCTACTTATGACATCTAACTTCTTCCAGTCTATGTCATTGGCAAGCTTGCATTTGATTTGTCCAGGTTTGGGAACTTTGCCTTTCCTGGTGGTGGTATCGCATTTATTGGTTATGTCTTGAGTCTCCACAGTAGGGCATTGTTCAGGGTTATATGCTATTTCTAAATCTTATTCTAAAATATTCTCTTCAAAGTTTGACACTCTTGGGGATCGTTCAGACTCTTGTAGGGTGCTCAATTTCTCGTTGTTACTCTCATTGTGATTCTGGTATGTTTCGGGGTAGAAAGCTAAACGAGACGGATGTATTCTAACATAGGTGCTGCCATGCTTGACAAGCACCTGTTTGTTCTCCCACCCTATGACTGTCGCAGGCCCGAGCCACCTATCACACAAGTTCCTTTCGTAGAGAACAGCATTTCCATTTTTATAGGATTGGGTGATACCTGTTCTAACTTGATGGCGGAGTGCTCATCTAAGCTTTTCTGAAGATTCACTCGCTATGAAGTGTTTCCTGGCAGCATGCGTAGCGTTAAGGTTATTTGCAACAATTTCACTGGTAGAGACACTTTCTAGTGCAGGGAGTTTGTCATTAAGAAAACCAGGTAGGTTGGGATTTCTGCCAAAAACAAGTTGGTTAGGACCATATCCATGGATACTTTGAAGTGTATTTTTGGCATTTACTGCCCATGTGAGAGCCACCTCAAAACTGCAATTTGTTTCTTCTAGGGTTTTCTTCACCATTTCCCCTTAAATCCTATTGTGTCTTTCATTTAGCCCATTACCCCATGGGCTTTCAGCAGCAGTGGTACGAACGACAATATTCATATCTTGTGCCATGTCCCTAAACGCCTGGTTGTTGAATTCTCTGCCATTATCAGTGAGAATAAATCCAGGGGTACCAAAATAAGTAATCCAATTTTTGAAAATAGTACTAATAATATCGGAGCTCTCTTTACCCGAAATTTTAGCTGCAACACTGTACCTGGTACCATGATCAATAAGGTGCAATACTTTATTACCATTAATTTCTTTCATGTCCATGCCAATGCTCTCATTAAAATAGGTTCCCAGTGAAAACCCCACGACAGATCTGGGTTCAACCCTTTTGTATCTCATGTAAATTTCTTAATGAATTGCTTGCCTTTCATTCCGGTGCTCCTGACTAAGTCACATAGCTTTTTACCGCTAGGATGACTTAATTGTTTATGAAGTTTGGTGGCGATTTTTATTTTTTCTTGCCTATTTTTGTTGGAAATTTCTTTGGTAAACAAAATATGTTTGAACTTACCTCGGTCTGGTGGAGGTCTTGTTATGGGAATGTGGTAGTGCCCTGAAGAAGTACATTGCAGTGGGATTTTTTTTCCAAACATGATGACACTGTCGTTCTCGAAATTGAGGCTTGTGCTGGCTCTTTTCATTGACTTTATGTTCAGTAAAAGCGGTATTTCGGTGTCCACCACATCAGTGATAATACTGATTTCAATGCCAGCAATGACACATGGTAAAGTTGCTGTGTGAGTGGATTTAATGGTGTCCCCATCACCAAATTTGTAGCTTTTCCCTCCACCTCGAACTTTTGTTTATTTTTTTTTTTCAGGCAGAGTTTCTAGAAAACACTCACACCATTTTCTTCCACAAACTGTGCCAGACACACCACTATCCAAGACAGCAGAGCCGAGCGTTTCTCCCAAAAAACATGCTGGTGCCACCATATTCTTCATGAGGACGATGTTGGAAACAAGTAAGTGGCCTCCTTTTTCGGTGTTGTCAATTTCATCATACGGACAATCGCGAACCCAGTGGTATTTACACCCACACTTGAAACAAACACTACGGCTGTTGTTGCTTTCAACCTTGTGGTTTGAATTACTTTTGATGTTGTTGTTGTTGTTGTTGTGTGTTGAATTTTGGTTGCGACCCCATCTGCCAGCACCACTACTGGTGAGGCAGGAATTTTTATCACCATGGCGGCGGCGGCGGCGGCGACCATGACTACTTGTGTAATAGGTTTCTTCAGTTTCGTCAATGGTGAAAATAATGTCAGATTCGGTTTTCACAGCAACCGGACGAGTTTTTGGCGAGGAATGAGCTTCAAAGTCATTAAGAATTTTTATTAATTGTTTGGACATTTCTCCGAGTGTCAGTTCCCGAATGGTGGCTTTTATTAAGTGTTCGTTTTCGGGGGTGAGGTTGGCGCTTTTGAGAGCTCTGAACGCCAGGACCAGTTCGGGCAGTGAAGTGATTCTAGAGAGAGGGAGAAAATCACGAGATGAATTGAAGGCTTGGTAGAGCTTAAGGAAGCTTTATTTAACTAACAAAACATTACATGGGTAGAGGTAACACCGTTCGTCTATCGAAAAAGTCACTCTGTAGAATATAAGGAAAAGGGGGTGCAACTCCGTTATGACAAGCAGAAGAACAACGCAGGAGAGTTCCATTATTTCACCACATTCTCTGCCACCCAGAAATGTCCAGGTCCTCTAGTTTCCAAAAGACCGAGTAGCTTCAGGTATATCAGCTCAAACTGAAAATAAAGAAGGAAAAGAGAAAAAGGTCTAGGTAATTCTCAGTTAAATACTGAGGTATTCATCTGACTCTAGAAGAACGTCGAAGGTTAGTCGTCTCCTGGTCTGTGGAAGGTCTCCTCAGGTTGTCATTCAGAAGCCTCGGTAGGGGAGAGGCATGTGCAAAAGTTTCTAAGTTAGGATCCGTGAGGTCTTCCATTGCCTGGTTTTCCTGGAGAAGGAGTGTTAGCTGATTCCTCCATCGGGGCTATAGGAGAGTCAGACTGGGTAGGGGGCTTCCATAGAATCCAGTTCTAGATGTAGTAGCGTACTGTTTTCTTTCTCACCAAGGGGAGAAATTTGGCGAAGAGACACTGTCATTTCCCTCCCATTATTCAACCGCACATGAGCATAGTTAAGGTTTACATCAAGAATATCAACAGTTTCTACTACTGGCTCATATTTACTGCCACGCACATGTCGCTTCAGGAGAACAGTTTTAGACTTAGTTAACCAAGTTGGTATGGATCCCCCAGAAGAAGATTTTCTTTGGAAGTTAAACATCCGTTCATGGGGTATAAAATTGGAGGTTGTGGAAAGCAAAGAACGTATACAGTGGAGAGCTATGTCAAGGACTTTCTCTCAGCTAACAAGAGGGAGATTACTAGACTGTAGCGCCAAAATAATGCCAAATAATGCCATTGTATCTCTCTGCTTGCCCGTTGCCTTGTGGATTAAATGCAGTAGTTCTACTAGTGGCAATGCATTGAGAGTGTAAAAATTCTTTCAGCTCCTCCAACATGAAAGCAGTTCCTCGATCAGAGTGCACGAAAGAAAGGTTTCCGAAAATGGAAAACAGGCTGGATAGGTGTTTCTTTACTGTAGCAACAGTGAGGTAGGCACAGGGGTAGGCAAAGGCAAAGTGGGCGTACTCGTCAACCGCAGTTAGTATGTACTTGTTACGTGTGTTGGAGGGTAGGGCTCCCTTGAAGTCCATACTTAATCTCTCAAATGGTTGGCTTGCTTTTATGAGCGTTTGCGGAAACGTCTTCACAAATCTTGGTTTTATCTCAGAGCAAACTTTACAAGATTTAGTTATAGCTTTTATGTCTTCTACCGAATAAGGCATGTTCTTACTCCTGACAAAATGCAGCATTCGAGTTACTCCTGAGTGGCATAAATTTTTGTGTAGATCAAACAATTTGACGGTAGTGGTAGTAGCAGAGCAGAATTGAGATAGCATCCGCTGCAGCATTATGCTTCCCAGGCCTATACACGATGTCATAGCAGAAGCAGGCGAGTTCTAATTTCCACCTAGTAATCTTTTCGTTTTTTATTTTGCTTTTACTTTTAGAGTTGAACATGAACGAGACAGATTTTTGATTTGTGATTAACTTAAAATGTTTTCCTAGTAACAAATGTCGCCATTTTCTAATAGCTTCTACGATTGCATAAGCTTCCTTTTCCACGACAGAATGTTTTTGTTCGGCTGAGGTTAGAGTTCTAGAAAAAAAAAATTCACGGACTGACTGTTTTGAGTTAGGAAGGCGGCAATTGCATGTTCACAAGCATCCGTTTCAATTTCAAGCGGTGAATCAGATTCTATACTGGCCAGAGATGATTTAGCGATCTCCTTCTTTAGGAGCAGGAAGGCATCAACCTGTTTTTCAGTGAGTGGGAAAGTACTGACTCTAGTTAAGGGATATAACTTTTCAGAAAAATTTGATATCCACTTAGAATAGTGCGAGAACATCCCCATTGCTCGTCGGAGTGCAGAGAGGTTTTTCGGTATTGGTAGGTCAGTCAACCCTTTGAGCCTGTCAGGGTCAGGTTTTACCAACCCTTTGCTTATGATATACCTAAGGAAGTCCAGAGTTAAGAGAATAATGGCATTTATTTTTATTCAGGGTTAAACCATATTTAGCCACACTTTCCATAAAGCCTTTCAGGTTTCTATCATGTTCTGCTTGATTATGTCCACAAATAGTGACGTCGTCTATATAAGCATAACTGCATTGTAGTTCTTCTTGCTTTATGATATCGTCTATCACCCGCTGGAAGCTCGCTACTCCATTGGTCACCCCAAAAGGAATTCAGCAGAATTGGTACAGAGACCCAGCCGCTTCAAAGGCTGTGTATTTACGCTCGTCTGGTTTGATGCCAACCTGATGATAGGCGCTCGTCAAATCAAGCATGCTAAATATTTGATAGCCGGCTATTTTGTTCACTATATCTTCTATCTGCGGAGGGGGTAAGCATTCAGTAGCGTGAAACGGTTTATCGTCTGAGAGTAATCCACGACAAGCCTTTTCTTGTGGTTTGGAGGTGATATCACCAGTGTCTGGGCCCGCCATGGCGATTGAGAAGGTTCTATAATTTTTTCTTTCAGCATACGCAATATTTCTGACCGAATAAATTGCATGTCAGGAAGGCTATGTCTCCTGGATTTTACAGCTATTGGATGACAGTCAGAAATTAAATTAGCAAACAGAGATGGATACGGAATATTACGTATAGCGGCCAGTCCGCACACAGTAAGGGGAGGGAGTGAATCTCCGAAGGGTATTTTAACAGATTAATCTTGTCGTAGAAAAGCATGCCCTAGAATAACATCACAACACAAGTTCGACATAACGGATAGCTTCACATCTTTGTACTCTCTATTATTTACGTAGAGGGATACTAGACAATGTCCTAGGGTAGTGGACGAATGGAAACTGCTGGGCATGAAAATTCTTTCTGTACTAGGCAAGACAGTTAGACCAAGTTCTCTAACCTTATCAGGGTGAATAAAATTTTCAGAGCTACCAGTATCGACGAGTATATCTATAGGGTTACCCTTGATAGTTCCACTCAATGTCGAGCGAGATAGGCTCTCAGAGAAATTATTAGCAAGGATGGACTTACTGGGATTGATAGCAGCAGCAGTCATAGTAGTAGTAGCCTTAGGCAACTTACAACCATGCACATAATGTCCCCTTTTCTTGCAGTTCTTGCATGTAGCATTCTGTGCCGGACACTTACTTCGGTTATGTCTGTTATTACCACAAAAGAAGCATAGATGCAAGATAGCGGCTATAACATTTTCTTCGTCATCGTTCATAAGCTGGGGGTCGTCGTCTATTTCTTCCGTCCGAATAGCAGCAATGGAGTTCCGGATGGAGTATGATGCTAGTTGTTTTGTGGCCGTCTCAAGCATGAGAGCCTGGTCGTAGGCGGTTTTTAAGTCCAGTGTTCTATTCTCAAGCAGTCGCTGCCTAATATGGTTGGACGAAATACCGTTTATGTATTTATATATTTGTCCCTTGCTTGGAACTCGCAGTCTTTAGCGAGCTTTTTTAAGACTCAGACATATTGGTCAACAGTTGCCTACTGAATATGATATTCTTAGACTGTATAAAAACATTCTCTAGGACGTCTATCGCAGAATTGTAGTCGTCAATGTCCGAAACAAATTTAAGAAGTAATATCGTTCATCTATCGAAAAAGTCACTCTGTAGAATATTAGAAAAAGGGGGCGCAACTCCGTTATGACAAGCAGAAGGATAGTGCACGAGAGTTCCATTATTTCACCACAGGCAGAATTATGTTAAATTCTTTTAACTTGGCAATGTGACGTTCAAATTCAATTAAAAAGGTATCTATTCCCATGCTGCTCCTTCTTCAGTGACTTTCGAACACCTCGTATGCCCTAAATGCTGCCTGGTTTGCGTCTTCTAAAAAGAGGATGTCCAGCTTTTGATATAATATCTCCATTCCGTTTTCAGCATTGAGTGAGGTAATATCCAATTCAAGCAGGGCTTCTCTCGCTTTTCCTTCCAGGGACAAAAGCACGACGGGGACCCATTTTCTTTCATCTAAAGTAGTGGCTAGTTCCCATATGCACATTTCTTTCTTCCAGGAATTGTATTTTTCCGTGTTTAACGTTGGTAGGAGAATGTATTTAGAGGACATGTTTTTTGGGGGGGTTTTGGGGGGGGTTGTACACTCTGTTACCAATGTTAAAGCAAATAAACACGGATAACTGGAGTAGGATCAAAGAGCATTTATTTAACACGTGCGTACCGTTCGTGCTATATATTTTGAAAGTTTTTTTTACACCATTTCTGGTAGGGAAGTTAACTCTCTGTTGTGGAGAGTGTTCAAGGGACGCAACTGGGTAAAGTTAACATTGCAGTGATGGAAGCTTGGTAGACAGTGTGCGACTTGTTAGGTTAGAGACTTTTTTTGTATAAGAGGAAGAAACTAGTGGTTGGAGCACCAGCCAAGATGTGGCGACAATGCTCCATGCATGGTCGAGTGGTGCCTTTATAAAAATATAGTATATTAGCAGGTGTGAGATGTTTTCTAGCTCGATAAAGGGAGCCCACCTTTTTTTACAGCAAACTTGACTGTATCTTTAGAATCAGTCAGTGGTGAAAAGATTCCAGGGGATGGAAATAGGAGTTGGTCAGAGGCTTCATTCTGAAGGAGGGGAAGTTGAAGTTGAATATTTCACAGAGGCAGTTGATTTTTCTGAGAGATGCTGGGTGGTTTAGCCAGCGTGCTTCTCCAGTCAGGTTGGGTCCATGAGGCTCTTGGTAAAGGATTGCGTTAACGACATATGTGTTTCGGTCAGATCAGGCAAAACCCTGGTATTCATGCATTTTTTTACCCGGATTTCCATGATGTTGGCTCAGGCTCTAGCGGCAGCTGATGAGAACCGTCGGAATAAGCTGAGCGAAATAAAAGGTGCTTGGAAACATAATTAACAACAAAAAGAAAAAAATTAACAAAAAATAACAGAAAATTTACTTTAAATTTAATAAATATTTTTATTAATTTTTTTTAACTTTCAATAATTGTTAGCAAAAATATGTGAATGTCTATGTGAAACTTTATACTGTTTATGTTTTTTTACACTTTTTTTTGAGAAGTTCAATATTTATTTATTGTATTTTTTGTGGTGGCAGTTTCGTGTGGCCACAAATAAATAAATTTCAAAATCATTGTTCCAGTATGCCAGAGGCCCACTGTCTCTCGTGACCATTAATTCACCTCCAACAAAAATATCTCCCACATATGTCTTTTTGTTGACAGAACACTTCCGCAAACATGTCTTGCACA
This sequence comes from Euprymna scolopes, assembly GCF_053919585.1. Taxonomy (NCBI): domain Eukaryota; kingdom Metazoa; phylum Mollusca; class Cephalopoda; order Sepiida; family Sepiolidae; genus Euprymna; species Euprymna scolopes. The sequence continues at coordinate 47,423,202 of NC_136501.1, forward strand.
TCAATTCCCAGACTATTAGATTCCTTTCTTGACAATAAATTAATGTTTTTTAATGCATATCTTGGAATCTGCAGTGCTTGCTATTTTTCGTGTATGAATATAAAAGTGAAAATTTTTTCTTCCGATTTAGTCAAAAAAGTCGTCTGCTTCCCATTTCAAAATTCCAATTTTCATTGGCTCAGCCAAATGATTTTAAAAATAAAAAGTAAAAATACCTCCCCCTCTTCATGACCTCCAAAAATTACTTTAAAAATTTTGACTAGTTTTTTTCCCCCCTAGTGTTTTACCATTTGATCAGCACTTGGCTTGTTCCGGTAGTTCTCATAAGCCTAAGCAAACGTCACAGAAATCCAGATCAAGTAAGTCTGCCATTCAAACTTAGGAAAGTAAACACCACTTGCAATAGCCAAAAAAAAACAAAAACATTATTATTTGTTTATAAACGCGGCTTGTGATTTTTGTTTGAGAGAGAAAATTCCTTTATTGCAGCATTGAGTATATTGGACAACTTTGGACCAAACAGCAATCACGTTCAGTTCAGTGAACGCACAAGTGCATGTCCATAACCTGATCAGCTGCTATGATTATAACTATCAGCAATTTCATTTAACTGACTCACGCCATTGATTCAATTGTGCCCTTCTGATGATGTACTAGCAACTTTGCCTGTCTGTCAACTGACTCCACTTGTCCAGCCATTGGCTCGACCAATCCAGTTACAATTTAATCTGCAGTTACATCTTGACCCGTCCTGAACTGAGACCAATAGCCGACGTCCTTTAATTTTTGACCAGTTTTATGCAATCAATCTGTTCTTCTTAGTCTAGCTGTTCTTCTCAAAATAAACTTCCTTTTCAGGAAAATCCAGAAAACTACAACATATATGATATATCTATCCTTCCCGGGATAAATTTTTCCCTTTTCAGGACAATGTCTTTTTTAATCTACCGAGCATCTCTTCAACCTTGGCATCGTTGGAAAAACGTCCAGGCATGCTGAACTGTTCTGCAATTTTGGTAAGATATCCATACTTCAAACGCCATCATTAAAGAGGCAAGCTGATCAGGCACTCAACACTAATGTTTCTGCAACGCCAGCAACTGAACTAATTATAATTGTACATTCTAGCCAAATAAAACCGGCTATTTTTATATTCAACCTAAATCCTGGGTTTGCCATTGTTCTTTGCTCGGTTGTAGTATTGTCTTTGTGTCTAACAAGACCGATCGCCACAGCAACACTAGTTTGATATAAATGTCAGTTGCTACAACAACAACAACAAAACTCAGCTACAAACAAATAGCAACTGATTGCCTTTTAAATAATCAATACTTTCTATTGATTAAACATAATGTATTGCAAAATGTGCTCTCTCTCTCTCTCTCTCTCTCTCTCTCTCTCTCTCTCTCTCTCTCTGTTTAGCACTCTTTCGCAGTAGGAAGATGTTGTGACACAAGGTCAGAAAAGTGAAATTTGAAAAGCCAGTGCCCAAGAGGAAGAGCAGTCTGACCTGCAAAAGGCGATTAGTAATAAACTAACCCCTTCTCAAAGGATAAGAAAGCTTGAGAGGATGAACTTTCTAGAACTACACAGGACAATACTTCACACCAACAGAGAACAAGCCATCCTCAACAATGACCTAGACTCTCTCTCTCTCTCTCTCTCTCTCTCTCTCTCTCTCTCTCTCTCTCTCTCTCTCATTAACTCATTACACATTGCATTTAACATATTCAATTTTATCTTTTACCCACCAATGTTCTTAATGCAGGGGAGATAACTTAGTGCTTGCTATTTCCATTTATATGCACATTGCACAACGCTATACATTTTAAGCTAGCAGGACCTGTTAACCGGCGTTGCCCGGTGGAAGCATGTTCCCCACTTCGAAGAAAAATTAAAGTAAGATTGTTGTTGTTGTTGTTGTTACCAAACTTTCAGCCCCCTCATGTAAAGAACGGCTTTCAGAATAGACACACCCAACCTCCTTATGTTAAGAACGGTTTTCTGAATGGATACCCCTTAACATACTCATGTTAAAAACGATTTTCGGAATGGTCACCCACAACATCTCCATGTTGAGAATGGCTTTCAGAATAGACACACCATTTTGTGAGTGGGAGTGGCTGTCAAAATATTTGCCTCAAATTTAACCTTGACAATCGCTGTCAGGATCCTCACATACAAATTCTATGAACAAAAAGAAAGAAAAATCGTCATTTTAAAGAAGAGTGTCTATAATTGGTGTATAAACAAACACCTGCATAAAATATTGGGATGTCAACTTAATTCTAAGTGTGTAATGCCTAAAATGGCAACTAAACAATGGTATGCGTAAATATTAATGTTATGTTTCTGTTTTTTCTTGTTTGTTTTCTTTTTTGTTAATGTGTGCACAGATATGAAAAAAAATATAAATAAGAAATACCAACCAAAAATAGGAAAACAAAGTAAAAGAAGAAACCGAAAAAATAGCATTGTTCCTGTTTTTTAATGAGATTTGTGATCGAAGAAAAAAAAACAATGCTATCCATAAATGTTTTGTTTTTTTATTTCAGGAATTGTTTTTTTTTTTTTGTATGGGGGTAGTTGCCTGGTGATATGTGTGTAGGTAACTGTGAGGGTATCAGTACGTAAATTTCTGATTATGAGTGGTTAATATTTTTGTATTTGGTTTCATATTTATAAAAACGATTGCTTTATATAGAGAGAGCTGCCATATTTTGAAAGGTCAGACGCATTTGTTTTTGTAATAAGGTGTGTAATCCGGTATAATCAATTTTTCAGCTCTCAGCCAATGAGAATAGCTGGAGTTTTAAGAGAGAGAAATTATTATTTTCAACTTGGGAAACGGGAAGATGATTGTATGTCTATGAGTGTATGATCCAGTTATGAAGGATGTCAGGACAATATAGTTATAATGTGTATATTTCTTCCCGGTGATGAATGAGAGCAGTGTGAGGACTTCAGATTCAGAGGGAAAAATAGGAACTACTTTGTCTAAAGATGTTGCTTCTAGGATGAAATGTAGGATTTTATCATAACGACTACATGTATCTAAAATGTCATTCTAAAGTTACATAAAGTAGTGACTAATTTTCTAGACATAATAAATTTGTATGGGCATATGTTGTTGCAAATCTATGGTATTTTGATCCAGAGGGGAAGTTCTGTAATCAAAATATTATATAGGATATTTACACTGAACGACCTTATCTTATACTGGCTCCATCGGATTGCTATAACTTTGTAAAGTTTGTTATCTGAAATACTTGAAACATTAATTAAAAAATAAGGTAGTTTTTACTTTCTTTCTGCCTCAGCATTCACTATTAAATTGATGACTTTTAAAAGTTTACAGGTATGCTGAAAATGAATAAATTTGGCGCAGACAAGTAGTTTTCCAGATATTAAGACCTTTATTATCCAATGTAATTATGTTTTACCGGCAGCCATGTTTTTTTCCCAACTAAAAAAAACTAATGCGCATACATGTTACAAAACACACTCGCCTCCCCATGGTAAGAATGGCGAACGCCATTGTCAGTTATTAAGTAATACATGGGAAAAAGTGTCTTAATATCCAGAAAACTACTTGTCTTCATCAAATTGAAATGTGAGATTCGTTTCCAGCATACCCGAAAACTGATAAAAGTCGTCGTTTTAAAGGTGTGCGTTAAGGGGGAAAGAAAATAAAAATTTACAAAAATTAATAACAATTTTATTTATACCTTTGTTGTAAACACGAAATAAAATATTTTTCGTTATATAGAATGTAAAACAATTACCTGCTCTAATAGCGTAAAAATGCAGTTTTTCAAAAATTCACCAAAGTAGCCTAGTTGTCGTATTTTAATAAATAAAACCTTAAGGGATAAATCTGGTGCTTCTATAGATAGTCACCCGAAGTAAATATACTAGTTAAAAATAATATAACTGGAGAAATTGTAGTAAATACTTGTAGTACTTACCAACAAAACAAACGCCCACATGTTTGTGCCTTGTGTAGGCATGCGCGACAACAAAACTTGGGTTTTTATAAGCGGAAGTCTCAAGGTTGTCAGGAATCTCCGAGCGCATGCGCAAGAGGAGGGATTGAGAGAGTGGTATAAAAGGCAGGTCGAGTGAGAAGGTTGTTGTTGTTGTCATTGGACGTTACAGTGACGCGTGCGTTAGCAGTTGATTAAGAAGTTGTTTTTTTTTGTGTCAAGTCGTGCACCTCGATGAAGGTGAAGGTTATATAAGTCGTGCACCTCGGTGAAGGTGAAGGTCATAATACTTACTTGTAAGAGTAAAAAATTAGCTTTCACCAAAATGTATGAGAAAACAATGCAGTAGTTTTTTTAATTAAGAAATTCAAATTTCAAACATAGCATTTACGATTATGATTTTTGTTTATTTCAAGGGATATAAATGGCAATTATATATATTGGGAGGGAGGCAATGTATTAAACTAAAAGTGTATTTTTTTGTTGTTGTTTTTATTTTGTGTTTTTTTTTAATATAATTTTTATAAATTTCATATATTTTTTATAATTTTTATTAATGGAATAATTTAATAAAATATATAAAATAAAATAAGATCATATTATACTCGGTATATTTCTGCAATTTGGCAAAAGATAATTTCCAGTGTGTGTTTTAAGGGTTAGTTTAGAGTTACATCAAGGTAAGGTTAGTGTTAGGGTAAGACTAATATGAAGTTAGGATTGGTTTAAAAAAGGGTAGTTTTTAGATAAAATTTAATTTCCTAATTAAAAAAATACTGAATTCTTTTCTGTAAATTTTAGTGAGTGCTAATTTTTTACCATCACAAATAAGTATTTTCTAAAATTTTCTTTGAGATGAGAGTCATTTATCGAAAAATACTTGCTAAAAATGATTTCTCCATACTCCGAAAATACTCCTTCGAAATAGAGTTAAAATGGCATGGTTTTCTCTGAACACATGACTAAGACTGAAATTTGTATTTTTTAAACAATTAAATAAACTACTGAATCAGTTTCTGTACATTTTAATGGACACTAATATTTTTGCCATCACAAGTAAGCCAAAAACATTTTCTAAAATGTTCCATTTATTTTGTTTTTTAACTAGTACATTTACATCTATAAAAGCACTAATAATATTAATCTTAATAAATTGTTGACTCAAAATTTTCGAGGCAACTATTTTTGTGAAGTGGGGGGGGGTATATTTTGCATGAAAATTCACCCTGATTGATGCTGCCAATATGTTTTTTTTTATTTTTAAGCACCGAGTACATGTTTAAATTAATAACTTTGAAAGATAATGGCTTGTGGATTAATATTTTGGTTTTGAATTTTTTAGATGATTATTCAAATTATTGGGATTATTCAGATTACTATTCTCATCTTAAGTTTTATTTTCACGTTTCAGCCAATGTAACTTCCAACCTGCTTCAGGTGTATCTTGACAAATCGAGTATCTTTCTGTCAAACTCGGAAATCTGCATAGTACTTTGAATTGAACCCTTTATTTAATCCACAGAGGTAGCTTGCTTCCATTCTATGAACCATGATCGGGTAGAAGTTCTAAGTAATTCTCACTTATATTCTGAGTATCGCCTGCTCTGAAGATTGAACCTTTAACCTCCAGAAGAGTGTCAGATATGACTGGATTTTACCAGGTATTTTATCCATTACACCATGAGTTCAATTATTTCATTTTATTTTATTATTTTTAAAGAAAACATCAATTTCTTGCTCAATAGACCATTTAGTTTCAGAAATTTAAAAACGCTATTGTAAATAAAATATTGCTCATCAAATAAATTGGGGTGGATCGGGGCGGGGGGATCAATATTTGTTTAATTTTATTTTGGATATGTTGACAATGCATGATGTGGTGAATGTCATGAGGGTGGATGCAGACTGGACCGAAAGCGATGTCCATGCTCATTTTCATATATATGGGCCTTCAGGAGGGGAGCATAAAAGACGTTGAATTTCTGAGTGTGGTTTCTGGATCAGGCAGATCCCCAAATGTCGTTCATTTCGGTGTCAACTGTCATAGAAGAAGTAGAGGAGGAGGAAGTAGAAGACGACAAAACAGAAAAATCCACCACAGGATGTGGTAGTAAAAAGAAAGAGTTTTAAAAAAGGGAGAGAGGCGGACAGAGAGAGGAGGGGAAAGAAATGGAGGGAAAAGAGATTAGACCAAATTATCATTATTCTGACAAATGTTAAAAAAATTGACAACTTAAAATGTATTATTTTGGGCTTGTAGTGCAGCTCCTGGTTTTGGATAGTGCATTTTGACAATAGTAACATCTTTGAAAAGTGCCAAGAACAGCACTAAAAATTAATGTACATGGAGTTAAACTGGCACATTAAAAAAAAAATTTGATAAAAACATGAATTTTATGAATGAGTCACCAATTAGTAAAAGCTAATTAAACAACAGGAATAAAGCAAAAAAAAAAAAAAAAACATGAATTAACAAACAAAATATATTTATATCAACAATTTTACAAAAATTTGAAAGACCAACGTTTGTTGAGAAGTTTTAAAGTTCCTGAATAAGAAGTAGAGAAAAGCATGAAGAAGTCTGTTTCAAAGTTCTACTCTGTGTGTGTTTGTGTGTTGTGTTTATGTTTGTGCATGTGTTTGTGTGTGTGTTCGTGCATGTGTTTCTGTGTGCGTGTTTGTGTTTATATTTGTGTGTATGTGTTTGTATGTGTGCCTGTGTGTATGTGTGTTTACCTTCAGGGTGAGTGAATTCATTGGAGATATAGCAGCATGAGGCACACCAATCTTCCGCGATGTTGATGTTGAGCATCTAGGCATGTCACATCGCATCACAGGTATCCCTCTCTCCACCTCCCCTAGAAGAACTCTAAATTTTTGTTTGTCAAGCAACTGTTTTATAGACATGTTGAATTTTATACAGGATTGTTACTTTTTTGGTTTGAAACGATTTTTATTAGTTAGAAAATATTTTGAACTCACACATTCCTGCGAAAACTAACTTGCTTTGAGAGAGCAAATCTCAAAAAAGCAGACAAAGAAAAAGGACAAGTTATTCAAGCCATTTGATTTTTAGCGTTCATCAGAATCGTATCTCTCTCAATGTAAATATCTGACACTATATTACTATAAAGAAGTGAAAAGGAAAGAAGACGAAAGAGTGAGATGAATGAACAAACAAAGAAAAGGTGTAGCTTGTTATGTAGCAGAGCGTGTATGAGCATTTGTGAAAATAGCAGCAGCAGCCGAAGGATGGCTAGTGAAGGTATTAGCAGCAGTATTTGAGCACGTATGCAAATTAGCAAGTGAGCGCGGGCTTGTGTTTGTGGACAAGGAAAAACAGGATAGCACATGGTCAGAGAGAAGTAGAGTATGCACCAAGGAAGATGGACGTGTAAAGTCAAAGGCAAGAAATGGCTGGCTATGGTCAGCATGAGGTCGAGAGAAAGAAAAAGCGCAAGCCGGGTGAGATGGATGTGCGGTCCTAGTGGTGGCGGCAAGAGACTTTTAAGCTGGTGTCGAGATGGGAGGGTGTTGTTAATCTCACGGCAGACGAAATGAACAGGCAGAAAAAACAAGAAGCAGGCATTGTTTGGAAAGTAATGGCAATGAATGACATTTGATAGAACAGCCAAAAAAAAAGACGAGTCGGATTTATTTATTTTTGTTTGTTTATTCCTTTTCAACAGTACCAAACAGCATGAGAGTCTGAAAGAGGGTTGAACTGTAACGAACGCGGTTCGAGTGCAATCGATGCCTCCGTTACATCTTGAGAGACAAAGGATACCCTCGTAGCAGCAGCAAGGAGAAGTCCAGGACGACTGGAAACAATGCCGAGATAAATGGAGAGCATATACAGCACCTGGAAGTTCCAAAAATGGTCACCCATTTAATACAGACCAGGTTCAATGTTGCTTAACGAGTGTAATAACCACATTACAATTATGCTCCTTCATTTTGTAAATCAATTTGTAATCTACTACAGGTTTCTATCTTCCAAAAAATTTTATTCAATTCATATGTAAATCTAGTCTCATACATATTCTAGTATCCCATGCTTACAAAGCTGTTCAAGCGTTGTCTTAAGTGGAATTTGTACAATGGGGAAAGAGGTGGCTGGTTACTTTTAATACATCTAAGACCAAGCTTCTATCTTTACATCATCAATGCTCTGATCCCCGTCTGGCATCAATTGAAATGAATAACTCTTATCTTGGGGAGGCTCCATATTTTGCCAAGCTTCTAGGTCTGACCTTTACTCTTGATCTGAGATGGAACACATGAACACATACATCAAATCCCTTGCTAAGGCTGCTGGAAAAATAGTAGGATCGTTCTACTGCTCCAGTAGATATCTCACTACTGATACAATTCTCTACCTATATAAAAGCCAGGTAAGTCAAAGGATGGAGTACTATTGCAACATCTGGCCAAGAACTGCTAGAAAAGACTTATCCTGCCTTGACAGAGTTCAAAATAGACTTTGTAGCCTAGTGGGGGATGCCCTTTTCTCTTCCCTGCAACCCCTTTCCCACAGAAGAGACGTTGCGAGCCTGTCTCTGCTTTATCGTTATTTTCATGGCAAGTGCTCATCTGAACTCCAATCTATGCTTTCTTCTTGCCAAACTGTCATAAAAAACACTCGTCTAGTTGAAACCACTGTCAATAATTTCCCCCACTCTTTAAATGTAAATTCTAAGAACAAAGCTTCTTTCTTAGAACTGCACGCCTGTGGAACTCTGTAACGTTTGCCTGCTTTCCAGCTGACTACAATTTGGTTGTCTTCAAGTCCAACGTAAACAAGTTCTTGATGAGCCGTTCTCCTTAACTAATCCAATTTACCAAATTTCCACTACTGACGATTACTACGATATTGTCCCATTGATTACTGTACACTCACTAATATTTATCCTCGAGTGGCTTCTGGGCCTTGATAAGTGGTGACTCATGTAAAAAAAAAAAAATAATAGTCAGACGGGATGATAATTTCGAAATAGCAGGTGCTGTATGTGGGAGTACAGTGATACTTTGCAAAACTTAAAAAAAAAAAAAAACTTGTCACCAATTTGGTACTAACTTTGGTGAGGTAATTGTTTTATTTAAACATATTTTAGTAATATATATTATTTTTTTAATAGAAATCATTTGAGAAGAAGAATTTTGTGTATTTATTTATTTGTTTGTTTGTTGGTTGCTATGCTCATTTTCATAGTTGTTGTTTCATCACGTTTCGGCCAACTCATCCTCTGGCCTTCTTCAGGTGATTTGTGTGTGTGTGTGTGTGTGTGTGTGTGTGTGTGTGTGTGTGTGTGTGTGTGTGTGTGTGTTCACCTTCTGGGTGAGTGTGTTCAGTAGAGGTAACTACTGGGAATACAGTTAAGAGACTCAGCATTCCTATCACATCATGGTTAATCGCCTGAAGAAGGCCAAAGGATGAGTTGGCCGAAACGTGGTGAAACAACAACAACTATTAAGATGAGGATGACAGCCCGCAAATAAATAAATAAATAAATTTTAGTCTTTGGGTCAAGATCAAAATGTAGTATCTGTTCTTCAGATCTACACTTCAATTTCTTGTTCTCTGTCAGTGGAGGAGAAATCCTTCACGACTGAGACAATTTTTATTTTTGTTCCTTTTCTCCACATTAAAAATTGTCTAACCTGTCCCGTGGAGAGGCATTGTAAATAGGAACTATACTCCAAAAGTCATTTAGCATGTCCATATCAACGTAAAGAACTATAGTAAAAACTTAAATCATTCCATTAATCCTTTTCGATTCTCTTATAATTGTTGTATTTCAGCTGTGTTCAAAAGATGGATGACATTCTTATATATATATATAAAAAAATATAAGAATATCAAGTCTTTATTCCTGGTAAGGGTTATAGCTGCTGGTGTTAAGAGAGACATGCGCATACAGAATGTGAGATGATGAATTTTCTTGGTCTAATGGTTAACCAACAATGATATCCACTTCCAATTGCATCTGAGATCACCTGTGTAAAATGTTTTTGACCCCTAATGGGGGTATGAGACGAATGGATTCGCCAATCATTTTTATAACCAACGGCTGTGCTAAACAACCAATGAAAACGTTTAAAAATTATTATAAAAATTGTCGAATTTTGGATTCAATCAGTTCGCCGGTTAACTACGCCACGGACCGCATTTGATTCTTGGCCGCCATCTTGATTACTGATCTGAACTACGCCACCATCTTTGTTCAATACAATATCTCAGAACTTAACAGGTTAACTACGCCACGGATCGCATTTGATTCTTGGCCGCCATCTTGGTTACTGATTTGAACTACACCACCATCTTTGTTCAATACAATGTCTCAAAACTTAACAGGTTATGCACCCAGCCACCATCTTTTCTTTGACGGATCAGAATCTAAATTCGAATTGTGGCAGGTAAAATTTCTGGGATATCTAAGGATTCGAAAACTACACAGTCATACAATCTCCAACAGAGAATTCAAATGATCCCGAATTTCTCGAAAAGAACGCGACTTTTTGCAGAACTGATTCAATGTTTAGACGATAGAAGTCTGTCTCTGATTATAAGAGACGCATTGGTTGATGGAAGGAAAGCATTGAACATATTAAGAGAACATTATTTATCAAAAGGGAAACCGAAAATGATATCCCTATATACAGAACTAACGTCTCTGAAACGTAACGAGGATGAAATGATTACTGACTACATTATAAGGGCAGAAACAACCGCCAATGCTTTAAAACTCTCAGGTGAAATAATAATAAGGATTTCCAGCCGATTTTAAACCATTTACAACTGTTATAACTCAGAAAGACAAACCCATAAATTTCAGCGAATTTAAAGTGGCATTGCGCAGTTACGAAGAGACTAATCGTATGTTCATGGACAATAATAACTCCAGCAATATTATAAAGTTCAAAAATGCTTCTCGAAAGCAGACACCACCAAATTACACACCTCACCGCAACGTCTCCAAAAATAATTTTCCCAAGAAAAAGAAAATTATCTGCTATAATTGTGGACGACCCAACCACAAATGTTTCCAATGTCGATATAAACGCTCAAAAATGGACTCCGTAAAATATGTTGAGAACTTTGAGGAAGAACATACATGTAACTTTGACAATGCCACAAACGGTAAAAATCTCCTTGTAGACTGTGGTGCTACAGCGCACGTTATCACCAAGGAATCTGATTTTATTAATTTTGATTCAAACTTTAATCCTCAAAGTCATTTTGTCGAACTTGCCGACGGTAGTCAAATAAATGATATAGTCTTGAAAAGAGGCGATGCTAAAATATCCCTAAAAAATGATAAAGGCGAAATCTGTAACTGTATTCTAAAAAATGCTCTGTTCATACCTACATTTAAGCAAGACATATTTTCCGTGCAGGCTGCAATTAAACAAGGTGCGAATATACAATTTGGCCAAAATACATTAAAATTGATATACCCCAATGGAACTGTATTTGACATTAAAGAAAATGGCCGACTATATTATTTAAAAAGTATTGTTCCCTCAAAAACTGCCTGTCATGACTTGGAAAACTGGCATAAAATTCTAGGACACTGCAATACAGCTGATATTAAAAAATTACCAAATATAGTCGAAAGCATGAAAATAATACCTTCAGACGATCTCCTCAATTGTGATGTGTGTGTACAGGGGAAAATGACAAAAGATATAAGCCGAACGCCAGACAAAAAAGCTATGAAAATTCTCTCACTTGTGCATTGTGACTTAGCAGGTCCGATCAGCCCGATGGGGAGAAATAATCAAAGGTACGTTTTGAACTTTATTGATGATTTTTCTGGTTTAATTATGGTTTATTTTCTAAAACACAAATCCGACACTATTCTCGCCACTAAGAAATATTTAGCTGATGTTGCCCCGTACGGTTCAGTAAAATGTATTCGCTCAGATAATGGGACTGAATTTACTAGTAAAGACTTTGAACTTCTATTAATTAACCACCACATTAAACACGAAAAATCGGCGCCGTATTCGCCCTTCCAAAATGGCACTGCTGAAAGGGCATGGCGAACCCTTTTTGAGATGACAAGATGCCTACTTATCGAATCGAAATTAGCATATAGTTTATGAACATACGCTTTAATGGCAGCAGTTTATATCAGAAATAGATCGTTCTTTTGCGGTGTAAAAGTTAAAATGAACAGAATGCATCTATTTGGTTCTGATTGTTTTGCATTAATAGAAAACACCAGTAAACTAAATACTAAAAGCGAAAAGGGTACTTTCATAGGTTACGATAAAAATAGCCCGGCATACTTAATCTACTTCGCAGCACAAAATGTCATAAAAAGGGTTAGATGTGTAAAATTCAACGATACATTAAATTTAAAAAATGGCGATCCAGTGGATGAAAAACGTGAAATATTACCTAGCATCTTAATCGATCACAATGAAAATATTAATAACGACGATAATTACAGTAGAACTTCTGACGAAAATAATAACCAGACACGTCGATACCCAATAAGGAAGCGAAAAAGGCTAGACTTCTTACAAATTGAAAAGATACAAGATTACGCTGTGGATTACTGTTATTCGTTGAACAGCGCACCGGAAAGTTATGAGGCGATTAATTCAGAAAATCACCAAGAATGGGAACAAGCTATGGCATCCGAATTGAAAGGTTTATCTGAAAATAACACATATGAAATAGTGGCAAAACCAACAGATAAAAATATATTTTCTTCACGCTAGGTTTTTTTCAAAAAAAATCACAGCTTCTGGCAGTGAAACTTTTAAAGCAAGATTTGTGGCGAAAGGTTTTTTAGGGATTTATTATTTGGTGCTTTTAAGGCATTCCCTAATAAAATAATTTAACACAATTTTCCGAACAAACAACAAACCACTTCTTAAACTTAACAAGGAAAAGGTTTATTTAGAAAGGCATTAAACTCGAAGGAGGAAAAGAAGGAAGGAAGGTTCGGGACTTCACTGCTTACTAGGTAGTTACAGCTGGTGGCTGTTGTCTGATACCTAGTAGGAGCAGAGAAGCGAAAGATCTAGTCCGTTAAAAAGCTGGTGGAGTAAGAGAGTGTTTTTTCTTTCCAGGACCGGAAGCTGTCAGGTCCTTGGGTGTTAAAAATATTCATGCGCTACTCCTCTGATTGGCCAGTGTATGGCCACATCACTCAATCAGGGAGGAATATGTGCAAGAAGAAAGAGGTCTATTTGCGTCTGCTACAGTTTCTCACAAATTCCTGGAGTGGAATATTGTGCAACATTTTCACCAACGACAAATTTAACGACAATTAGAATTTTATTACAACTTGCCACTCAATACAATTTAAAAATACATCAAATGAATGTAAAAAATGCTTATTTAAATGCTCCGATTGACTGTGAAATCTACATTTACCCTCCAGAGGGATTTAAAATGAAAAATAAAAATTGGGTGTGGAAATTAAATAAATCGTTATATGGACTAAAACAAAGTGCATACAATTGGAATTTAACACTCCATAATTATTTAACAGAACAGGAATTCAAACAATGTCCCATAGACGCATGCATGTATACCAAAAATGTAGGTAATAAATTGTTGATTTTGGTTTTTTGGGTTGACGATATATTACTCGCCTCAAACTGTGACAATACTTTAAAAGATGTTAAAAATGAATTAAATAAAAAATTTAAAATGGCCGATCTTGGACGACTGTCATGGCTCCTCGGTATAAAATTTACCTGTGAAAATGAAACTATAACTATGAACCAATCACGATACATTAAAAAAATTCTGCTCAAGTTCGGAATACAAGATTGTAAGCCACGTTCAACTCCCATCGAAATGGACATAAATAAAAATATAGGGCCCGAAACAAAATCCATAGATAATCAAATATACAGGGAAATGGTAGGGAGCCTCATCTACTTGATGACCGCAACAAGGCCTGACATATGTTACACTGTAACAAAGCTATCTCAAAACTTATCGAAACTGACAATTAAAGACCTTAATCGTGCAAAACAAATCCTTCGTTACCTAAAAGGAACCAAGGAACAATCTTTAAGATTTAAAAAATCTACATATCCTCTAAATTTAGAAGGATTTTCGGATTCAGATTTGGCTAACTCTGAGGATAGAAAGATTATAGTGGGGTATTGTTTTAGACTGTCAAAGATTGGACCTATGATCTCTTGGAAAACTAAAAAGCAACAAATTGTCGGCCTTTCTACTTGTGAAGCAGAATATGTGGCTCTTACTTATTCCGCGCAGGAAGCAAGTTTTCTGAACATCGTTCTAAAATCTACTTTAAAACCAGATCTAAGTAAAAAACCTATAGTAATTCATTGTGATAATCAGAGCAGTATCTTATTAGCAAATAATTCTATGATTCATCAAAGGTTGAAGCATATTGATATCAGATATCATTTTATAAGGGATGAAATAAGGAAAAAATCTATTACTCTTACTTATGTGACGTCTGAAAATAATATAGCCGACATTTTCACTAAACCTATAAAAAGAATAAAATTAAGACATTTTATAACAGAACTTTTTGGAATCTAATTATGAATAAATCTCTTTTCAGAAACCCAAAAGGAGAAGCATGAACAGTCAAAATCACACCAAAAAAAAAAAAAAATTGTAAATTGTTCCGGGCACGACGTTAAACTGCGACCATTTCTACCTTACTAACCAAATTAACCAACCAATACCTAACATGTTTCCAGTTTTTGTTACAAAAAAAAAAAAAGGAAAAAAGTCACTTGTTAAAACCTTTTTGTAAACTTCCGATTTGTCAAATAGTTCTTTTTTGTATCTTTTTTTTTTTTGTGTTGTCTCTTTCGGGATGGTATTGTCCTGTTACCACACCCCTATCGATGCTTTATTTGGCCCTCGAAATTCATTAGACAAACTAACTTCGATTACAACTGCATAACCTTGTAACAGAGCGCATAACCTTGTAACATTAGCAGCAGCCGATGGATGGATGGCAAGCGATTGTATTAGCAGCAGGAGCAGCGTCTGAACGCGTATGCAAATTGGCAAGAGTGCTGGGGCTTGCGTCTGAAGAAAAAGAAATAAAAGAACACCATGTGGTCGGGAAGAAAAAAAGTTAATACCGAAGGAAACTGATGTGTAAAGTGAAGGTGGGAATGGGCTAGCTGTGACCAGCATGCGGTGAAAAGAAAGAGAAACGCAACCAGGTTAGATGGACATGTGGTAGCAAGAAACTTTATACAGGAGTGTAATGGTAATAAATGCTTTTGTTAAAAAAGAAAAAATGCCGACCTGGATTTATTTATTTACTAGCAGTTCATCCCGGCTTTGCTCGGGATCTATGTACGGTTCATAAGGTTATATGCCCTTTTCTCTTCCCTGCAACCTCTCTCCCACAGAAGGGATGTTGCAAACCTGTCGTTGTTTTATCGTTGTTTCCATGGGAAGTGCTTGTCTGAGCTCCAATCTGTGATCCCTCCTCGCCAATCTTTCATGAAAAACACCCATCCGGCTGAAACCACTGTCAGTATTTTTCCCCATTCTTTATCTGTGCCTAAATCAAAATGTAGATTCCATGAACAAAGCTTCTTTTTAAAAGTGCACGCCTGTGGAACTCTCTTCCGTTTGCCTGCTTCCCACCTGGCTACAACTTGGATGTCTTCAAGTCCAACATAAACAAGTGCCTGTTGAACCGCCCCCTTATGTAAGACACTTTATCATATCTCCGTTGCTAGCGATTACTACAATATTATCCTATTGATTACTGTACACGCAATAACCCTTATCCTCGAGTGGCCTCCGGACCTTGATAAGTGGTGACTTCCTTGTAAAAAAAAAACAAACATATGTTAAACTCAAAACCTACATCAAGGGGAATCAGAATAAGTACGATTAGCTTATTCATTTATCTTGGTAGACCTTCCTTTTGAAATGAATTTCTCCTCAAAAACGCACCCAAGAATTGCAATTGTTATTATTATATTGAAAGCCATTCTTGACATGGGGAAAAGAGAGTGTTTTGTAACTATTCTGTGTTTTCACCTAACAATTTAATAATAATAATAAGATATCGTGAAGCTTGAATTTAACCTGAAAAAAACTATTTAAAAATTGCACGGTGGCAAAAGTTCAAAAACACCTTTCATTCAAATGATCTTTTTTGGATGCCGAAGCTTACTGCTCTGTCGCCCCCCCCCCCTTCTGTACATCACTGGATAGATAAATTAAAAGTTGTTGTTGGACAATGATTAGGGTTACTTATTGCCATCAGTATTGATTTTTTTATACTTTCTTTTGTCTTATACATCTTTTATGTAAACATCACGTGACTCTGACGCACTGATTAATATGACAACCACAACAACAACAACAACAACAACATTGCAGTATTACTATAATAAATGCAGATCTTTTGTTTTTCTTTCCTGCAACGTGACATGTTCAGGTTCTGCTTCAGTGGCAAGTTGGCGTGGCTGATGGTTGTTCGTTGAATTTTTTTTTTTTTTATGTTATTATTAGGGCTGTAACAACGGCATATTCTTTTCATTGTTTTGACTCTTGAGTATATGTCAGTTTATATCTTATATGTTTTTATAGAGACAGATGTGGTTCTCGGTTGATTAAGTGTGTCTAACTGTGTCGGATATACACCCGAGAGTCAAAAGATTGAAAAGAATATTCTGTTATCACAGCCCTAGTTATCATTTTAAAAAAAACACAGGAATGCGATGAAGCTATGTTCAGGCCATAATAAATCATACAAGCATAGACAAATATGTATAAATATTTAAAGACTAGAACGTTTTTATTAAAGAGAGATAATCTTACACTAGAGAGTTCTTATTAAAGGGAGATCATCCCCAACAAGGCTGCTAAATTATGACATCACCTTATTACAGTACTAACTTATCATCACCACCTGCTGCTTAAATGAGATTACACTTAGTCACTATAGACATTACACGTTCCAGAACATCAAACGTTAAGAGGACCCTCAAATCAAATGTAGAGAGAGACTAGTAGGGATACCCATCATTATCTGGTTGGAAAGATAACATCAAATAAAAGTTTGAAACTGCCATATAGCTGACTAAGGAAAAGATTAATTGAAGTGTATATAGAAATAGTATTTAATACTTGTAGTGCTGCTCCTGGCTTCGGATAGTGTATTTTTTATGTGAGTAATGTCTTTGAAAATTACTAAAGAAACAGCACTAACAATTGATATGCATATAGTAAAATTAGGGAATGGTAAAAGATGGATAAAAACATGAAGAAATCAACAGTTAGTAAGTGTTAACTCAACAACAGGAATTTTGGAATGAAAGGAAGAAAACATGAATTGATAAATAAACAAACTTTCACAAGAAACACCCGTCTAGCAGAAAACACTATCAATA
This sequence comes from Euprymna scolopes, assembly GCF_053919585.1. Classification (NCBI taxonomy): domain Eukaryota; kingdom Metazoa; phylum Mollusca; class Cephalopoda; order Sepiida; family Sepiolidae; genus Euprymna; species Euprymna scolopes. The sequence continues at coordinate 47,440,568 of NC_136501.1, forward strand.
ATTTCCCCCACTCTTTATCTGTGCCTAAACATAAACGTAGATTCCATGAACAAAGCTTCTTTATTAGAACTGCATGCCTATGGAATTGTCTTCCGTTTTCCTGCTTTCCAGCTGACTACAATATGGTTGTTTTCAAGTCTAACGTAAATAAGTTTTTGATGAGCCGTTCCATATAAGTTAATACATTTACTGAATTCCCATTACTAACGATTACTTTATTGTCCAATTGTCTACTGTACACTCTTTAACCTTTACCCTGGAGTGGCCTCTTGGCCTTGATAAGTGGTGGTGCCTTTGTAAAAAAACAAAAAAAACATATTTTACAGATATGTAAAATATGCTCTGAAAGATCAAAGTTTGTTGAGAAGTTTTAAAGTTCTTGAATAAGAAATAGACAAAAGTATCAGATAGATTTGTTTCAAAGTTCAGTTGTGTGTGTGTGTGTGTGTGTGTGTGTGTGTGTGTGTGTGTGTGTGTGTGTGTGTGTGTGTGTTTGTGTGTTTACCTTCTCTGTGACTGATTTCACTGGACAAATAGCAGCAGGCTTACAGAAATTTCTGTGTCATGTATTCCAATCTTCTAGGATAGGCGTTGTTGGTGACTCTTCTATTATTTCAATGTTTCATTTTATTTCATTTTATTATGCGCAATGTTATTATTGGGCAACTGAGAAAGCAGAACTGCTTGCCCGGCAATTCGCCTCCAACCCCACTTTAGAGCTAACAAACAACTCCCTCCCAAATTTCCCTATGTGGACAGAAGCCACACTAGATGATGTGAAAATCACCCCTTCTCATGTCCGGGATATCATGAAAAAACTTAGACACTTCCAATGTGTGTAGGCCTGATCTCATCCCGGCTATACTAATTAAGAAATGCTCAGCTGAGCTAGCCCCCATACTTTCCAAGCTCTACAATAAATGTCTTGCTGAATCTTGCTTCCCTAATAGCTGGAACATGGCCTCTGTGGTACCAGTGTATGAGAATTCTGGTGAAACGACTGACTTATTGCCCTATTAGTCTCCTCCTCTCTTCACTAAAATCTTTGAGACCTTAATTAATCAAGCACTAGTCCACCACCTCATAAAACCAAATCTTCTCTCTGACAAACAATATGGATTCAGGCAATGTTGTTCTACTGCAGATATTTTAAGTCATATCTGAACACATATACAATATCCTGGATAAGGCAGGTGAAGCCAAGGCTATAGCCCTTGATATATCCAATGCCTTTGGCAAAGTCTAACACAAAGGGTTATTAATGAAAATTAAATTGTACAGCATAACTGGATGTATACCAAATATAATTAGATCCTTCTTACACAATAGGACCATCCAGGTTGTCATTGATGGACGTACATCCAAGCAGCATAACATTAATGCAGGAGTGGCTCAGGGGTCAAACCTTGGACCACTGTTATTCCTGATATTCATAAATGACCTCTCTGATAATATTGTGTCCAAGATGGGTATATTGTTGATGATACAATGCTCTTTAACATGCACGAGGGAAGAACAGATGTGCATAAATCTAAAACAATGGCAGAATCGTTAGAAAATGATATCCAGACCATAGTGGAATGGTGCCGCAAATAGATGGTAACATTTAATGCTAGTAAGACTGAGCTGCTTTCTTTTAACAATTACAAGACAGACGCCTCTCTAATTACCAATAACCTATGACAAATAACATCCTACCTCAGAATTCTTCCTTCAAACTCCTCGGCTTAACATTCACGGACAATGTGAACTGAAACAAATACATTGAGGACATGGCAATGGCTGTTGCAAAGAAGATGGGTTCCCTCTATCGAGCTAGAAGACTACTCATACCTGAGAGTATCCTTTACCTCTATAAGGCCACCATTCGTCCATGCATGAAGTATTGTCGCCACATCTGGGCTGGTGTATCTACCACTAACCTCTCCCTCTTTGATAGGGTGCAAAAAAGAGTTTTCAATATAATATATCCCACTTTGTCAACTAAGCTCCAACCTCTGTCCCATCGCCACAATGTTGCATCTCTGTGCCTGTTTTACAAATATTTTAATGGAATGTGCTCTGATGAACTCGTTACACTTGTGCCCCCTTGATAGACAATTCTGACAAATCCGCTTAGCAATAAAATCTCACCCCTTCACTGTTGAAGTTCCTAAATGCCAGAAAGCTTACTATTCTAATAGCTTTTTCCTCTTGAACAGCTAGATTTTTGAATTCCTTTCCTGCTATATGCCTCTCTGACTGTACCGGCCCTGTCGGTGGGGCATTAGAATACGCCGACTGCCCCCCTGCAGAGGGTAAAAGTCCCTCAATGGGGGTCCTGGATATGACCTTAAACTATATCCAGTGGTGAGGCCCCAGCTTGTGGGCTTTGGGGAGTGTGGAGCCACCCTTTAATTACCATTGCTCGCAGGCCCACTCTGACCCGGAGTGGTAGTACCTGTTAGGGTCCCAACTATGGGTTAAATAGAAACCGACGTGAAAACAACAAATATATTCTATTAAAAAAATTTTTTTTCAAAATCTTTGGATTCGGCATTAAATAATCCGAAAAGAGTTGATATGCCGTAAAACAAAAACAACCAACCAACCTCTGACTGTACTGATATGCAAAAGTTTAAATGTAATGTAAACCAACATCTTGTTAATCTTTCCTAGGCATGGTTCCAAATAGTAGCCCTTACGTCCGAGTGGTGATATGCCTTGGGTGAACATGAGTAAATATATATATATATGTTTACATTTTTTTCCCCTCGTTAAAGCAATAATTTTTTATCCCAATCCATATTAAATCTCTATATGATTCTTGGCTATGCATAAAGACTGTCTGCCTGTCTCCATATTTTCCAACTCTATCACCTACAAAACTAAAAGTCGCAGTTGGATTTTTTTATGGACGGTTTTTTTATGGGTCTTTAGCCGGTTAAAATAGTTTCTAAGGGGACTAAAATGGGTAAAAATTGAAAAAATCGTTATACATTTTGTACGTTCATCTTAGTTTATTTTTAATCAATTCATATGCGTATCACGTTGGTACAGTGGTAACGTCACCAGCTTTGAGTGCTACACTTTTTTTTTACATAGGCATCACCACTTATCAAGGTCAAGAGGCCACTCGAGGATAAGGGTTATAGAGTGTACAGTAGAAATTGGACAATATAGTAATCGTTAAGTATGGAAATTCGGTAGATTTGTTAAGTGGAACGGCTCATCAAGAACTTGTTTACATTAGACTTGAAGACAACTATATTGTAGTCAGCTGGAAAGCAGGAAAAACGGAAGACAATTCCACAGGTGTGCAGTTCTAAGAAAGAAGCTTTGTTCATGGAATCTATGTTTAGGTTTAGGCACAAATAAAGAGTGGGGGAAATTACTGATAGTGTTTTTAGCTAGACAAGTGTTTCTTGTAAAAGTTTGGTGAAGGGGGACCATAGACTGAAGCTCAGTCGGACACTTTCCATGAAAATAACGATACAGCAGAGACAAACTCGCAATATCTCTTCTGTAAGATAGAGGTTGCAGGGAAGAGAAAAGGACATCCCCTACGAGGCTACGAAGTCTATTTTGAACTCTATCAAGGCAGGACAAGTCCTTTCTAGCAGTTCCTGCCCAGGTGTGGCAACAGTATTCCATTCTTGGATGTACCTGGCTCTTATATAGATAGAGAATTGCATCAGCAGTGAGATAGCTACTGGATCGATAGAAGGATCCCACCATTTTTCCAGTGGCCTTAGCAACACATTTGATGTACGTGTTCCATTTAAAATCAGGAGTAAAGGTCAAGCCCAGAAGCTTGTCAAAACTTGAGGCCTCCTCAAGACGAGAGCCATTCATTTCACTTGATGCCAGATGTGGATCAGAATGCTGATGATGTAAAGAGAGAATCTTGGTTTTAGATGCATTAAAAATAACCAGCCACTCCTTTCCCCATTTTACCACGTGCTCAAGATCAGAGGAAAGAGAATTGGAGAGAACTTGGTCATTTACTGTCTTAGATGTGCTATCATAAATGGTAGTGTCATCAGCATAAATGTCTACAAATGATGTAAGGATGTGATTTTCAGTTTCGATTGTAGCAGATGGCTCCCACATACTTTTTTTTTTACTTTTGAAATCACAACTCTATAATAATATATACGGAATCTGGAGAATTAAAATATCATATTTAAGCGTATTTTACAACCGGGCAAAGCCCCCCACCCCCCACCGCTAGTATTAAATAAATCCATGTACAAGCGTCACCATAGACACAAGTAGTGGAAAAAAAAGATCTGATATGAAAATCCACCCAGTTAAATATTCTTGAAGTAATGTATCTTTTTAATCCCCAACCACACCTCTCCTGAATCGGCACTGTTTGAGTCCAGTGGCAAGGAAAATCCAGGACGACTGGAAACAATACCGAGATGAGCGGAGAGCACATACAGCACCTGGAAGTTCCAAATGGTCATCCATTTAGTACTGACCAGGTTCAACGTTGCTTAACTTCGGTGATCCAGCGGGAACCTGTGTGTCAATGTGATTATGCCATACTAAATACTACAGATATATACTTATTTTATAAATTTTTTAAATAACAATATTTACTTAGTGTCGGGTTCATTTTTTGCTCTTTTATTTTTGATAAATTGTGAGTTAGGGTATTAGTAGATCTTTAATCTTCATCCTGACAAACAATACAATTTATTTTTTTAATTAATTGTTTTTATATAACTATAATATATCTTTTTTTATATACCACAAGTTGGAGACTGCATACCACAAGTTGGAGACTGCATCAATAATTCTTGCAGTTTATATGAAAGTAATATACATGAACTCTGGAAATAAATCACGCTTCGTGCAAATATGTTATAGAAATCGAATTTGGCATAAAATTATGAATGGTAAGAACAGGGTTAATATATTTAGGAGTCATGTTTTGTCGAGGTAGTTTTTATGGCTCAATAGATCGCCTGACAGAGTTTCTGTTCGGACAGATAGGGCTAAACTTGAATAAGGCGAGGGAGAATACATATTACTGCAGAACCGATATGAGCTGACTTCAACCGAATGATAATGATTAGGGCTGTGACAACAGAATATTCTTTTCATTCTTTTGACTCTCAAGTATATACCCAACACAGTTAAGGCACGGTCAATCAACCGAGAACTACATAAGTCTATATAAAAACATATAAGATATTAACAGACATATACTCAAGAGTCAAAACAATGAAAATAATATGCTGTTGTCACAGCCCTAATAATGATACATCAACAGACAAATTATCTCAGTTGGGTTTTAGCTGTTTGAATCTATGAGATAATATACTTTTATTTTGAGACACCTTTCTTTACCTTAGCGACATCAGATTAATTAGCAATTTTACAAAAAAAAACCTTGGATAGGATGTAGCACCTGTTAGACTCTGATATTGTAAAGGATTACTATAAAGTCATGGTTGCCTCTCAAGTGGCTTCAGAGGAACTAACCATCTTCTATCTTTGCAGCTCAAAAAAGAGAGCAGATGTTTCTCACGCAGACGGATCTAAATAAACCAATGGCTGGGAAATGAGCTGATATGTGGACGAGTCTAACATAACTGAGCCAGATTGGTTGGCAGCAAATAGTCCAGTGAGTGGGCACTGTAAAACAAGTCGCTCAACAGCAGTATGTAAGGTTACGAAGGCGAATGAAGGGTTGCAACCAGTCAGCTGTGTGTTTATGGCGGGGCGGGGTAGTCTTAGTTTCCGTGCCACTGAACATAAACCTGTCTGTCAAATATGATGTGTCTGTTGTTAGTGCATCAACTTATACGTGTTAAACAAATCCATGCATATATATCTCCAGGGATACCAATATTGGAACAAACAATCGAAGATGATAAAAAATTGTGTGATCACTTTTTTATTTACCATTAATCGACCGTTTATTGAAATCACAAATAATTTATTTTTTAAATTTGAAAATAAGATTTAAAAATATAATTTAACTAGCAGGCCGCCAGGCGTTGCCCCGTCATAATATACGCATAAATATTATATTTTAATTAATATTGAAACTGAGACATGTGCATTGGAGTATTATGTTTTTTTCTAAACCATTCACTTCTTGTAAGTAAAAAAAATATTTTAAAAATACTCAAACTGAGATTGAAACCAAAACCTGAAGACAGTGAGTCAAGTACGATAACCATTATATCAGCATGACACGATCTTTGAAAGGTGCTTTCAAACTACTTATTCTGTAATCGGTAATGTGAACTATTCATACATGCGCATTCATGAAACAGTTGGCAAACAGATGAAAATCCAATAACTCTCACGTGCCAATTTTTCAATTTTGACCTCTTAGTGGCCCTTTTTTCCAAATGAAAACGGATTAAAATGTTTCCACATGTCTGAATATCCTGTATGCCAAATGTAGATCCAAAATTCGTTGAGTATATAGGTTGAGAAGTGTCCTCACACACACACACACACACATATTCTCACTTTTATAGATATATAGATTATAAAATCAATCTCACCACAATGCACTTCGGTTTATTCATAAACAAGTCAGTCTTTATATATTAATTTATTTTTATTTTTTTGTAATCCTTTGATATGAGGCTTCATAATTTATGAATTTATTTATTTATTTATTTTGCGGACTGTTATCCTCATCTTCATAGTTGTTGTTGAAGACGGACAGAGGATGATTTGGCCAAAATGTGATGAAACAATAACAAGTATAAAGGTGAGGATAATCGTCGGCAAGAAAAATGAATACAAGTCAGTCTTTTTTAATTTTGCGTTAATATTTGAAAAATGTATATGTAGGAAAATAAATTCTGGAGCCAAAAAGCTTGCTCGTTTTAATTGTACTAATCCCGTCTTCATAGCTCTTTAACTTTTTTAGCTAAAAAAAAAGAAAGAAAAAAAAAAGGGAGCTTTACTTTTGGAACAACCCTCATATTAGCAGAACTAAAACAAAATGAAACATTACAAAGTAAAAACAAGCTAATAAAACCCAGATGGAGACTTTCTACATCACTAATGTTAAGCAACGTCAACTTCAACATGTACTCTCAAATACTGCAGCAGAGCATGATCCCCTCCTTCAAGAAACCAGCATGACAATGACCCAAAACACACATCCAAGACAACCACTGCTTTACTGAAGAGGCTGAAGGTAAAGGTGATGAACTGACCAAGCATGTCTCAAAACTTGAACCCAATAGAACATCTTTGGGGCATGTTGTATGTTAATGTTGATAACTTTCCGTAAGGGATGTACTCATTTTTGTTGCCAGGGATTTAGCTTTTAATGGCTATATTTTTAGGGTTTTTTTCAGGGAAAATAAATTAACTTTGTTATATATGCTGCAAACAGACTACTTTTCATCATGCCAAAAAATAATTTTTTCAGTGTTGTCCCATGAAGAAATATACTTAAATCTTTGAAGAAATGTGAGGGGGGTACTCACTTTTGTTATATACTGTATGAAAGTGAAATTGTCTGTCTCTCAATGACTTCACTTAAAGTTTAAAATACAAAAGTCAATTATCATGGTGCAATTGTGCTCTAAAAAACAACATTCATTTCGAACGTGCTCCTGTCTTATAAAAGAATCTACAGTTGATTTTATAGGCTGGGGCTTTCTGCTTGTGTGGTGATAAAACTTCTCAATGCACTTGTGATGTTAGGTTAAATAAAAGTGTTAACTTTGGTCAAAAATTGAACTTTATTCTTTAATGGGATTTTTCGATTATCAATTTTCGATACTTATCTGACACATTCTGATACAAAACCTATGTAAAAACGTTTCCAAACACATCAAGTGTCATTGTATGAATTTTTTTTTTTTTAATCAGCCAAGCCATTTTGGAGTTCATAATACAAGAACTCACGCATTCATCCATACAAAAAGTTATTTTATATAATAGTAGAGATATTTGTAAAAGTGAGTATGTTGTTCATTAGAAAAGTTAATAAACTCGTATTTGTTGAATGTTACATTAAATGTAAAAACGACACAAGTGTTAAAAGTGTGTATGCTTCTATATTTTTTTTTCTAGGGATTTTTTTTTTTTTTATTTTGCTTGTTTTTGTTTTGTTTTTTTAATATACCAAGGGCTTCAATCTGAGACTAACAGGTGATTTTTTTTATGGGTTGCATTTGTACCCAAAGTCTCTTTTCAAGATTGATGTTGTCTCTTTTTATCGCAGCTATTTGAATTTCACAAGAGCTTGGCTTACCAGCTATTGATTCAAGGTATCTTTTCAAGTCCGGCACCTGGACCAAAGCACCAGGAAACTAATGATCATGCACAACATGCTACAACTGAAAAATGATACTGACCGATTCTATTTAAATAGGGGAGAAGAGGACTGGTAAGTATACAAGACTGCATGGATGGCAAAACACAACTAGAACGATACATAACCTAAAATACAGAAAGGCATCGTTGCAAGATGCACCGACAAAATTAACAACACAAACTGAGTAGTGAAACTGGAAACAAAAGTCAAATAAAGAAGAAAAAAATGGGAAGAGAAGCGGCTACATGCACAATTTAAAAGGCTGACTAGAAAATGGATGCATGAAAACACATAGAAATGGCTACAAAAAGGACACTTGAATAAAGAAACAGAATCGCTACTGATAGCTGCACAGAACAATGCAATCAGAGCAAATTATATCAAAGCCAAAATAAATTAAAAAAAAAACAAACAAATAATAAATGTGGAGTTTGTGGACAAAGAAATGAAATAGTAAATCCTGTAGTAAATGAGTAGAGATCACAATAGATGAGAACAAACAGCTCAACAACTAAAGTCAAGGAGTTTCCTCAGTCACGTCAAGCCCCTGACAACATCTCAGGAAGAGACCTGACTACAGCTGTAGACCAGAGACTACAAAATGCCCTCACTCCAACTGAAATGAGAATCTTCCCTTTTGCAGCCCTCACTCCCGGTTCAGCAACTTGCTGCTTCAGCTAAAAATACTCAACTGCCTGAGAATAAAATAGGGCAATCAAAAGCTGATATGGTTAAATGGGACTATAAAACTTATCTAATCATCTGTGAATGAAGAGAAGGAGGATCACATGATGCAACACTGTTTTGTCTGCCCTCTAATGCCCAATGAGTGAAACTTGAAAGACTTTGCAAAGTATGACAATAATGCAAAGAACTGCCTAAAGCCAAATGCGAACATTTTTTAAAAATCAGCAATGAAAGATTATATGCTATATTATAGTATTGATTTATATACAAAGAATTATGAGTTTTGTGGTCATTTATGACATACATTGGACGGATATTACAATGCATGTTATATAAATTGAAACAAATATTGAAAGCCTTTCAGTGTTACAATGGAAATAAAAACCAATAATTTATTTATTATATATATCCTTGAAATAGTATTTTTTTTTTTTAATTCCTTACATTAAGTGACTCTATGTTTTGTCTGGAGCGATTTCCATTAAAAAGAAAACTCAGGTACCTGGATCATTTTAATATATAATTAACACATGAACACAAAGTTATTTCAATCACAGTAATTATTTAGAGTAAAATTATTCCTAAACAACTTTCTTTTTTTTTTTTTTTTTTTTTTACTGAAAACATGTTTTAGCAAAAAGAAATAAAAATAAATTAAGGTAAGTTTGTAAAATGTGGATGGCCTTCTTTCCAGTTGATACGCCGTTAAATCGGCTGTAAGGTTTTGACTGTAAAGATCGTCAATATGCAAGTCTCTTTTTTTTTTTTGGTCAGGCACGAAAGTCTTTTCGTTTTTACTTCTTGGACAGAGTCCAACAAAAAAGAGTCCCTAACTTAATAGGTCCCACACTGGTGCTGCGATAGAAATGTACTGCCATCAAGTTACATTGTAAACGTGAAACATCAAAATGAAAATATAATCACCATGTTTATAAACTTTATCAAAGGACTAGCTAAGGAAGAATGATAACTTAATCTCATAATCCGGTCTTTTATCAGGATAAGTTTTTTTTTTTTACTTGGAAGTCACCATTTATCAAGGCCCTAAGGGCACTCAAGGATAAGGGTTAATGAAAGTAAAGTTGTAGTGTAATAATCGTTAATGATGTAGGTTAGGTAGAATTTGGTTATTTATGAGGGCGGCTCAACAAGAACTTGTTTACATTGGATTTGAAGGCTACCATGTTGTATTCAACTGGGAAGCAGGCCAGCAGAACAGTGCTCCACTTCTCCACTTCAGTTCTGGGAAAGAAGCTTTGTTCATGGAATCTGCGTTTCGATTATATAATATTATAATTATAATTATAGTGGTTGTAGCTAGTCTGTGTTTTTGTGAAAGTTTAGCAAGGGTAGACCATAGATTAGAGTTCCCTTGGCATGAAAAATTATACGATAATTATGAAGTTGAAGTATCATCTTCCTTTAGAAACAAAATGTCGTATCTGTTGTGATACATCTTTTCTGTTCTCGGTTACTCGGTCAGTAGGCAAAAAATCCTTCTAGACTGAGGCAATTTAAATTTTTGTTTCAATTCAAGGTGCCTTTTTTGAGGAGCTGGATTTCCCACATTAAAAACTGACCTTGTGTCTAAGCAAGTAAACATAAACTTCTTTATGAGGATTATTAATATATTTCCCTGTCAAATTTTCTTTTTAGAATTTTACATGTATGAGGGCACTTGCTAGTTTTAATATTATTTTGCTATCATCATCATCATCATCATCATCATCATCATTATTGCCTGGTTAAAAAAAAAAAAAAAGAAAAAAAAGTTGTTTAGAGGTCAAATTTATAACTAAAGGGAGACTACTCCGTTCTCAAGAAACCGGAACTACATTAGAAAAGCCGATTTCGATAAGCATTCTGGGTAATTATTACTCAAAATCTCTTTGCGTTCACTTTTTTGAAGCTGCATAAATACCGCCATCATGACGGATGCAGGATATTTTAAGGTACTGTTTTCGACGAGAAACATTTTTGTTTTCCCAATTTTAACCCTTGCAATATTGTTTACATTTAAGACTGTTTTCAGTATTCGCAATTCTTAAAAACGTTTGCCTTCTTCTCGTGTCTATTTAGGTCAGAATGATTTTTCAATATGGCCGACTAGTGGGCAGAATCACGTCTTCTTATTCTCGGAATATTTGTTTTTTTAAGTAATATTATTTAGGTAGATTTGTTATTTCTTTTTTTTTTTTTTTTTTGTACCTTTTCCCTTTATTATATTTTGGGATATCTTATTTTATTTTTAAATAAATTGCGATGTATAGTGTAAACAAAAAAAAAAAAAAAAAAAAAAAAAAACGATTTTTTTTTTCTTGCGAGTAAAAATAACACCTATTCAACGTATCTTCATCGTATTTATTTTTATACCTAAGGATTATTTTTATACACGAATGGAAACCAGAGTGTTTCATCTTTATTTAATTCTGATCATTGAACTCCTATTTCGTGCTGTTAAAATAGTTATTCTATTTATTTTTAACATAAATGAATAATTTCTTGGCCACGTGTGCCTGGTTTTAAAACGTACCAGCTTGCAGTTGTATTAAGTTATATTTATTCAATCTGTTTCTAATTTTTTTAAATTAAAACAGTGATTTATTGATTTTATTTGTTATTGTTTATGTAAAATATTTACTATGTATCTATAAATTGTATTCGATTTTTCATATTTTAAAAACAAAAAAAATGATCCCTCTTTATTTTTGCTTGTTCAAGATGGCGAAAAAAACGAAATGAATATTTCACCAAATTTTGTGAATTTTTTTTTTTTTTTTTTTTTTTTTCCAACTCGTTTAAAAGGTTTTTTTTTTAAAAATCGTATCTCTTGTTTCCGAGATCCATGGTTTCGAAGTTATATCTTTATGGATACTTGTGCAGAATACGGACTGTGCTGACTGCTGAGATAATAACGTTATTTAAAAATTAATTTTTAACATGGGAGGGGGGGGCGTTTTGTAAACTAATCTGTACTTACAATTTAATAAACAAAATACTGTAAAAATTTAATTTAACCTAAAAATTCTACCTAAAATAATAGCACGGTCCAGATTCTGCATTTTGTGTGTGTGTGTGTGTTTCTGTTTCAGTGTCTAAAATTCCCTTTTTAAAGTAGGATAGTTTTAGAATTTGTATTTTTAGATAATAATAACAGTAAAAATAGCCATAAAGATTTAATTTCAGATCAATTTTTTTATTATTAAGACAAATTGGGTTTTTATACTAACTTTAACATTAGTGGGGGGGGGTAAAAAAAAAACTGGTAATATGAGAGAGAGGAAAAAAAAAGATGTAACTAATCTCTTATAGGGAAGAACCGTAGATCCAAATTTAAAACCTGATAAAATCAAATATGTAAAACTAAGCATCTAAATTATATTTTGGTAAATGTAAAGATAGACGGTCTAAACAAGAATGCGATAACGGTGTTTTTATCTTTGTTTAATATTAAATTATAGACCGTGTCGAGTTAAATTACGCATGTAATATGAAGAAAACACGCTTGAAATGTGTATACTACAAAAATTGAAATTTTAACAAAATAGAAGTTTATGGGACCAGAAGTATTGTTGTATTGCTAATGAAACCATGTTATTGTTTTTTTTTGGGGGGGGGGTCAGTATAGACAACAAAACGAAAACTGGTTCTCATGTACTTGTTGTCTCCTTGTTTCTACAAATTGCCTTTTCTAGCTCACATGCCCCTATTCCGAATTCTAACTGAGCCGACAACAGTCGATGTTTTTTTGTATTACTATAGTGTACAAACATAGTATACATAGATTCGATAAAGTTGTCAATAAACAGATATATAAAAAATAAATGTTATCAAAGGCAAGATAAGTTACTTTTCTACCTAACTGGATAATGTTTTAGTGTTTTTATCTAATGTAACATGTTTATTCAGCTCGAAAAACAGTGTTTACCAATGTATTGGAAAATTTAAAATGGCGCCCGGCCGCCCGACTCTGAACACGGTAAGTTTGGGCAAATGAGTTCAAAATAAAAAATATACAAAATAGTGTTAGAAACTCTCTCAATATATGTTACCGTGACATAGATTGACTATATTCGGTAGGTTTTTAACAGCATTTTGTATAGTCTTTTTTTTTATTAACTCATTTTCCCAAATTTACCGTGTTCAACAGAAGAGTCCGGAGGGCCGGCGCCATTTTAAATTTTCCAATACATCGGTAAACACTGTATGTTTTTCGAGCTGAATAAGCATGTTACATTAAATAAAAACACTAAAACATCCAGTTAGGTAGAAAAGTAACTTGTCTTGCCTTTGATAACATGTATTTGTTATATATTTGTTTTTTGACAACTTTTTTGAATCTATGTGTATAGTAATACGGTATTATTATACAAACACCGTGACAGGGTTAGGGGGGTTTATTTTATTTTATTTTTTTTACTTTTTTTATATGTATTATTTGGGCGATGATCGTCTTGGATATGCAGAACGTTTCGGACGAATAATATCCTATAAGATTTCAATAATAGTTCGAATAATATTATCAATCCTCTTCTATTGAATATTACGGAATAATGCATCACGTAAAAATAGTATTTCACATAATTCGTTCCATAATACTTTATGAAATGTGTATATATTTTTGGCACAAAAAAATATAAATTTACCTTTTCTTTTTAAATGACGACGTTTTTATTTTTTGTGCCAAAAATATATACACATTTCATAAAGTATTATGGAACGAATTATGTGAAATACTATTTTTACGTGATGATGCATTATTCCGTAATATTCAATGGAAGAGGATTGATAATATTATTCGAACTATTATTGAAATCTTATAGGATATTATTCGTCTAAAAGTGACACATAAACAGTAAAAAAAAAAAGTCGATAAAAGTGATTAAAAGTGAGATATTATTAATAAATGTGTAGTAATGTCTTTTATTTTAATATTCATAAACAGTAAAACAAAGTCGATAAAAATTCATGATCGTTTAGTTACTATGGCAACTAAGGGAGAAGTCAGTGTTTTTTTTTTTTAGGGTGTTCGGTAGGGAACTCTAATCGCGACCAGTACCCAAATGGTGGTCAATCAAAACTACTGAATAAAAAAATTACATTTTCGCTGTGTTTTTTGTTTTGTTTTTTTTTTGTGGGGGTTTTTTTTTTTTTTTTTGTTCTTTTTACCGGAAGTCAAGTTGAGTTTTTTTTTTTTTTTTTTTTTGCATTTATTAGCAATGTAAACTTCTCGTGTTTCTCGACACATTTTTTATTTAATGTTAATCGATTATTAAATAAATACTAGGTGCTTTTGTTAAGATAGTTGACTAATCGATTTTTTTTTTAATGTTTCAAAGCAAAAACAACAGTACTTAATTACCATGTTAAAAGTATTAATATATCCAAAAATACATCTTGAGGAGCAACTGCTATTGTGTTTATAGTAAAAAAAAAAAAAAAATTATCGCTATAGGACGGGGCGAAAAGAGGGATAAGTATGTCCATTGTATTCGCAATTTTTAAGGTGTTCACATCTAGGGAAAACGCAGTTTCCCCCAATTTTTTGTAAAAATTACGGCGGACGTACGTACACGAGTGACGGCCCCTATAGCGAAATACGCATCGGCTCCGATGTACGCAGTACGTTATTGGGAGCGATCATTAATCTGAAAAGAAAGGAAAGGATTTTGGTGTGTGTGGCCTTTTTTTTTTTTTGCTTGAACTTTGCGCTTTTCGGATTATTCGATTATTCTGTTACTTTTAAGTCGCTTATGTCAACGGATCATTAAATCTAAGGGAAATAACCAGCATAGACATAGCAAAAATAAGCATATTTTGCAAGATATAGTTTGGGACGCTGAAATAATCAGAACAATGAAAGAATGTTAAGTGAAAAAAATGATTACACGATTACTGTAGTCGAGTTTGGAAATTGCTGAAGCAGTTTACGAAAAGGAAACAAGTTAGCGAAGTTAATCAACAAACCAATTGTCTAATTTAGCCAATGAAAAATGCTTCTCTTATTTAAGAGAACAACGACAAAAAAAAAACCCGAATATTTCATCTTGTGCAGAATCTTTGAACGTTGTTATTTTTTTATTTTTTTTTTAAATACATTTGTACATAATAGTAAAAAAAAAAAAAAAAAAAAAAACTTAGACAGAAAGGACTGATTACCTAAAATAAAGAAAAACAAATTTCCCAATTTTTTTATTTTCGTTTAAAAAAAAAATTACATTAACGATTTTAAATACTTCAAAATCTTCCAAAACGTTTCGTTATTTTCGTTAATTAATAAATTTATTTAAATTTTGTTTTTGATTAATCACCATCGTTTCAAACAAGTTTATTTAATTTTTGTTGTTGATAAATTAACTTTGTTTCATCGTAACAAGTTGTTTACTTTTTTGTTTTGTGTAATACGTTAATTAATAAGTTTATTCTGTTATTTAACATTATTATATTTTAAGTTCGTTTAATTAACTTCGCTAACTTGTTTCCTTTTCGTACAGTAGCAGTGTCAGAAACCGATCTTAAGAATGCGTGAAAAAAAATTGAATAATTCGACCTCCTATCTTTACAAGCTTATAACTACTTGAAAAATGTGATTCAAACCCTTTTTTTTTTTCAATTAAAGGAACAAAGACCAAATTAAAAAAAAAATAACAGGTTTAATAGCAAATTATTCAATATTTGTTTTTTAAATCGGTTTTCTTTAAAAAAGATTTGAAGAAAATCAACGAAATTTTACTTACTTCGATTAGAAAAAATCGATATAAATTCCAAAAAATCACTTATCTATAAAAAAAAAAAAATGCTATTGAATGTGTAGTTCCATTCTTCATTGTCCAGAATGTATCCATATTTATATTTTAAATTCCATTTATTTTTTAAATAAAAAAATTTTTTAAACGACTATTTGAAAAAGGCGCCGTTGCGCAAGCATTTTTACGTTCTTATCAAAAAACCGGAAGTACCGATTTGTTCTTGTTTAGAATTACGAATGGATAGAAGGCAGTAAAAACCACACGTTCGCATTAGCCATCTAGCCTTGTGCGTGAATATGTGTTCCCATAGTTTAAAAATAGTCAAATTTTACTTATAAGCTTTTGCCTTAATTAAAAAAAAAAAAAAAAAAAAAAAAGACAGTTGAGTTGAGGAATTTATTTTTTCTTTTCTCAAAAAAATACATAAATTTGATTTATTATATTTTGATTCTTCTTTATCAAGTGAATTTTTTTTTTTTTTTTTATATCTAAAAAAAGAAAATATTGAATGAAATAGAAAAAATTGTCGTCAGGGTCCAATACTTACTGGACAATATAAGCAGAACATAGGCTCCCAATTTAAAAAAAAAAAAAGGGTTTTACACTTTGGACTTTACAGGTAAATTTCAAAAAAACACTTTTTTTGTTGTTTTAATTTACAATATATTATTTATTGATCTTTTTATCTTCAATTTGTGATATATAAAACTTTGGTGAGTAAATTAATAATTAAAATTTTAATAGACATTTCAAAATGGGCTGGGGTGAATTATAAAAAAAAAAAAAAACGTTTGTCTAAAATATTATATTCGGTTTATTGGAAAGAGCATAAAATTTCACATTGACCCCGAAAATATCGTAAAAATTTAACCAATAGAAAAATTTTGATAGATTTTTAAAGTTTAAAAGTTGAAAAAAAATTAACTCGTAAAATTCAATTGATTTCATTGCGTAAAAAAAATGGCTGCATGAAGGCGCGCCGGCACTTTGTAAACACTGTTTTTTAAAAAATAATATTTCTATTACAGGGCTCTATGGAAAAATTTATTTAGTTGACCTTGGACAACTAAATATTTTCGTTTACTGGCCAAATAGAAAAATTACTGGCCAAACCCACTTGGGACGAGTATATGTATACGTCATAAACATTTTTCTACGTTTTTTTTTTTTTCTTTTTTTTTTTCTTAAAAATTTTTTTTTTAATAAATTCTAAATATTCAGCAAATTTTATGTTTATACTTAGAGGTATAAACATTCTAATTTCTTCAAATGTTTTTTAAACAACCTTTGTTTAAAAAAAAGTATATTGTCTTATTAAACTTTTATTGTTTAAATAATTTAACTTTGTTGATTTTATTTTTAAAAAAAGTTGAAGAAATATTTTTCACTCAGTAGTGAGCTTTGGAAGTGAAAGAAATACAATCGCCAAAATATAAGCGTTTCATTATTTCTAGTCGCCACTTTGAAAAATCACTCGCAGATGCAACTGTTTCACTCATAATGTAAAGCCCTGTATTATTTTTTAAATAACTTTAATAGTTTATTTTGGAAGTATATTCCATAAAGAAAATAAACAACCCACTTTTAAAAAAGAAATTACGATTTTTTTTTATATTTTATTCGCAGTTTTGTGTTAGGGGTGTCAAAAATTCTCATATACCTACTCCTTCAGTAATTTCCAGAATTCAACTACAGTAATCGTGTAATCATTTTTTTTTTTTTTTTTTTTAACATTCTTTCATTGTTCTACTGATTTCAGCGTCCCAAAGCAAAGACCAAATTTAAAAAAAAATAACAGGTTTAATAGCAAATTATGCAATATTTGTTGTTTTTTTTTTTTAAATCTGTCTCCTTTTAAAAAAAGATTTAAAGAAAATCAACAAATTTTAACTTACTTCGATAAAATATATTCCATTCCAAAATGTCACTTATTTATAAAAATACTAATCAATGGGTACTTCCATTCTTCATTGTTAAGAATTTATCCATATTTTTTTAAGTAAATACTTTTTTAAGCAAGTATTCAAAAAACGTGCAATCAGATTTTTTTTCACAGTTGAAATAAAGGGAGACAAATGTCTGCTTTTCTTTGCGTTGAATCTTCGGTGGCTCTAAGCACCACAATTAATGTCTCTTTCTAGTGTGTGTGCTGTAAACAAAAGTTAGTAAATATGGGCCACCATAGCTTACAAATAATCCCATTTCACTTATCAGTTTTGCCGATAAAAATTTTTTTAAAAAAAGCAGTCAACCGATTTGATTTTTTTTTTGTTTTTTTTTTTGTTTTAAGAAATACATAAGTTTTTGATTTACTATATTTTATTTCTTCTTTATGGAGTGAATTTTTTTTTTTTTTAATATCTAAAAAAAACATTGAATGAAATAGAAAAAATTGTCGTAATTCTACGAAATTTTCTGAACAGTGTAACAAGATTATAAGGTTCCACTTAAAAAAAAAAGGTTTTAAACTTTGGACTTTACAGGTAAATTTGCAAATAACTGTTCTTTTCTTTTTTTTTTTTTTTAAATTAGCTTATTTTATTTATTGATCTTTTATCTTCAATTTGTGATATAAATTTGAGGTGAGAAAATTAATTATTTTCATTTTAATAGACATTTTTTAAAAAACGCTTATCTAGAATATTATATTCGGTTTATTGGAAAGAGCATAAAATTTCACATTGAACCTGAAAATATCTTTAAAATTGTACCAATAGAAAAATTTTGATAGATTTTTAAAGTTTAAAAATTGAACTTGTAAAATTCAATTGGATTCATTATGTAAAAAAAAAATGGCTGCATGAACACATGCAGGCACTTTGTAAACACTATTTTTTAAAAAAATATTTTCTATTATTTCAAAAACTTTTAAGAGTTTATTTTGGAAGTATATTCCATAAAGAAAATAAACAACCCACTTTAAAAAGAGAAA
The DNA here is from genome assembly GCF_053919585.1 of Euprymna scolopes. Lineage (NCBI taxonomy): Eukaryota > Metazoa > Mollusca > Cephalopoda > Sepiida > Sepiolidae > Euprymna > Euprymna scolopes. The sequence goes on from NC_136501.1 coordinate 47,459,226, forward strand.
TTACGAGTTTTTTATATTTTATTCGCAGCTTTGTGTTAGGGGTGTCAAAAATTCCCAAAAAATTCTGATACACCTAGACAAGTACTGTTTTTACTTTAAAAAAAAAAATCCATCTGTCGACTTTCTTAACAAGCACCTAAAAAATGCAATAATGTGAACACTAAAACTAACTGTGAAATCCTATTTTTTTATTTATTTTTAAAATAAAAAAACGAAATCAAATCTATGAGGATGCATTTTTGTTTCTTCGTAAACAAGTTGGATATTTTTAGCTTTTTATATATATATATATATATATATATATATATATATATATATATATTACCCCGGGTTGAAATGTGCCATGAACGATTATCCTTATTTTCTGCCAACTTAGTTTTTTTCCAAAGTTTTAATGCTTCCATTATGATATGGCCATTGAAACCCATAAATATATGGTAAATTTTTACTTGGTTTGCGACTTGACATTTTCCTTTAAAATGACCACTTTTATACAACAATGGCCACCACTTTTAACATAAGGAAGTACATTGCTTAATATTCGGAAAACTACTTATTTGCGAAAAATTTAAATACGATATTAGTTTTCAGCATACCTTGAAAAGTATAGATTTGGATTATTTGTATTATTCCTACAGTGGTTAGAGTAATTAGAAAAATCTATTGTAAAAGTGAGGTTCTCCTGAATGTTAAAGGTTCAATTCTCAGTGTGAGCAACCGAAAATACAATTGCGAATTGCTCCGGATCTCTGTCCAGTCATGGCTGACAGAACGGCAGCATGCTACCCCCGTGTAACGAAGTAAATAGAGTGCCATTAGAAATTCTGTCCAGATTCCCGATTCAACAGAAACATTCCCAAGTTCGACAAAATAGACCTAAAGAAGATCGGAGGTTACATCAATCAAAACGGGCAAATGACACCCAAGATAAGAACATTAGTCAGAAGAATCCAAATAATATAACCAATTCTCATCTCAAAAATTCAGAAACGTTTTGTTACACATTATTTTTATTTGATTAAATGTTGAGAACCCATTTATTACCATGAGACTTGTACTTGCTTGTACTTGAAACGACATTCACCCTGGAGGAGTTGAGTCGGCTTCATGAAGATGCACATCTCGTACCGCTGCGGCCCAAGCCCGGCGATCGGAGGCAAGATCCCGAGTGAGCAATAGCCAGTCACGTCTCCAACAAGACAGGCCATAGATGAGCGGGCCCGAAATAAGCTCAGCGTCGGCTTTGATAGTCCCGAGCCACATTCTTAGCTGGCCACCGACACGTTTTTTCCAGCCGGGTAGAGAACGTGGGGAGATAGCCTCGTGGATAAAGACCCCTGCATCACAGCGAGAGGCATGGCCGAACCATCGAAGGCGTCGGGCCCGCAGTAGGTCAGTAATTGCCTGGAGATTGCAGCGACGCCGGACTTCTTTGTTGGCGACGAAATCCAAGGGACGGACATGGAGAATGCAGCGGAGATTGTAGTGGTCGAAAACTTCTACGCGTCGCAGATCCGCTTTCCGTATGGGCCAGGTCTCACATCCATACAAAAGTATTGAGCGAACGAGGGCCTGGTAGATTCGTATTTTTGACCTCAGACGTATTTCAGGCCGTGACCATAATCGCCTTTGGAGTCGACAAAAAGCAGCTCGTGCGGCATTAATGCGCGCCTCAATCTCATTCATGCCTTGACCGGTACCAATGAACGTGCAGCCCAGGTATTTGAAGCTATCCGTCTCTTCGAGGGTTTCCCCGTTGAGAGTGACGGAGGACCTTTCTGCTTGGGGGATGCCAGCCGATAGAATCTTCGTCTTGCTGGCGTTGATTCTCATGCCGATGGCAGCTGCCTTCTCCTGGATTCGGTTCAGCACCGTCTGTATGTCTCTGTAGCTCTCCCCGAGAACCGCAATATCGTCCGCGTAGTCCAATTATTACCATGAGAACCTTTCATTCTTCATGCATGTGATTTTGGAGAAGTTTTCAGGTGTCAAAGAAAACGTCAAAAACTGGCACAAGTGGTCTATCTTAAGAATTTATGATCCTTCAAATTTGGGAACCATTTAAACTGTCCAATTTTGTGTTTGGAAATTCCTAGCAAATTCAAAGATTAAAAGTTTTGGAAGCTATTTACAGCCAATAATTTTATAGAGATTAAACATTATTATCCTAATGATATCTTAATAATTTATCTTTCAAAATGTTTTGTTTAAAAGAAATGAAAATAAAAAGAATCCTAGCCAATGTTTATTAATTTTGGAATTAAACAAAAACATTAATTGAAACCTTTGAAATATATCTTGATAATTTCGCTTGATATTTTGATAAAATTGATGGATGCTCTTAAATTCTATTTCTTGTCTTAAAATAAAAGTATTGAATCTGACTTTGATTTGATTATTGAATAGCTGGCAGCCATTACATGGCTAGGGATTTTACCCCCTCCCCTCAAAAAACAACAGATTCGACCATTCCTGTAATGATCCATTCCTTGTTGATTTTGCAGTAGGAGCTTAGTTCTGTGCAGTTTTAGGAGGTCCACATTCCCAGGCTTTGCTCTTCTCTCTTTGAGAAAGGGTTAGTTTATTGCTGATTACCTGAAGCATCCTTACTGAAGAATGCCGACAGAGCTGCCCAGGCACATTTTGCAAGTCAGAGTGCCTCTCCTCATAAGCGCTGACTTCTCAATCCCACTTTCCGACCCTGGTGTCTTGCAGTGGAAGAGGACTATTTACATAAAAAGAAACTGATTTTTTTATAATAAATGTGCAAAAAAAAAAAAAAAAATTTGGAAGCAAAAATCAAAGAGATTAAGACATAATCTATAATATAAATCTCACCTGTCTGTTTAAATGTATGTATACCTGCCTAAAACTTTTGACATAGGCAACGGATTTTCACGAGATCCGTATCGTTTTTCTACCCTTCGGACGACAAATATCAAAAAATTGGCTAAGAACATTAATTCCTTGACCCTCAACTAGGCACTTTTCTACAAGGAGGGGTCGCTTTTTTTGCCAATATTTTTGAAAGTCATCCCTCTTTTCGATTGACTAGCCTTAATTTAAACCTTTGCTACTTCCGGTTTAGTGATGGACGCAACTGCAAAGACGTCACTTTTTTTTTTTTTCTTTCCTCCACCCTCTTTTTCTCCTTCGCAGTACGGAGTCGAGCCTGCCTGCTACCACTTCTTTTTTCTTTTTTTTAAACACCCAGGCAACGCAGGGTACCCCAGGCTAGCATAATTTAATATAATAATGATTATTATGAAAAGAATATGGTCACAAGAAGTTTTAAAAGTGCAGCATGTTTCAGTGTTATATATAATAGATTAGAATTTTATTTTAGGACAGTAATAAAAAAAATAATCTCAACAGAAATGGATTATCCTGCACTGGCAGGTAGACATGGGATTGCATTAGAAAGTGACATTTTTTTTTTTTTTTACATTTTATAACATTAAATTTTTAGAGAGGGTATAAGTAAAATAACAATTGAAATTATTTTCAGTAAGTATATAATTTTTTAACCCATGGAATGATTGAGGATCCCTCACTAAAAATTTTATTCACATTGTTATTATAAGATAAGATGTCAAATTTCCTTTTTATGGATTCTCGGTGTGAGCGCATACTCCACAATAATGCTGTACCTTTTTTGATCTGAACAATAGGGACTTCCAACTTGCTACAGATTTAAACACCCCATATGTAACACTGTATCTGTAATATATTTTAATATTATGATCATAACTTTTGTACCATTTACAAGAAACTAGTAATTTTTTTTTTTTTTTTTTTTTCATTGTATGAAAATAATGAAAATGCAGGACCAAAATCATGTTTACATTATCGATGCCTTAAAACAAGATTTCTAGTTAGTGATCATTTCAAAAGTTTAAACATAACATGTTTTAAAAAATCTTGCAAAAATCAACTAGTAGATTTTCATGTAGTTTTTGGTACTTATTCATTTTCAAATTAACTTATATTTTAAAAGCAATTTTCGTTAAATATATGAGGGGAAATATTTGTTTTGTTTGTGTCCCATCCCCCATATTTCATGTTACAAAGACTAGACAAAATAAATTTAGGTTGATAAAAATGGCAATATTTTATAAAGCTTAGCAGTTTAAATAAGAAATATATCAATCACATTACTAAATATTTCTTTTATATATATATATATATATATATATATATATATATATATATATATATATATATATAAACCCTTTTTTTTTTACTTGCCTTGAAGTTTTAAATAAAAAATGGACATAAAATCAATATTGTCTATTTTTTTTTTATTCACAATTATTATTTGGGGTGGGAACTTATATAAAACGACAAATCAAGGGAAGTTAGTCAGAATCAAGAGGTGAAGTCGACGGCCGTTCAATCATGTAGTCCATAAAGTCAAAGAATTTGTTTGTAGGATCAAGAGAATTTAGCGTCCCGATCACCGTGATATCATGAAATGGAAATAAAACTGTAACAAAGGTACACCTCTTTATTGTTTGGTTGTTGAAAAGATCTTTATTCCAGCATCTCCAAGTCAGGTGAAAACCAAATTAGGGAACCAGTGTAATACAAGGTATCGTCATTTATCTGTATGCTATGCACACCTGAAGTTATTACTGTCAACGATTGCATATTTGGACTGGAGATAGTAGTCTGTTAAGACTAGCATGTTCAAAGAACACTCGTGTAACATTCGATCTTTATTTGGTGCCATAAAAAGATCTGTTTATATATGTAAAGACACTCATTGATGGGTATATAACAAATAGAAAACAAAACAGAAAAGGGGTGAACAAAAATGTACAACAAATAAATGTTACCAAAGGCAAGATAAGTTGCTCTTCTACTTGGTTGGATAGGTTGTTTTAAGTTATTTCAAAGTGTTTTTTTTTTTTTAACTTGAAAATAAAAGTAGTGTGTTATGGTTGCCTTACAGCCATGTCAAGCCTCAATGTTCAAAATTTAAACAAAATACTGGTAGAACATTATATTGTATTTGTTTATACTAGTATTTTGTTTAATTTTCGATTTTAAGTGATTGAGACTATATGGTTGTAAGGAAACCGCAATTTTTTTTCAACTCAACAGACTTGACAGTACTCTTGTTTTTAAGTAAAAAAAAAAAAAAAAACGCTTTAAAATAAGTTAAGACACAAAAAACTTATCCAAGTAGGTAGAAGAGTAACTTATCCTGCTTATGGCTACATTTATTATTGTTTCACCCCTTTTCTCTTATGTTGGCTATTGTTTAAAATGCCTAAAAATAATTTTTTCATTATAGCTTGACATTACTTTTCTCCCCAAGCATGTAAAATTAAAATCTTTAAATGTATAGTTACTAAGGATTTCCCATTTCTTTTTATATACTGATCAACATAATTGTTGTATCATAAAAATATTGATACTTGTATTAGAAAAAGAATTTGTTTATTGTTTCGGTTTACTTTTTTTTTTTTTTTCTTCTTTTTTATATATAAGAAACGGATTTTATGTGTGCATGTAAACCCCTTCTCTTCATATGTTTTATGTGTGTGATCTGTTCACTTCACTCGCACCATCTTAAATCATGTGCATAAGTTTTTCAAATCTAAAATGCATAAGTTATGAACAAGTTACATAAATACAAATAGAATTGCATATTGGTTTGCTTTGGCATAGAGCCCACTAACTACAACTCTCAAACTCTTTATACATATAGTCTGGGCAGGCTAACTTGCGAATATCACTATGCTGAGACACTTGGCGTGAAAAGTAATATTTTTAGATTGCTATGCAATATTTATGTTTGTCATGGTTTAGCTTTACAAAATAGTATCATTTTTAAAGGAAGTATTTATTGTGGTTTAGTTTTAGCTTGATATGCTAAACATTTTCTTATCATTGCCAGATTGGGAGTTCATCATTTTTCTTTTTTTCTTTTTTCTTTTTTATTGGATAGATTTCCATGAAACTTTGTAGAAAGGTAATCTTAGATTCAAAATAGATTCTGTTAAATAGGAATATTACTAAAACAGTTTTAATATTGTAACACAGTTGTATTTTTAGACATTTTTGTTTATTTCTTCTATATAAATAAACTAGCGAGGGTGCCTGGGTGTTTAGGTGGTGTGGTAATGAACCGGAGTTCAAACAACAGTAGTGGGGGTACCCGTTGCCCGGGTGTGGTTGGTGTAGTAAGGAACCCCGATTGATGGGGAGGGGGGGTAAAAAAGTGGTAACGTGAAGGAGAAAAAAGGTTGAAAAAAACATGGTATCTTAGCCTATGTCTCCATCGCCTGACCAGAAGTTTAAAACGTTGAAATTAAGCGTAGACAATCCAACCGATACAATGACTTGTGAAAATGGTAACACAAAAACTGACCCCTCCTTATAGAAAACTGCCCGATTATGGATGAAGGAATTAATGTTTTTAGCCAACGGATCGAGCTTGAAAACGATACTGGTCTGGTTAGGTTCTGACGCATCTGTCAAAAGTTTTTGGCAAACATGCAAATACACACACACACATTTTGCCTTTTATATAATAGGAGTGGTAGATTGAGACAACTTCATGATTTCTTACATTATGTAACTGCAATAATTTCACTTGAAATTTGGATTATTTACTATTAATTGTATATTTATTGAAATAAAAATGCAGTAGCATAAATTAAAAGCAAAATTTAACAAAAATAAGTCTATTTGAACTACTGGCCTCATCTTGAGTGGTTTTCTCGCATTTTGGACAATGTAACCTACAACCATCTTCAAGTGTATCTTGTCGAATTTGAGAGTCTGCACGGAATTTCAAACAGGACCTTTATTTAATCCGTGAAGGTATCATGTTCTCGTTCCGTCAGTCATGATCCACAATCCAAAATCCAAAATGAAGAGTTCTGTTCCAAATTCTGTGCAGATTCTGAGTTTGACAAGATACATCTGACACTCAAGATAAAACAGTGGTCCAGTAGTTCATCTTGGACAACTAACCAAACCCAGATAATTTTTGGAATATGACATCTTCGTCCTGTGACGAGTACGTACATCAGATTTTTCTGTATTTTTAAATAATTGTAATTCTAAATATGCACTGAATTTTATGTTGAGATTTAAATTTCTTCAGGTGTTTTTTTTTTTTGTTTTTTTTTAAATAGTCTTTGTAAAAAAATTTTAAAAAATATATTTTTCTATTAAACTTTTATTGCTGAAATAATTTGACTTTGCTTGTTGTATAAAAATAAAGGTTCAAAAGACATTTTTCATTTAGTAATGAACTTTGGAAGATTTTCACCAGTTGGAAAAATCATTCGCAACATAAAACTCTGTATAGAGACTTGAAAAAATTGTTACGATATTATTGTTAATTAAATAGTCAATTATAAGCCCATGTCAAAATACTTAAAATGAAGAAAATTAATAATAAATTAAATAAAAAAAACACTTTAAACAAAGAAATATATCTTAATAATTCAAGAATTGTAACTAATATGTAGTTATGTAGCAAAAATGTAAACAATAGATAATATGGGTTATTGCTCTATATCTTAATAAATGTACAATATAAAATATTATAATGCGTAAAGAGGATATGTATTAATTCTCATTTGATAATATTATAATATGCATTAGTTTATTTAGCATAAACCATAGAATATGTTATTCCTAATACAGGCCATATAGGTGATAAGTTTTGTTTATAGTTTTGCTATCAGAAGTGGATGTAAATACGAGCTATCATCAAATAACGTAACTTTGAATTTTAAATGAGAAATTGGAATGACTAAAAAAGGATAAATTACACCCGTAAAAGAAACGATACAGTTGAGGTTAGTAAATATGCTTATATTAGGTTTGCCTGTAAATGATGACAATTTATATTGATGGTACATGACTTTTGGTACAAAGATGCTATATTTACAAAGGTGAATAACTTTATTATCATTAAAAAAAAAAAAAAAAGAAAAATTCCAAGATGTATGAATCATAAAAATTTAATTTGGAATGCAACAAAGTTTTCGTTGTAGGAGTTTCTATTTTATTTACTTATATATATATATGAGTACTGATGATGGTCTAACCAAGATAACAATAAATACAGACATTATGAACATAATAAATATCTTGGTGATGGACTGAAACAATTGTATGCTCTGAATGAAAAATAAAAAATAATTTTTGGTGAATTTGTAAAGATTTGTGCCTTATATTCAACGCAGTGCATATAATATAAAAGAATTCATAGCTCTAGTCCTATACTATTGAGCTATTGATAAAACTTTGTTATTAAAAAAATATATATTTGAAATAAAAATATATACATATATTAATGATAAACCTTTCATTATTATCCATATGTGTATATTTTTCATCATTGTGGAACATGAATCACCTTTAGTTAAATTCTGAGTGCTCTAATCAATGAGACCATTTCCAATCATTAAGAGAAATATACCCTCTTTATATCTAATAAGGCAGACAGCATCAGCCATCTTAACAAGTCATGTAGAAACATGCAATTTTAGATTAGACGGCTTATATTATTTCTCATTAAATGGGGCTATAAATAATTATTCAAATAATATATAGGTACTTTATCATAAAGCAAATAATTTTAAATCAACAAGCTATATCTTTTATCAGTTTTTAACGGTCTAAAAAGTCACTGCATCACATTAGTTAAATTGAATTACACTTTTTTTTTTTTTATTAACAAAATCAGCACCTACTCAAAAAAGAAGAAAGCTCCATTTTGCATACCCTGCCAAGAGCCATACACAGTCAATCATATACTGACAAGATGTGAAGATCTGAAAATAAACTGCCTAAATGTATATAATGAAAAAACTTAAAAGGACATATTCAGTCATGTAGACCCAACTACCCTCTTCAAATATCTGGAGATAACAGGGTTACTCAACAAAATTAAAAAAAACAAAAAAAAACAAACCTTTTTTAACTATATAAACATACACTCTGAACACCAGATACCTGGATGCATAAAACTTAAATTATAATATATATATATATATATATATATATATATATATATATATATATAGTTACATAACCAAAATTGGGGGGGGGGACTTCTGTATTAAATGACCACTAAGGTTGATATGCTGTAAAACCAACCAACCAACTATTCAGAATGAAATATTGATATTTTCAGATGGAAGCTTTGTCGATCTAAGTTGAAAATCCAACCAATTAAATTTCATATTAGAAGTTATATTTCGACTAAAGTGCCCTTCACTCTCCATTAGGTGTTATGGATCATTTATATACAGTGATGTTTTTCCCCCTTGGATCCTAATTCCTCCTCAGTTGAAATGAATAGCTCTCTTCTTGAGAAAGCCTCTTTCTTTCATAAGCTTGATTGACTTTCTCTCCAGAACTGTAATGGAATGCCTAACATCAAAAGCTGTTGCTGATTTAACTGGAAAAATATGCACAGACTAAATATATTTTCACATTTCAGTTTTTATTTTTATTTTATTTTTTCGCCTGACTTGTTTTTTTGTTTTGTTTTTGTTTTTTAAGGGTACTGCGATAATGAAGATGGACACCACAAAAAGTGTTCCTTAAAATATTTTAAGCTGTTTGTTGCAGCCTAAATCCATCATGTTAGACTCTTGTAATAAATACTAGCAAGTTTTTTTCTTATGTGATATCCAACAAGTAAACTAAATGGATTACTTGATTGTTTGATAACAATTTTTTCTTTTCCTTTTGTAACCAGGGTACCAGTGCTGAGCAAGATAATCGGTTTGCAGACAAGAAGAAGAAACTGCTCAAATCAATGAGATTTGCAGATGGATTGGAGAAAAAGGTGAATAATTATTGTTGGGTTTCTATTTTAGAAAGTATAATCTTTTTTATTTAAACAAAAATAGTTACCTTTGTGATCAGTGTGAAACAAAATCATTGAAACTAATATCAGAACTACTCTTTTAGGGCTAATAAAAACACTCAATTTTTTTGGACCATTTTACCATATTTGTCCCAAATTTTCTGTGTATGTCTATTTAGCAGTTTTGCATGGTGTTGAACTCAGATTTATGTTAAGGCCTTGGGGACTTTTGGGGCTAAATGGGAGAGTGGGGGTGATGAACTTAGTCTTTTTTTGCATGGTGCAGAACTCAAATTTACATATCTTAAGGGGGGGGGGGGCTTTTTTTTTTTTTTTTTTAATGCCTCATTCACTGCACTCCCGAGGGACCATGCATGCTTCACTTGGTTACATTGGAATGAAAAAATATTTCTGATTTGATTCCCCCCCCCCTTTTTTTTTTTTTTTTTTTCGATTCATTTTTTCTTTCTTTTTCCTTTACTTTAATTTTTTTTTTTTTAATTTTTATCTTTGTAGGTTGATATGAACAAAGTCAACGTGGAAACTTTAAAGCCATGGATCTCACAACGGATCACGGAATTATTAGGCATTGAAGATGATGTGCTTGTTGAATTTGTTTATAATCAATTAGAGGAAAAAGTGAGTAATCTCTGATTTTGAGGCGGCTTTTTCTATTTGCTTTTAGCTAGTTTTCGTTAAACCTTTTTGCGGTTGTTAACTTGTAATTGATCTAAACCATTTGATGATGATAATATGACCATTTCTACTGTGATACATGATCTTCTCTTTCTACTTTAATTTCTTAGAGATTAGTGAACTTTTCTATAACTTCTAACCATGATTCTATGATCTTGTATATGTTTTATGTTGATGGTTGTTGTGCTAATATACTGATGTTTGGCTGTTTCCTCTCACAATTAGAGATGATCAAATTATAAACGCCTTCCCTGTCCCGTCAAAGTCCTGGCAAAGGCGCTCACTTACAGGATTAATTTGTTACTATAATGTCGGCTGGATGCTAGTGGTCGTCGCTGCCTCTGATGAGCTACAACTTTCTCTCAAAGTTGGTATAAACCACAATGGTCGGGACATTTTATGACATTCTCAACCGTGGTATGTGTTTCTCTTGTCCTTTGTTGCTCTTGACTCTTTTAATGGTGATGACTGAATTCTTATTGCACAATATCTAGTTTAGACACACAAACTCGCTGGAAAAAAAAAAAAATTAAGTTGACTGAGAATATAGTTAAGAAATTAAAAAAATAAATAAAAATAAATTTTTAATTAAAAATCAAGGCATGTTGGGATATTTTTATGAATGTGACACATAAAGTATGTATGTGTAAACAATGTTGCAATCATAATTTTCATTTTAAAAAAAAAAAAAAAAAAAAAAAAGCATCAGTACTTGTCCAGAATTCCCCCTATATTAAAAAACAGATGAGGAAAAATTTGTATGATGTACACACCCATGACAGAAAATGTTGTACACTAAAAATCATTTAAATTGATCAAGTAGTTTTATTTTTAAATAAAATAATAAAATTTTATAATTAAACTATGAAAGATTATTTCACAGCAGCACCTTGAAAACAGAAGGGAGATAACTCCAAATTATTCAAACTTGCAAGATATTTTAAAACTCTGTTCTTGAGAGGGGAGAGACGCTTTAAATTCACTTTAAAATTACTTATAAAAATAAAACTACTGGATCAATTTATAGGATTTTGGGTGTATGATATTTTTCTTTCTGTCACAGGTACATTATACAGATTTTTCTTCTTTTTTTTTATGGGGGAAGGATTTGAATATTTAAAAAAATTTACCCTGTTTATAAATTAATTGCAGTTCAATATTTAAACTTATAATTTTGATGCCTTGTAATAAATCTATGCATTTATCTTTTTAATAATTAGTCTCTGCTTGTACTTCATTGTATTAAACTAACATATAGTTTTCTTGTCTGATTTCAAAATTCTACCAAAATACTATTTAAGCTAACAAATCAATCTTTTGACAAACCCATTTTCATTTCTTATTGTATCATTATTCGCAATATAACTTATTTTGATGAAATTTTTTTTACTTAGTTTGAGCCAAACAATTTATAATATGAAAAATTTTTAATCAAAGCGTTGTCTCCCTTTTTACAACTAAAATTTTATTTCTTTTTCTGTATAAGTTTAAAAAGTAGATGTAAACAAATAAAAAAAACTAAAATGACAAGTTCAGCTAATCTATTATAAAGACCATATTAGTGCAGGGCATATATCAAAATAGCACTATATTAGTGCAGGGCATATATCAAAATAGCACCATTTGTTTAGATCATAAAATTCTAGATAAACAAGGAGGCTGGATTATTTTTTTAATTAATTTTATTCCTTCTGTGGATGAGTAAGGCACACAAGCGATAAAAACAGATTAACACAGTTTGAATTTTTTTTTTTTTTTTCTCTCTAGTTTTATTAATGAGTTGTTTGTGCGAATGGTTCTGGTTAACAAGCTAAATTGCTACAATTACAATCTTTACATATTTTAATTTTAATTTCTACTTTGGAAATAATGTATTTACATCCACTCATTTTTTTTTTTTTTATTCTTTTCTTTTTTATAACTTCATATTTTTATTTCCCTGTTTAAAAATCTGTCTGACAGTTGTTAAAATTAAAATGTAAAAAAGTTAACTATCCAAGAACTACAAAATGAAAATCTTCTTTGTTCTATCAGAATCAATTATATAGATAATCATAATGTTTAATGAATAACCAAGGTGATACCTATAAGAGGCCTGGTAGTCATGCAATAAGAGTTCATAAGAGGAGGTGGGCATATTTATCCTATCTTAGTGAAATATTTTCTTCATCTTCTGTGAAATAAAAATAAATGCTTCTACATGTGACAAAAAAAAATATTAAAAAATTTTCAAAGATAAACATTATTTCTGAGTTTCATGTTATTTATTCTAAGTATTTTCCAAATTTTGTTGATGCATTTTACAATATTCAACTCCCTTTCTCATTGCATTATATATTCTATTCTTTTAATCACAGAATTTTTTTTAACAAATTTAACATTATTTCTACAATCTATTCTAAAAATCTAGTTTGTGTTTATTTCGAGTGGATTTTTTTTTCTTTTTTGTAATTTGTATTTATAAAAATTGTTATAGTTGTAAAGTGTCTCCTAATATTATAATTGCTAATTAACTCATCATTGTATCTTATTAATAATGATCCTAATAATGGTTATTTAGTAGTGATTTCGGTATCGATGTGCTCACTCCAGTCATAGACTCTAGTTGCATAGCTGTGAAGCCTCTTCTATATATTGCCTTAATACATTGTTATCACATTTGCTGCTGCTGGGGTTTTGGCTTTCTTTTAACTTCATCTAAAATAAGAAAATGGCCTAAGTTTTTCAATATGAAATCACTTTTTTCTCTCTCTCTCTTTTTTCTACCAATCTCCCCTATCTCCAAACTTCCCCTGTCTTTAATCCTCTTCAAAATAGATATAAATATTTCTCATTTTTCTTAAATATTCCTCCACTTTGTCCTGTCTAATTTGAGCAGCTCAATATCCAGCCAACATTTGGTAATAGCCAGTTTACTTTTGTATATATTTGTATAAATTTTTAATTTTACATGTTATTTTTAATATGTGTGTGTGTGTGTATATATATATATATATATATGTGTGTGTGTGTGTGTGTATATATGTATATATATATATATATACACTAAGGTTGAAAGGTGATTCTTACAGCAACCATTGCAGTCTAATAAATGTTTCAACAATTATTTTCTTATTTAATCTTTTTGATGTATTCTTATATATTTCTAGAACTACTGATTTTTCTACTAAGATTTTGATTTCTACCATTTTCTTTTAGTTTTTTAAAGTTTGTTTTTCTGTCTGTAATAGCAACAACCCGACCCAAAAGATATTCAGATCAACATAACTGGATTTCTAAATCCCAAAAATGCCCGGATTTTTATGCAAGAATTATGGGATCTCCTGATAAGTGCACAGGATAATGTCAGTGGAATTCCAACCAAGTTTTTAGAACATAAGAAAGAGGAAATAAAAAAGAGACAGGTAAGTATATGAGTGCGTGTTTTCTTAGTTATTTTCTAATTGGACTTGCTATTAAGGTGTGTCTATCTAATCTGCATGTTTAGTGACAAAAATGTTATTTCAAAATTAAATGTAACAAGCCAAACGGAAAGCATCTTTCATAGAGGTGCATTGATCCATGTTAAACTAGCATTTCAAACTGACTAAGTGTCTCTTGGGATGGGAAAGTCATGCTGGGACCGGCCTTTGTGAGAAAATCAATGACAAATAAGTCCCCATGTAAGGAGAGGGTTTGAATGTTACCTTTGGTGGATGTCTTGGGTGGTCAACTGCTGGGTGCTGAAATGTTGATTTATCTAATAAAGTCCAGAATCAGTCAGAGGTGAAAAGATTCTAAGAGATAGAAATTTTTTTTTTTTTTTTTTTTTTTTAAGGGAATCACCACTTATCAAGGCCCAAAAGTCACTCTGGGACAAGGATTAATGAATGTAAGGTGGTAGTGTAGTAATCTTTAACGGTGTAAGTTGGATACTATTTGATTATTTAAAGGGACAGTTCACGACAAACTTGTTTACATTGGACTTAAAGGCTACCATACTATAATCGGCCTGGAAGCAGGCCAATGAAAATGTGTTCCACGGGCGGGTAGTTCTAGGAAATAAGCTGTGTTCGTGGAATCTGCATTTAGATTTAGATACAGATAGAAAGTGGAGGAAACTGTTGATAGTGGTTGTAGTTTGTCAAGTGTCTTTTTTTTTGTAAAAGTTTATTAAGGGGGAAACCATAAATTGGAGATCAGATGAGCACTTGCCATGAAAATAACGATAGAGCAGAGACAGGCTTGCAACGTCTTTTCTGTAGGAAAGAGGGAAGAAAAAGTGCATTACCTACTAGGTTTTGAACTCTCTCGAGGCAAGATAAGATGCAACAGAACTTCATTTTAGGACATACTTGGCTCTTATACAGATAGAGGATTGCATTGATGGTGAGATACCTACTGGAGCAGTAAAATGATCCAACCATGCTTGGCAACAGGTTTGATGCATGTATTCCATTTCAGATCAAGAGTGAAGGTCAGTCCCAGAAGCTTGTCAAGACATGGAGCTTCACCAAGATAAGAGCCATTCACTTCAATTGGAGCCTGCTAGGAGTCAGAACGATTATGACGGAAAGAGAGCAGCGTGGTTTTAGACGCATTAAAATTAATCAGCTACCTTCTTCTCCTCCCCCCCCCCCCCCCCCATTGCACCACGTGCACAAAATCATTCAACCATGGGAGGGTAAAGACCACTTGAAATATCCCCAAAAATTATTATTTGTTTATAAATTACATGCTAGGTTTCATCCAACTTGATACTACATATGTTTGGTCATTTCTCTGTACATTTTCACAATCACCAGAATAGGTGGTTTCTAAAATTCTTTTCTTATATATGGCATATGTTTCCAAACAAGGAATATTGGTGCGGAAGCATAAGGGAGGAGTGGATACTGTGATAGGGGCCAGATTCATAAAACAACTTGTTTGGGGAAATTTGTCAGCAAGATGTTCACATTAGATTTAAATTTCTGCATATTGATATAGTTGCAGGGGGGGGGTCCAAATACAAGCCGTCTGAGAAGTTAAGCTACGTTAGACTAAAAAATCTTTCAGTATTTAAGGGCTTCTACAGTGAAGGGGTGGGATTTTGCTGCTAATCGAGGTATTTTCATCGAGAGGGTACAAGGAAGAGCTTGGCAAACAGTGCGGTGCCTATTATATTCAGAATTCTTTTTTGCACCTGGTCCAAGAGTGAGACTTTTTCAATTATTAAATGAAAAAATAAAAATTGGTAGTTTTCAAGCTTCCAAATATGAAGAGTTAACATTCCATTCTATTGAATTTTAGCTTGACATTTTGTTTGTTTTGGTTTTGTTTTTGTTTTGTTTTGTTTGCTTGTTTGTTTCTTCTTTTAATTCTATGTTGTTAATTAGCCAGAGTAAATATTTTAGAAATAGCTTAATCTAGTCCTTGTTTTAACGATAAGAATTTGGTTCTTTCAGCAACAACGAGATCTCTTCCTTTTTTACAAATTTGCACATTTCTTAAAAGTCATGTCTTCCAACTTTTGGACATGTCATAAAAGACTTTCTTCATAATGAGTTCACAGCCAGCCATGGCTAGGAAGAGGTTGGTGATTTTGTTTTCACGTCCTGTCACTTTTAAATTGTTTTAACCTTAGCGTTGCCGGTCAAATCTAAATATTAATTTACTTGTCCGACGTCCAGTATGACAAAAAAAACCATCATCGCAAACATTGATTAATGAGAAACGAATTACCTCCCTTTATAGTCACTCTTTATCAGTTAAAAATCATTTAAACCATTTCCTCTCCAAAAATTTTCAAGGCAAAAAAAACATGGCTGTCTGTTTACAGTTTCAACTTGGCTATTTTATAATTTAAATTTAATTTTATAATTTAAATTTTATTTTATGATTTAAATTTTATTTTATGATTTAAAAAAGTCATGTTGCGAGGCGACTAAGTTTTTTTGGGTTTTTTTTTTTTTTTTTTTTTTAGATTCTTTTTAAAATTAAAAAAAAAAGCGTGCAACTGAATTGACATCTGCTCCTTATAATTAATATTAAAAAATTATCCAGAAAAACAAAAAAATGGACTTGTGGAATTTTCATTTAAAAAAATATTTTAAAATTTTAATCAATTCTTTTAGCTTTAAAAAGGTTAAAAAAGAATTTGCTAAAAACATTGTTTTTAATTTTTTTTTATTTTATTTTTCATTCATTTTATTCATAATGGGTTTAACAATTTTTTTACTTATTTTTTACTTTTTTAATTCTATTTGCAACAACATGCGATGTGATAAACTATCCAACTCTGAACATGTAGTAGTTTTTGGTAGTTGCCATGTGAAAATATGTCAGTGGGGCAGGCTATTGTCAATATAAAGCTTATATTTATGGTTCGTGTTCATTGGTAGAGTTCACTTGTTTTTAAAATAGGTCCTTTTAATATTTGGTATCAAAATTAATTTTTTATATATATATATATATATATATATATACACACACAAATGTTGGCAAATTTTTTCTGTAAACTGCAAAATCATATTACCCTTTGTATTGTTAATAATGGAAAACATGTTCAAAAATAAAGATTTACTCTTTAAGAAGTATGTTGTAGTTCGCTTGAAGTCTTGTTTATCAAATAAAAAGTGTGTTTAAGGGCTTGTCAATGCAGGAACTAATCAGTCGTTGTAAACAGATTATTAAATAAACAATGATAAATAATTTGATAGTTTTCAATAAATATTCATTTATTTACCTGACTGTAAATGGTATATTCCTCCAATATTTTCAGGGGCAATTCCCATTCTCAAGAGGCAGAAAATGTATATTCACTCTCTCTGCTCTCATTTTTGACAGCATAAAGAGTGGATATACATTTTTCAATTTTTTTTTAATTTGTTTGTTTAATAAAATTTAAATGTAAACAAAATTTTACCTTTTCTCTTCGTAAATGTATGATTCTTTCATTTGTGTTAATAGATTTTTTTTTTTTCTCCGGCTACTTTGAGTTAGATCACTGTTTTTGGTGATGGGTGATTTATTTTTATATCAGAAATGTTAGTGTTTTTCTAATTTAGTACCAATTGTATACATGTATATATAAAAATAGTACTCTCTTAAAGAAAAAGGGTTCTTCATATAGGGTTTTAAGTTGTCTTTCATGAAAGAAATCCCAGTTTAAAATTTTAATGAAAAAAATAGTAAAGAAATTCAATCTTTAAAAAATCACAAAAATGACCCCCTCCCTTCCATCCTCATCAACATTATCATTTTGTCTCCCTTGGTTAGGAGTCTGACGTTTTCTAACAGCTTGCAATCTCAGTCTCCAAGCATCTTAAGAATCGATTCCATTTATATGCCACTAAGATCGTTGTTGATGGTTTATGTCAGAGTTTGTTGGATATTTCTTTTTTCATTCAATTTTCCATTGACACATTAGTAATTTTTTTATTACAACTGGCTACTTTTTCCAAATTTACTCATTTAAAACTCTTCATTTACAATTTTTCATGATATTCTGTGCATCTACAATGAACTTAGTCTTTTTTTTTTTTTTTTTTTTTTTTTTCTTTCTTTCTTTCTCTGCAGGAATAGACTTCCTTTTTTATTTAAATTTATATAGTTTTAAATATCAGAAACCAGAAATATTCCCATCAGATATTTTTATTTGGATAACATGTTTTTTAGTTGCTAGACAACAGTAGATGTTAATTTAAAATATAAGAATACAAAAGACAACAAAGATAAAATATCGGTACTTCTACAGTTTATGGACCGTGCTAAAATAACATTATTTAGAAACCCATTCTCAATGGGGGAGTGGGTATTATTAAGTATTAACTATTTGATACTTTCACCTAACAATTTAATAAACAGAAGATAATGTAAAACTTGAATTTAGCTTGAAAATCCTATCTAAAAAAAAAGAGCCCGGTTCATAAACTGCAGAAATACAGAAATTAAAAGTGGAAGAAATTGCTCAAGATTTTAAAAATGCTTTTTTTTTTTCTTTTTTTTTCATGTCAAATAGAATAAATACTATCTTTTAATGTCTATTTTGAAAAGCAATTCCAAAAACAAATTATCTTTGAAGTGTTAGCAGTTGTTGACGTTCAAATGAATGTTTTCTTTTGTGCATTCATAGTTTAAACAAATCTAACATTTGCAATATTTGTGTGTATATATTTTTATATATATATATATATTCATTTAAAATTTTTCAGGCTGAACAAGAACGCATCCAAGCTGGTCTAAGGAAACAAGATGAACATCTGAAAGACAATAAAGAACGGCGAGATGTTGACAGGAGGGATCATCGATCGTCTGATAGGTGTGTACATGTTGATATTGATTTGTTTTTATTTGTAGAATTGAATCCTTCTTTCATGTTATTTATCAAGAATTTTTGGTTCTTTTATATTATGGGACATATAAAAATTGCATTACACATAAAAAAATTCTTTAGTATTGGACAAAAATAAATATTCTCACTAAAAATTAGGAAAAATTATCGAGTTTGCCTGATATGTAAGCATATCGAAGAATTTTTTTACTTGGAATATGATTTTCATATGTGACATAACGTACTATATAAGTGCAAATTATTTATTTATTTATTTTTTTAATTCAATTTTTTTTTTTTTTTTTTTCAAGGGGGAGTTGAAGTAATGTCTAGCTTAATTATAATTACTGTTTAGCTTAGCAATTTCTACCAAAGTTCAATGCTGATTTAATTTTGACTATGAACTTGTGCCCTGATTTAAGTCTGATACAATGTGGATGGATTTGTTTTGCCATATGAATAGGGACGGAAGTATTACTGAACCAAAACAGCTTAATATTTTAATCGTAGCTGAGAAATGGAATTCATACCTTTTCCCCATAACCCATGTTATATTTCGGAATATAAGATCTCTATCAGACCTATATTTCCAAGTGAACATCATTAACACAGATTGTAACAGGAGCAGCGGCAAGCAAAAGACGATATCGATATACAAACAAGAATGCTGACTCTGTGTAAACTGGCACTGTTTGGTCAATTATTGACAACACTCAAAGGTATCAGAAACTAGCCTCCTTGAGCCCATCTTTCCATTATGATACACAATTCATTCCGATGAAGAATTATCTGGCATAATACATTCAGCCAAGGAAATAATTACGCTAAAGAAGGAAGGCATCTCGATTTCATCAACTGACTACAAGCCTATATTGATAAAGGAATAATTATAAAAGTGCCACAAGTGACAAACTTAGTTTAAATCCGTTCATAGACACACCAAGTTTGACTGGGCACAAACAAATGCGGACTCCGGAAAAACGAACATTCCCTCAAAACAAGGCCAGTCATGACGTAGCAACACATCAACGGCACAATCTTTTCTTCGACTGCAGCACAAACTGTTTGTCTACAACTATATCCGTACCATCGTTACATAAAGCGCGTGTCATCAGCTGACAGCAACAGTTAGTAAATGAGGAAGCCAAGTTGTCTCTCTTTATCACTGACGATGGCGTCTCCCCTTTCGCTATAGCAGCAGCAACCCGCCAGCTTGCAACACTAGTATATGACTCGTACAATCACCCTACTATACTGCTTTCTTCTTGTTTGTGCCAGACCTGACATCTAAAGTTAATGCGTAATAAGGATACAGCGTCAAGAACAATTTTAACCCTCCTTTCGTTCAGGTTCCGATTCTTCTTAAGACAAGGTACATTACTAATTTTCTTTTATTTCCAGCAGACCCTGACAACAAAAGACATTACTAATTTCCTTTCCTTTCAGAACATCCTGACAAGAGACAATCTTAACCATTTTGTTTTATTAAAATAAATATTTAAACTTAATATTCCTGCCTTTCTTGCTACCATACACTTATTTGTTGTTATAATTGTCAACTTCAAGTGTTCATTTTATGACAGCAAGTATCAATTGCTAATAATAATAATAATAACACTCATAATTATTGATGCATGAACATAATAGGCTAAATGGGTTGTAAATGTAGTTTGCTAAGTCTATAGTCTGTATCAGTGCTGCTCATCATAACATAACATTTCTTAGAACTGCATGCCTGTGGAACTCTGTTCCGTCTGCCTGCTTCCCACCAGACTACAACTTGGATGTCTTCAAGTCCAATATTAACAAATTCCTAATGAACCGCCCCCTTAAGTAAACACTTCATCAAATCTCCACACTAACGTAATGTACTTGCAATAACCCTTATCCCTGAGTGGCTCCTGGGCCTTGATAAGTGGTGATCACTGTGTAAAAAAAAAAAAAAAAAAAAAAAACATGCACAAGTTTGTTTGTTTTTTATTTTAGTTATTACATCAGAGTAATGGTCTCCAAGTTTATATCCAAAATGAATATGCATTTAATCTACATGTTGATGAAAAATGCAGTTTAAAAACGAGTGTGACAGACTAATAAGCACACAAAGCCACTTGTAAATGTGAACAAGTGAATTTTGCATTTTATTTTGTTATATATATATATATATATATATATATCCACACACACACATACAACACATGAAACTTTTTTTGATTGAAAAGTGTAGCATGATATTCTTTACTTGGTTCCCAAATCAAAAGGTGTTGCAGACGAAATGAAGAAGTCGAAAGTAAAATGATTTCTTTATAGCTTACAATTTATAGTATGTAGAAATATGGACATTCTTTTTAGCATGCTCCATTTTTCAACCGAAAGCAAAACGTAGAACGTCTACTCACTTTGATCATCAAGTCTGTTCTTTTTTTTCTCCCCCACAATCTTCTCTCGATTAGTGGTCTATGTCTACAATTGTTTTTTATGTATTCTTGATTCAGCATGGTTTAAAACGAAAATAAAACAAATCTGTACGATTACAACTTTGCAATAATCAAAACAAGCACAACAATTGCATTCCAAGCATGACTCGTATCCACACTTAACCTAGATTACAAGGGACGTTCCAAAAATGATACCTCTTATTTTTTATTCTGCCCAAATGGATTAGAGGTGATTGCAAATTGCATTGCTATGATGACTGAACTTATGCATTCATGACCTGATAGTTTCATTTCTCTCTCTGTTGCATATATTGATGGTGTGAGATTCTAAGAAAGCAACTCCTGTCATGGATGTGCATCAGGAGCAAAGCTGCATCATTGAATTTCTGGCAAAGGTGTATTGTGAATTGTAACTATGTAAAAAAAATAAGTTCTGGAGTATAAAGGATCAGTCATTTGAGTGGTACCACTCTTGTTTTCGTAGCTCTTAAGCTTTTTTAGTTTAAAAAAAAAAAAAGATGGCTTTACTTATAGAATCACTTTCGTATCATTTCTATTCATTGTCCTGATTTCCTGCACCCCTCCCCCCATCACCCCAGGGTGATCTTATTAAAAAAGTTGTTTTTAATTTTACTGTTTGCGTTTTATGATGATTAATCTTTTTCTGTTTTATGATTATTAATGTCTTTTCAGGTCAAGGAGTTCTTCAAATTCATCCAAAGACAGCAGCCAGTCTCCTTCTCCGCATAGACAAAGGATTGGCTCCAAATCTCCTGTCATCGTGCCAGCTGCCCCATCTCCTGGCAATAATATCAAAGAGGAATTAAAACTAACAGATGCTAATGCAGACATTGTTGATATGTAAGTTCCATCTCCTGAGTAATGATTAATTAATACAAATTATTTGATTGTTAATGATTTTTGGGGTGATCATCTTTTTTCTTTTTTTTTTCTTTCTTTTTTTTTTTTTTTCTTTTTTTTTTCTTTTTTTTTTTCTTTTTTTTTCTTTTTTTTTTTTCTTTTTTTTTTTTAACTTTTCAATTTAACTTTTTTAAAAAAACAGTGCAGGGGACATTTACACTGTTAATACAAATGAAATTATCTTTAAATATTAGCTATATATATTCAGTGATTATAAAACTAATTTTATTACAGTAATGTTTTAATCTTCATTTATAAAACTATTCAGTATAATAATTTAAAAAAAAAAAAAAAAAAAAAAAGCCTCCAAAATTTTCAATATCTTATTACATGAGGATTTGCTAAGAATATTAATCCTAATTTAAATAACTTTCCTTCATCGGTTTAAATGCTGCCAAAGAGTTATGAAGTGTTTTTTTATGTAGAAAATTCTTAATTAAAACCATGCCTTTTCATGATGTGTTTTCTTTATTGCAGTAATGACGATGCTGAAAAAGAAAACAGCAAAAATTTAGATAACAAGAAAAAAATTGAAGAGCCTAAATATGCCGATGATAAATCTCAAAGTAAAACCAAGGATCAGATCAAAAAGAGGAAATCTCGATCGTCATCTCCAGAGCGTAAGAAGAAAAGTCGGTCTAAAAGTCCAAAATATAGACGCAGATCTCATTCTCGTAGCAGGTAAGTTTTAAATAAATAAAAAATTTAACTGATGTTTGTTTGTTTGTTTGGAGAGGTTAGGAATAACAGAAAATTTTAGATTTTATCTCAAACATTTGAGGATGCCCAATATGAATTTAACAAACAAAAAAAAACACATGGAACTTGCTTGTTATGTATCAGAATTTTTGGAGATTAAGATTGATGGTTTGTATTATCTGCAGTACCGAACAGAGCCAAGGCAGCATTTATTCTAAATGGGTCGATGGGCGTTTTGTTATATGGCATATCAACCCTTTTCAGTTATTTTAATGTCGAATCCAGTAATTTGGGAAAATGTTTTTATTCAAGTTCTTTATATCTTTAAATATTTATACATGCTGTTTGGTTTGCTTTTTTATTTTTTACTTTGCAGGAAATGATTGAGTTTTACAGAGCAAAAGAAAAAAAAACAATAACAGTAATGTTTGGTGTGTTTTAGGTCAGAAACTCAGTATATTCAAACGGTTTTAAAATTTTGATCACCCATGAAAATACTACAGTTAAAAATATCACCATGTCTGTTATTTTTTTTTTCTTTTAATTAGATCCACATCCAGACACAGATCTCCGAAAAGTCATAGATATGGATCCCCATTCCGAAAATCTCCTCGAAGACGTAGCCATTCTCCAGATAAAAAAAGGAGCCCCTCTTATCGCAAGAGGAGCCCCTCACCGAGGAAGAAAAGAAGCCCATCACCAAGGAATAGGAGGAGAAGTCCATCTCCTAGGAAGCGAAGGAGCCCTCCAAGGAAAAGGAGGAGCCCATCCCCACGGAAACGCAGAAGTCCATCTCCAAGGAGACGGCATAGCCCCTCTCCTCCTCCTCGTAGGAGGCGGAGTCCATCTCCTCGCAAAAGGAGAAGCTTTTCTCCAAGGCCAGCTGTATCATCCTCGCGAAGACGTCCAAGCCCACATACAAGAAAATGGGCTGGATCGTCTTCACCTAATCCACCTAATAGATGGTCTGGAGGAGGACGACGAAGGTACAAAAATAGTACTTTATATATAGTTTCTTTTGTTGTTTTTTGTTTATTTTTCGTGCTATGAAGAATTTGTGTTCAGCTTATATTTTGCAATAAATTCATTTAAAAAATATATAACTGCATGTTATTTAGCATAAAATAAATCCTTATTTCAGACAAAATGATTGGTACTTATACGATATGGTGCATAGGTGAAAATTGCAGTTGTAAATAAATTGACAGAAAAATTCTTTGATATATTTAATTATCAGACAAAAAATTAGGTAATTTTAATTAAAAAAAATAATAATAAATTTGATCGTGTTTTGCCGATCCGGCATTGATAAGAGCTAAAATCCCATAAAGAAGGGGGAGATAAATTAGTTTTTCATTTTAACTAAGTAATAATGAATGTTGGGTTGGCAAAATACTAAAACTGATTTTTATCTTTAATTAAAATTCTACTTGATAAATTTTTTTTTCTAATTTTTAGTGAGAATACTAATTTTTACATGATACATAAGTATATCAAATGTCAATTAGAATATTTCTCTCCTTCCCTTTGCTTTAAGAATTATTTTGTAAGTATTTAAATGAATTCAATCTAACATATCTTGTATGATTTAAAAATTTGGGCCGATATAATATTTAAGCTAATATATCAAACTTTGATTCTGACTAGCCAATTTACAATTCCTGTACCCTTTTATTGGCACTATGATAACATACATAGTTACAAGAACTGGTATAGTCCCACCAAGGAAACTGATAATATAGAAATATTTTTCAATTATGATTGAAAAAAATCAGTAAGGGATAATAACTCATAATTTAAGATATGGAGATTTATGTTCCTTACAAACTTTTATGTTTCTATATAAATTTTAAAAAATGGGTAAACAAATAAAAATTAAAACTAAAATTGACTTCACTACTCCCAGGCAATGCTGGGTAAGTATAGCCAGTTTGATATAAATTGGGATTTTATGCCTTGTGTAAAGTTTGAGAAAGATGAAGGATGACAGTTTTAGAGAAAGATTTTCTATTAAAAATCTTTTGTTATGCTTTAATTATGTAAGCGTACACTGTATCCAAAATTCGCACAAGCTCGAAAAGTCCTAGAATTTTTACTTTTGCCTTGAAAAGACCTTTATTTCTATTATTACTTTGAAAAATCCTTAAAAATATTGAAAATTGAAATGTCTTGAAAATCATATTCTTTATATCCAATAAAAATTTGTTGCAATATTAAAAATAAAATCGAAATAAATACTATTAAACTATTTTTTTAAGATTGAAAATAACATCAAAATACATTGCTCTGTAATTATATCGTACTGGGGGGGGGGTAAAATATGTTTAAATATGATATTTTAATTTGTCCAGATTTCGTATATATTATTATAGTCATGGTTTTGAAAGTTAAAACAAAAAATTATTTACATGCCCGTCAGCTAGAACCGAAACTGTAGCATTCAAACCTGGTAGCATTGCCACTGTATCAATATGACATGCATATAAAGTGATTAAAAATAAACTAAGATGAATGTACAAAATATTTAACGTTTTTTGCAATTTTGACTTCTTAAAAACAATTTTAACCAGCTAAAGACTCATAAAAGAACGGCCCCTAAAAAATCCAACCCTTTGAAGCCCCTAGCGCCGCTCTGCGACTTAGTTTCAGAGGAGATAGTTTGAAAATATGAAGGCTTTTACATTGGATTATTGTGGGTACAAGAGTTACTTCCCTTTATCGCAAAACTATCTGATGTTTTCCATATATTTAATATAGGGTAGTTCCATGATAAAGTGATGTATTTCTTGCATACACAACCCCGGAAAATTTTTTTAAATTTAAAACTAAAATGACCACAGCATAACCCCATCTACAATGGGGAAAATAACATTTAATCATGCTTGGTTGGCCAAATATAAGTGAGTCACGAATGTAAATGTGATTGACAGACATATTGTAAATGAAATGTGATTGACAGACATATTGTAAATGAAAATGACTTTTCCTGTTAATTATTCAGTTTTATTATATCATTCTTTATATATCAAATTTTGTTTGGAGAAGACCTTGAAAAGCCTTGAGTAGTCCTTGAAAATGGACATTAATAATCTGTACAAACCCTGATATCTATCTTTGTTAATATATTGTGGATTAGAACATGTTTATATTTCTAAAATGTGGTGAAAATATTAATCAAAATGGTGCTCTTATTCTGAAAATATAAATAATTATCATAAGATGTGTGTAGATATATATAGTCATCCACATACAGTACTGTTTCGCTGTTTCACAGCTCGTCAGTGCGGCTAGACAGGCAACTACCTCGAGCCATGATTGAAACCCGACTGCCTGTACGACAGTCAAGGGTCCTCACCACTACACTATCGGCGGCTGTTGATCGAGTCGTGAGTTTAACAGTGTTTTTACATCATCCAAACTACCTAAGCTCGATTTGTTTACACAAAGAGCATCGCTTTATGCACTAATGGTAATTCGTGTATCACTTCTCAATATGCTCAACTTAAGATGAGGAGTATTTATATCTGTGGAAGTAGTCGTTATTCACTTATATTTCCTTTTTATATATACCAATCCTTATTTAAGAAGCTCAATGTAATTACAGAGCATATAATGAATAAATAACAAAAGTCTATATTCAAAACTAGACCATCCGTGACTCGTTGGGTCAATGTTATATTAGCTATGGAATTCATGTATGATCGTGACACTTGTAACGTAAAGAAAATAGTTTTTTTTTTTTGTTTTGTTTTTTTTATATAACAGAAACATTTATATGAAAGTATATTAAAATGAAAAATCACGGACGGATCACTCAAACATGAAAAAACAAAATCCTCCCTAATTGTGTAAAGTTACCTATTTTTTTTCCAAATAATCGCTCAAAAGTCGAAAATTAAACATGATTTTCCTACGAATCGAACGCCAACGAAAGTCATTTAGCTGCAAAAATGCACATGAACTTACCGATGAGAAATATAAGAATAAAAAACCCATATTGGAATCCTTCAACCAAGTTATAGAAACTTAAAATAATTAATAAAACCTGAAGCAAAAAAAATAAAACCTAAATAAATAAAATAAAACTAATATTGAAACAGATTAGTAAATGTGTCAACAAATTCACCGTTCTCACACAACTATTTTGTATCTAGAAATGTAAACAAAAATAAGAAGGAAGGAAGGAAAAGGGACAGATTTAAGGAATAAATTCATTCGAAATACTGTCGAGAATTATAAGTGTCAACTGAATTTAAGGAATAAATTGTAAGATGGTCAACATCATGAAATTTGGAATATAGACTTTTGTCATTTATTTATTATATATATGTTAGATATAATAATTTGAAGAAGTCAAATATTTTTTATTATTTAAATTATTATTTATTTTATTTTTATTTTTTTAACCACCAGATCCCCAAGTTCAAGTTCTGTAACCAGCAGTTCATCTGGATCATCTTCCAGTTCAAGTAGTCCAGTGAAGACAAAGCGGCGGCCTGAAAATAGCAGAAGGGTAAGTAATTGGGGGTTATGTCTTTGATACAGTGTGTGACTGCTTGGATTTCTTTGATTTCTTTAGTATATATATAATATTGCGGAAACAAAACAAACAAAAAAACGGAAAAATCATTATCTTTGATTTCTGATGTTGATATTTTACTTTCAACCAAGCAGCTGCATAAAACCATCTAATGTTATTCCTTTTCAGTATTTCATTATTTTTACAAAAATGAATCATAAAAGAAAGAAGATGAAAGTGTGTTCTTCCTCCTGGTATTAAAAATTGATATTCTGAAATATTTATTAACCTAAAATAGATTTTTTTTTTTTTTTTTTTTCTTCAAGTCTGCTAATGATGCAGATAAAATTTTCATCATCAGAATTCTTTAAAAAAAATTTTTACGTTAACTTTACTATTTCTAATCACAAAATATATAACTTCTCCAGAATTCCTTCTATATTAAAAAAAAAAAAAAGAAAGAAAAATCTGTATTGATGTACATA
The DNA here is from genome assembly GCF_053919585.1 of Euprymna scolopes. Classification (NCBI taxonomy): domain Eukaryota; kingdom Metazoa; phylum Mollusca; class Cephalopoda; order Sepiida; family Sepiolidae; genus Euprymna; species Euprymna scolopes. The sequence continues at coordinate 47,487,121 of NC_136501.1, forward strand.
CCCCGTGATGGAAAGAAAATATTGTATTCCGAAAATCACGTAAATACACCAAGTAGCTTTATTTTTATAAAGAAAATCATTTTTGACTGATTAATCAATTCATAGACATAACAAAAGTCTCACAAGTTTGAATTATTAAGTTATCTCGCTTTGGTTCTTGAGTGTTTTTAAAATGGCGGTCAAGACAGTCACTCTTTTGGATACTCATAAAATTTGATTTTCTTATTTAAAAATAAAACTATTTGATCAATGTATATGATTTTTTATATATATATATATATATATATATATATATATATATATGTATATATATTTGTTTCATCTCAAGTACATACATCATACAGATTGTTCTTTATTTTATTTTATTTTTTTTAAATATAGGAATTCTGGACACGCATTTAAATAAGTTCTCTTACCTTTTGGCAAAGAGGTTAGATACAAGGTCACGTGAGGTTTTAAAAAGCCAGTGCAGTAGAAGTGTAGTCCAGCCTATAAAACAATGAAAATTTTTTAAAAATAAGCATAATTTTAAAATCTAAACTGAAATTATGCTTTAATTATTTGGAAAAAGAATATTTACAAAAATAACCAGGATTATTTTATCTTTTTTTTTTTTTTTTTTTTTTTAACTATTCATCTTCTTTGTTTTACTTGTTTTGTTCTTTAATTGTATAATGGCTGCTTGTCACAAGGGTTCTTATTTACAATGATAAAAATGTTTCTCTTACGGTAACTTTTAATGTTGGTTATTTAGACGGGCATGTGTTCTGGGATTTTAGATTTCTTCAAAACCCTGCAAAATAGTGTCCTTTGATATTTTTTTATTTTATTATTATGATTGGAATTTATTACCAGTAACCATTTTCTAATGGTTTTAAGGGATTATCTATAGTTTATGATTAATTTAGCTATCAAAGTCACTTATTTTAAGATGAAAATTTACTGATTACATTGGTTCATTTCCAGGAAAATATTTTGTGCAATTTAGAATAACAGTTTTTAAATACTTTTTTTTATTGTCAGATATTTTAATGAATTTAATGAAACCATTTTTAAATATAGGCAATTTATTTCAAATTTTAAAATGAAATTGCTGTAAATGCTATTTCCTTATATAGTAATCCTTAAATGAAATATGTTTGTAAGAGCAGGGTTATTAGAAATGATAGAAAAATTACCTCATCATCAAATATTTTTTTTTTTTTTTTTTAATCTTATTGCAAAGTTTCCTCCTCATCTTTTTAGAAATTTGGGTTCAATTTTTTTTATTATTATTATTTTTATTTAATATATTGAATGTTTTCGGACAGATGAACGAACCTCTATTATCAGGAAATGTACAGAATGTTTTTGTTTTTGGATCCATGTCTATTGAAGACGAGATGATGAAGCGGTTTTAAACCTCCCAGTTTTGTCTCCGCGACTGTACAGCTGGGGCTACTATTCCAGTATTGTTTTTCAACCTAGAGCTGGGCAGCAGCAGAACATCTAGGTGTCATGACTCCCTTGCTTTTCCACCGATCACCACCAAAATGAACTCTGATTCTTTGCTATACATGCAATAGTGGATGCCTTTACATTTCCCATTTAGTAAATCTCTTTGAAATACTTGTCATAGTAACTTTAGTCTATATTTTCTCATTGCAATATTAACTAGTACATTATGTTTACTCCTTTCTCTTTGATACACTATCAGAATCTAGCATTAAATGTGCTTTTAATCATTTCATTTTTTTCTTTTTATCTTAAAAAGCAAATAGAAAATCCTGATTTGTACGGCTATTGGTTAATTTTAACCTTTTTTAAATTTTTTTTTTTTCCTGCTTAGATTTTCTTGCATAACATGTTAGTACTTATTCAAGTTTTAAGAGCAATATTGATTGCTTACAGTGTATATAGGTGTTAGAATACTAATTAATAAAGATTATCCTTGCCTTTTGTTTTCTCTATCCAATTCCCCTCTTCCTCCTTTGCTTCTTCTTAGCAAGGAGAATTAAACCTAATATGAAACTGAACAGCTAACACAAAAACTATATTTCACTTCTTTCTATATAAGCATTAAGTGAGGATGTGTCGAATGTTTTGCACTTCTCTTAAAACAAAGTAAAAAAAAAGAACCTTCTCTCTTATGTGTTGTCATGTTAGTGCCCCTCATCCTCTTGTTGTCTGCAAAAAGAGTCGACTAATTGATGCTTCCATATTTTGTAGTATTATTGGCATTTGTCCCTAAGTTAGTCTATTTCTTTTTTACTGGAAACCAAACAGAGACACACCTGATTTGTTGAAGTTATTCTATTTTTGGAAGCACACATCCAGTGTTGAACACACATCTCCATAAACAGCAACTGGAGACCATTTATAAAGTTAACCCCAGGACAAACACACACTTTCAGGAACTGTGGCTTTAAACTGCTGCTCACCGATGGATCTTTCTCAGATCAGTACAGATTGTTTTGAATCAAGGTAAGTTCAAACAATACTGTCTTTTTGATTTCATATTTAATTTTTAATAACTCAATCCATCTTTTTCGATTATTTCATTTGCAGAGAACAAAGGTAATTTTTTGTGTGAATACATTGTGAAAAATTCTCTGGACCTTCGTCTCTTTTGCTTGTGACCTGTCCCCCATTATTTTATTTTTTTCTTTTCATGAAAATCCGTGTTTTATGTCTGAGAAACACTGATAAATTAACGTATATGATATATCCAGACTCTATTCTCTTTGTATTATATAATTTCCAATCAAGTGTTAAATTGTTATTGTTTGCTTTTTATAAGTTTACAATTTATACAGGCTTTTTAGAGTCTTACTAGTATAACTTTTTTGTATTGAATTCTTCAGACTATTGTTCTCTTCTTTCACAGTCGATGTAACCTCCAACCTTCTTCAGAGGTATTTTGTCAAACTTTGAAATCTGCAAGGATCTGTGGCGTAGTGGATAAACTATTTGGTAAAATACAATTATAAGTTACATTCTTCTGGAGGTTGAAGGTGCAATCCTCAGTGCAGGCGACACTCAAAAATGCAATTGCGAATTACTTGAGACTTCTACCTGGTCATGACTGACTAAACGTGAGTATGCTACTCCCGTGGATTAAATAATGGATTCTATTTAAAATTCCATACAGGATTCTAGAGTTTGACAAGGTACACTTGAAGGAGGTTGGAGTTTACATTAACCAAAACCTGAAAATAACGCCCAAGATGAGAACAGTAGTTAATCTAAATAATACGAATAATCAATCCTCGTCTCAAATTCAGAAACATAGTATAACTGAATAAAAGTTTTTTTTATAATGGCTTCTTAATTTTAACCTTGATGGAAGTAAAAATAACAAACAACTTGCTATCTATTGCTACTCCTTTCACCTCTTTAATTAATATTAATCATAAATTTCAATATTCTGATTTTATAATGACATGCACGAAAGTGAAACTTGTACCCGTATTCATTTTGTTATTCCTTAAAACGTGTTTTGTTTGTTTTTGTGTCTCGAATTGAGCAGCGAAGATGAAATTTTTTTTTATTTTTTTTTTTTTTCAGCTCAATTTTATCTAAGAACCACTTTCCTTTATCTTAGTATTATACAACTATTTTTCTTTGTCAGTCCAATTTTTCTACAGTGGCCATTGAAAAAGGAGACATGAGGAAAACTCTATCAAATGATTTCAATCATCCAATGTTATTTATTTCCTTGGTGTTTTTTTTTTTTTCTTTTTTTATCTCCACATGTGAGAGTACCAGTAATAAGTAACACTAGTCTGCTGGCCTCTGGTTGTGCTTAGAAATGCCTGCTGTATATGACTATCACAATGGACCATCCCACAAAGCCATCCTGTGACCAACTACTACTCCAACACTTGAAATGGACAATTTCTCAGGGAACAAAAAAAACTTCGTGCCTTTTTACCATTTTAATATAGTATCAAATTCTTTTCTTTTTTTTTTTTTTTTTATTTCTTTCGGACCTTATCTTTTTCTTAAAGATAAAATCTAATTTCCAAATTTAAAGCAGATAATCTTTTTACTTTGATATTTATTTCATATCAAAAGTTCAAAATAATGTCCATATTTTATCATTTATACTTTTTTATGCCTAATCCATGGCTGTCGATGAAATAATGTTTATATAAAGATAGGATAGAATTTTGACTTTTTTTTTTTTTTTTTTTTTTTTTTTATGGTACTAAGTTGGTTAAATTGGCCAAAATGTTTATTTGGATTAAGAAAAAAATTGTTTTAACTTTATCGAACTTCTTTTACCATTGTATTTGACTTTGTTCATATGTCAGTCATCTTTGCTATTGTTAGGTTGGTGCAAAAATAATTTTTTTTTGTTTTTTATATAGTTGAATGTCAAAAAACGACATCATTTTTGCATCAACCTAATACATTCTCCTAGATTTTCCTTTTTCTTGTCTTACTAAAGAACATCTTTGGGTGTTTTATGTATGTGATGTATATGTAATCAGTTTTTGTAGGAATTGGATTTTTTTTTTTTTTCTTCCAAGGAAAAAAAAACCCTTCAGATTAAATCTACACCTCCTCTTTCTTGCTTCAGGCTGATTGGCCTTTTCGTTTTCATTCTGTATTGTTGGTATCTATTAAAATACGCAGCAAATTTTTAGCATTTAGTTACATTGCATCTGGCTTATTCCTTTATTCTCTCAAATGTCTGACTTTAATTAGTGTAAACTTTAGCTTATTTAGTATTACACATAATTTTTTAAAAATATAGAAAAATCTTTATGATGGACGTATTTGTCATGGAATGAAAATGGCATATTCCAAAAATCATGTGAAGTGAACAAAAAAATATGTATTTAATAAAATCAAATTTAATGATTTTTAGCAATTAAGTAGTTTTAGCATCTATTGATGATCTCTTATGGAAAAATAAATAAATCTTGTTAATCGAATCAAGTTGTCAGCCCTTGAATTTTAATGCACCCTATAAAAAAGTGTGTACTGTTCGTCTCCTCCAGCTTGTCACAAAATTTGATTTTTTTTCTTTTTAAATAAAAAAAAAAAAACTGCTTGATCAATTTATGTAATTTTTAGAATTTGACATCTTTGTTCCATGACTGGTTTGTCCATCATAAAGATTTTTCTATATTTTTTGTTTTTTAAAATAAGTGTAAGTCTTTAGAAGAACCTAGAGTTTTTATTAAATGCTCACTCAGCATTCACTTAGTCACTTTTGATTCAAATAGCAGAAAATTTACCAAAACAATTGTTTTCTTACATGGGGGGGGGTTCTAACAGTTGTCACAATAAAATCAAGAACTAATTTTTCTATCAAAGCAGAAAAAAAACCTTTTTCATTAAAAGAAATCATTTTTGTTTTTAAACAAGTTTTCAATACTACTTGATGAATTTTTAATGTGTTATATCACTGTGAGTTGTACTGAAATAAACTTGGATGTCTTTTTTTTTTTATCAAACTTGAATAATCTTTTTTTTACATATAAAAGATGACTGAAGGTTGTAATTTTATTCATTTAGTCTCGATTTTGTCTACATCTGTAATATACTTATCAGAACACATGAATTTCGTACCCAAATACTTGTCATTTAGTTAAAATTTTCAGCATTATCATCTGGTCTATCTCTTAGTCATTGTTTTTTTTTTAATTTACTTTTCTGATAAAAACTCCAATAAATTTATTTTTAAAAATAATTTAATCTTGACTCGGTAATGATTGTAGTTTATCAAGTTTGCAGCAGTTTATAGGTTTATCCAATGGAATCTGCTAATGAAATCAGATAGGCCACATTTATTATTTATTGTCATAAAGCTGCATCTGAAAAGATACTGAGTTGTTTTTATGTGTACAAATTGTCTTGATTTAGTTCTTAATATAGCATGAAAAAAATCTTCTCAGAGTTGAAACAGATCTGATTCAATATAACGGAACTTGCACACACAAAGGCTTTTGTATTTTTTTTGGTTATTATTGTTATATAAAGCAAACTTTGCTTTCGTATAAGCTGTATCGCCTGAAGAGGTCTTTAGTTACTGGTAAATAGATAATCAAAACATGCTCATGACTGTGTAGCAACATATTACTTATGTAAAAACAAATAGTGTGTGTGTATGTATATATAAACAAATAGTGTGTGTGTGTATATATATATATATATATATATATAAACAAATAGTGTGTGTGTGTATTTATGTATATATATATATATATATATATATATATATATATTATACATACACACACACACACACACTTGATTTCCTTTTTGATAAAACAATAAAATTACAATCTATAGGTTCAAATAAATTAACTTTGCTTTTTCTGGTATTTTTCACATTTATCCTTTAGTTAAACAAACTTCAAATAAATAAAAAAACATCTATTTTTACTATATATATATATATAAATTGTTTTTTTTATATAATTTAAAACCTTAGTAAATTGTATTGTTTGTTAATTTGCAAGAAACAACACTAATTGTTGATAGGTTCTCTAGTATTTTCTGTCCAATTAAATTTTTCCATTCATCTTTATTTTTTCAGTTGTTTCATCCTTTTTTTCTGCCCCTGTTTTCTCTATAACTTGACTATTTACAAATAAAATGAAAATATTTAGACTATTGTTCTTAAAGGGGGAATATACCTTGATGAGTTTGTTTTGTTTTTTTAGTTTTGTTTTTGTTTTTTTTTCTGGAGAGGTGAGGATGATTTCTGAAAAGTTCAACAAATTTCTATAAAATATTTATTTTCATTATATATATATATTTTTTTTTTTTTACAAATGGCAACACATTTGTTGTTCTTTTCATTCTTTGGGTTGAATATTTTTGCTTTTCACTCAAATGTATCTTTATCTTTGAGACTCTTAAGTTAATACCTAATCTGACAACAGCCATTATGCATGGGGATGTGGGAAAAACTTCTTTTTTTTTTTTTTTTTTTCCTTTATTATTATTATTATTATTGTATAACACATTTTATTTTTTCATTTGCAGCCTCTTTAGTGTTGTGATAATATTTTGTATGCTTTATCTTTTTTCTTACCCCCGCATATTGCAGGAAAATAAACCAAGTCAGAACCATGAACCTGCAAAGGCTGCATCTCCTGTCAAACTGGGAATTCAACAACGGCGTCATTATCGTACACACGAGGATACAGTGGAGAGTTCCAGCAGCAGCTCTTCTTCTTCTTCCGAAGATGAAGCTCCTCCACCAAGTAAGTAGCAATTTCTTTCATCATCCTCCACATGCCACCATGGTGATGGTAGTTGGAGTGATTTAAAATTGGATTATACATGCAACTGGTGACCACTTGTGAATTTCTTACTCCCATGGAACTTCCTCCTTTGTCGGAAGCCGGTTAAATCCGCATAGGATTAGTGCCATTTCCATTCCATAATTGGATTTACAGAATTATTTCTCTTATGACGGTAGTTGACAGCATGTGAGATATCTTTTAAACATTGTTCTAACAATCATCAAATGCTATTTGCCAAATCTGAGCTGTAACATTTGCCACCGGTCTTTCACGCTTCAGAACGTGTCTCAAATCAGATCCCACACTGTCATCCAAGGTCCAGACCTTGTGCCATCACTGAAATGTTGCATCTTGTGCCTGTTTTACAAGTACATTAATGGAATGTGTTCTGATGAACTTGTGCCTTCTTGACATACATACTCTCGATAAGCAGCAAAATCATACCCCTTCACTATTGAGGTCCCTAAATGCAGGAAATTTAATATTTTCTTCCCTTGGACTGGTAAACTCGGAATTCCCTCCCTGTTTCCTTCTTCCTTGACTGTACCAATTTGCAGAAGTTTAAATGTAATGTGAACAAGACATCTTGTTGCTCAACTCTTGTCAGACTCTTGATGAACACGCCCCCAAATAGTAGCCCCTTACGTTCCAAGTGGTAAGGCCTTGTTTGGAGTGAAAATGCTTTTCTTTTTTTTTTTTTAAATATTTATTAGATTACTCATGGTCAAGTATCTGTTTTTAATATATATATATATATATATATGTGTGTGTGTGTGTGTGTGTGTGTGTGTGTGTGTCGCAGCATCACAGTTAAAGGGTTGATCTACGGGTTAAACTAACTAATTTGGAATTGGCACCTTCGATACAATGTTTATTAATGCCAAGAATTCTTGAATCTTTTTTTAAATTAAAAGTACACACACACACACACATATATATATAAAAGTGACAGTGTTCTGTGACAAAGATATACAGGCAGACAGATACATAAAAGACAAAGCCATCAAGCCAGATATTGTAATATGGAACAAGCCTGAAAGAACTGCGCTGATTATCAACGTCACAGTCCCGAATGATTTTGACCTGAATAGAGCTGAAGAGGAAAAGATAACAAAATATCAGGACCAAAAAAAAAAAAAATGATTTAAAAACGACATGGTCTCTGAAAGAAATAAACATTATACCGGTTATGATAGGAGCAACTATCTTAATAAAAAAGAATCTTCAGAAATACTTAAAAGCAATCCCTAGAAGACTAGGCTGTAACAAAATACAAATAGCAGCCATAAAGGATACAACGTCTATTCTTAAAAGAGCCCGCCGATATAAATTAAAATCATAACAGAATCAAGTGTTAGTTCCAGAAGGGAGCCCTTGATCTCTTTAAATTTACTGAAGTAAAATTAATTTAAAAGGGGGGAGGGGGGATATATAAAAGAAAAATGTATTATCAAAAATATGCAAATTGCTGGGAGGGGGGGGGGATAAGATGTCTAACTACATGTTAGTTTAATGCACGTGTGATTGAAGCCACTGTAGGTAATATCATGGTGGTTGGTATGCTGATACATTGCGCATTGCTTCAATAGATGCATTTGAAAACTGTACAGATCAATATAAAACATATTTAAATTTAAGAACTTATGCTCTATGGGTTTGAAGAAGTGAGGGGGGCATAACTGAATCGCAGACGCAACGAAAAAAAAATCATTTCTTGTACAAAGAATGATGGCATAATTGCTCACAATGCTGTAAATGAAGAAAAAAAAATGTCTGAATTCATTCTCGCAAACATCACAATTCGTACCAACTCCTAACTTAAACCGTAATTGATGTCATCAACTCTCAACGTCTGCCCTCTCTATTGCCCGTCAAAAACTGGACTGGCTGTTCTCTCTAATTTATCCTTTTAATAACCACGATTTCTCTTGTATGCAAATTACTGTCACATGTACACAAAGAATCCATCTGTAAAGTTGTTTTTCTTTTCTTTTTCCTTTCCCAATCCTGTCACCTGTGTAAATAATACGTTCTATTACAAGTGTGTTGTTTAATAGTTCTTGCTCTGACTTAGAAAGACTTCAATAAGTATGTGAAAGACTTCAATTCGAAGGCATAGAGAAGCAAATCAGACAGCTTCCTAACCCAATGGTCCACTGTGTTTTATAACTTTCACATCCTCAATTGAAACATCAGAAGCTGTTGAATTTGACTTGCACATTGTCAGTTGCATTTAAGTGAGATGAAATATGCTATTTTAAACAGATGATTTATATACTGGCATTAAAATAAAAATTGTGTAAACTGAAAAAAAATGTTTCTTTCTAAAATGCAAATTGTCAAAAAGAAAACCAATAGTAGAACGTAACAAGCTATGTAAAGCGACAGGTGAAAGCTCTTTACAAACATCCACGTACAGTTTGAACGTTTGTCAAGGTAGTCGTTGTCACAACCTCCTGATCTGACTGATTGTTCTTCCATGCAGCAAAGGCACAAAGAATGCTGCCTTTTTTTTCTGTTGAGCTGAGCACAACAGTGCTATATTTTTTGCCAATTACTGCGGAAACCACAACTTGGTGCTGGGGTGCAAACTCCTTAAAAGGTATGCCAGAATAAAAGCTCCTTGCATCCTCCATCACTCAAGTGAGAATAAATTTAGTGTTTGGAGCTGGTCTTTGTAGATAAGTGTGAAGAATCCTGTTACCATCCTGGTTGCTAACAGTATATATAATGATTTGCTGCCTGGATGACATAATCAAGAATACACCATACCAAAGTTGCATAAATTTCGTAGTATTTAAAATTAGTACACTGAAATAAATTTTAGTAGGTTTTTATTTTAAATGATTTTCTTGGTTAAATCAAATATGAATAAGCAAAATTACAGTAATTTCAGAATAAAAACTTTGATTGGTATGTGTGTGTGTAATTTTTTATTTTAGTTATTCGCCATAACAAAACTTAAAATTATTTACTGTTTAACCTTTCTCCTATAAAATGTTTACTAAATTATAAAAAACAAAAAAAAACTTGACTGATGCAAGCCTGTGACCAACATTGTTTGCTCTCTTCTCTTCACATCTTTGTGTCCTCTTCCATCTCTCAATCCATGTTCAAGTCTCAAGAAGCACAAGGGATCTAACACAGAGGGCAACAAGGACAATATCAAAATTTCTGAAACTTATAAAAAATATTTTCTAATCAAGATTACTGATGCAGAAATTATTTGTTTTAATTACAGAAGACCATCGTGACAGAAGAGACAGGCGTTCTGAATCTCCTAGGAATCGTCGGTACCCATCACCTTCTAGACCCCGTGATCGTTATGGCAGAAGAGATATCATCAGAGATCCTGGTTCACGGAGAATGAGACGACGTCCATCTCCCTATAACATGCGCAGATCACCGTAAGTTTGCATAAAGGAAAATTTTAATTTGCACTTTTAAATATTCTCTCTTAATTTCATCAATCAGTTGGTTTGATTTTGCTTCTCCCCCCCCCCCTTTTTTTTTTTTTTTTTTTTTATCTCCATAATTATGCAAAAGGATTGTGAATAAATTATGTAATGCTCATTCCAAATTTTATAAGAAGTATAAGATGAACCCTTTTACAAAATGTATATTATAGAAAAATACTTTATAGAGCAATTCTTCTAGAATTAGATTTAATTTATTTTAAAAAAAATCAAATGTTCAGACAGGAAATAGAAGTTATTCCTTAATCGATGGAGTTTAGAAAATTTATACTTTTCTTGTCAGAAGAAAAGAAATAGTTCAGTAGTGTAAACAAAAAATTAAAAAAAACATTTCTGAAACATTATCAAAATTGAAAATTTAATATTTCCAAGAGTTGGAAAGCCGGTAGAATCCACAATGAACAGAAACAATCTAACAGTAAATTCAATCTACAATTTTGAGAACAGTATAAAAATTCAAAACTTAGAAGTTTCAATTGTTGAACCTGATTGCAGTATTAAAAAAAAAAAGAAAAAAAGTTACATGAGAGAGAGATACGCACACACAGTTGCAATAATTTATCATGTGTATTTTTAAATATACTTTTATTTTTTATTTATTTTTTTTTTTAATTCAGTGAAACAATAACAAAAGTTATTTTAATTGCATCATATTTAATTTTATCCAGCTATAACTATGGCCAAGCACATGGCTGGGCTAATCGGGACCAAAGATACAGAAGAAGTCCTCCCCAACGATATTCTCCAGTTAGGGCAAGAAGGTCAGTTTTTCTTTTTTATCATTGTCACATAAGTTGTCATTCTTAATTTTTTTAAGTTTACATCAAAATAAGTTGATCAAAATAATTTTTTTTATTTATATTTTGCTAAGTGTGTAAAAACTATACTTCTGTTTCTTTAATTCATATAAAAGGAATCATTATGTATATATTGTCTTGTTAACGGTTAAGCAATAATCGATATACTTGGAATTGAATATTGGAAATCAACTATATTTTTATATTTGAATAACATGTATACATTATTTTATAGTCCTTTCAGATGAGTTCATTCTAACAGTTAGGAATGTTTATCTCTCAACAAAATTATCCCCTTTTAAAACTGAAATTCTTATAAATATTAACTCTTTTTTTTTTTTTTTTTGAATCATTATCCAAAGTTAAAGATGGTTGTTTTTTATGCAGGCAAGAATTTTTTTTTTGTTCTTTAGTGGAAGGCTGAATTAGCTTCCTCCAAAGGAGAAAGTTTCATGGGAATATCAAGTTGACAAGCAGTCCCCACCCCACTAGTGTTAACTTGATGTTTACTTCAAATAAATCATAGTTTACTTTATTAGTTTGAGGGAGGGGGGGGGGTCAATTTGTAAATATCCTAAGATATATAATGGTTAATCTATATATATTTTTATCAATATTTAAATTTTGAAGTCATCTTTGTGATATATACTGTTGTAATCTTGTTTCTCTAAAGTACAATTTGCTTGCAAAGAAAGTAAAAATTGTATAATGTCTAATTGTGTAATGTCTAATTGTGTAATGTCTAAAATACCTTATAAACGTTTTGACATTTTCAGGAGTCCACCTCCTCGTTCACCTGGACGGTCAAGGGACAGAATGCGTGGATCATTCCGTCAGAGAGAAGTTTCTCGTTCTCCTTCACCTCCGAGGAGAAGAAACATTCCTTCGCCTGAGAATTTCCGAAGAAAGCCTGGTAGAAAGTTATCACCTGATAGCCCTCCTCCCCATCGTCAAATGAGACAGCATTCCCCTTACAGGTCACCTCCTCCCAGGGTGCGACGTTCATCTTCTCATTCCTCTCCACCACCGCAACAGCAACGCCAAAAAAGGAATATCTCACACTCCAGATCGCCTTCTCCAGCCGCCAAAATGATGCGTGCCAGTCGTTCATCATCAGAATCACCTCCACGTATACGTAAGAAGCCTCTTTCGGGGCCGAGTAAAAGAGATAGAAGTCGTTCTGATTCTCCTGCTGCTCGCCGTGATCTCTCTCCTGAGGTGACTATTTTGTCTTCAGTCAGGCGTCAACAGCAGGCGCCATCTTCACATCAGAAATCTTCGTCTTCTGCTTCTCGTTCCCCTTCTCCAAAACGCTACAGACAGTCCCACTCTCCCAGTTCTCCTGTTCAGAAAGTTGGTAAATCCATGATGGCCCGTCAGCAACCTTCCCCAACTGTTGTACATCAGAGGAAAATGCGAGAACGCTCCCAATCCACTGATGGAGAAGATACTTTGCCTGCTAAGAAGCAATCAAGATCCAAGAGTCTGTCTGCCAGCCGTTCACCATCTCCTGTTCAGTCGAGGAGGAAAATATCCCAGTCTCCACCTTCCAAGAAACCAAGAGATGATATGGACACTGACAAACTTTCCGAGCATTCTCCTAAAAAGTCCAAAAACCTTGGAAAAGATAGTCATCCACTAAGTAGTCCGGAGTGTCTATCCAAGGCACCACAACCCAACAGCCCTTGTACTCCTATTGGTAAATCTGATGCCCTTTTGATGGCGACCTCGGTTGCACCCGATACAGATGAAAAGGATTATCAACAACATAAGAGTCAGTCGGCTGTTAGATCAGATGCAAGCAAAAAGAAAGTAAAGTCTGATGCACCCGAAAAAGAAAAGAAGAAGAAAAAGAAGAAATCATCTTCATCAGAGGTTAATTTCTTTTTTCTACTTTTACTACACATTTTTTCTACTTTTATTACACTTTTTTTTTCTTTTTCTTTTTTTTTTTCTTTTTTTTTCTGTGATAATTAATGCTTGGTTAAAAACAGGCTGCAGTTATTTTTTAACTTAATTGTATTGCTTCAATAAGTGACTGGTGCTACCAGATCGGGCTGTCTGAAGATACCGGCTTCCTGACCTAAAATTTACCATGCATTGATGTTTTTGTTTGTTTTTTTTTTCCTTTCCTTTTGCAAAACTCAAGCATGTAAAAAACAAAACCAACAATTTTCCTCTACAAAACAACCAAACCAAACACTATTAACAAATACTTGAAGATATAAAGAATTTGAAGTATAAAATTAAAACAAAGCAACCAATTTCAATAATTGACTGAAATTAAGTCTTTTGAGCCTTTCGAGCATGTCATACAACAGTTTCACACTTTTTTATACACGGTCCTTTGCATTATTGTCGTATTCTGCAAGATCTTTTAAGCTGCATTGGTTGGGTAGTAAGTAATAAAATTTTCAGTTATTTTCTCTGAAATTGGTTTGGCATACTATTCTCATCTTTGTTAATCTCACAAGATATTTGTCTGGTCATAACTGACAGAACAAGAACAAACTTCCTCCATGGATTAAATAAAATTTCTGTTCTAAATTTTGTACAGCTTCCCAAATTCAACAAGGTGCACTTTGGCCGAAACATTGTGGGAATAATAACCAAGATGAAAATAGTAGTTTGAATAATACAAATTTTCAAATAATAATTTTCCTAATTTTTTTTATTTATAATATACTAGCGGGGGTACCCGGTGTTGCCCGGGTGTTTGTAGATGGGGGGGGGGTAAAAAAGGGGGGTTTTGGTAAGTAGGTAGGATTGAACCCAGAACGTTGAGGTGAAGGTGGAAAAGAAGAAAAGAAAGTGTGAAAAAAAAAAAAACTTACAACTTACCCACTCACACATGAAGGGAGACTAACTAAACAGAATTCAGTTTTAACGATGAAAAAGTTAAATTGACGGGTGCACGATTTTAATGATCACGCCATAGAAGTCCCGCAGTGAACTTTTATTGCGGTGTAGTTATTTGGGTTTTGTTTCCCAACTTTTTGTTTCGCCAACATGTTCAAAACCAGCTCCTCATAAAGAGGAGAGTGTCCATATGAAAAGCGATTGTCTGATATAAGGAGTTTCCCCCACATTGATCTAACGCCCATTGCTTTCTAGGATATTCCCATCACGAAGGCTGGGAACCGTACCTTCACTTTTATACGAAAAAGTCGAACAAACACAAAATAGCAAGCCGAAATAGCAAGAATTTTATAAAAGTCGACGTAAATAAATGTAGACGCACGTTCGCAAATCGTACATATTATGATCTAGGGGGGTATATAAAGAGTTCAAAGACATAATAAACTCCCACCCCCACCCGAGAATCCCGGCGAAAAAAAGCCTTTCTTGAACATACAGAAATGCGCGCGTCGCATTTGCTGTTTAGATATATAGATAAGATTTTGCATAGTAATGGTTATTTGAAACCTGCATCACAGGTAAAAACACGTATCATATACTTACGTGTTGTATCAAATTAGTATAAGTTGAAAAATTACGAAAAATGTTGCGGTAGAAGATGTTACATCTAGTTTTTACAAAATTATCATACATAATACTTGTTCGACATTTTCTATTTTGAAATGTCGGATTTTATTTAGAAGCAAGGGAGATAAATCTGTTGAATTGGTCGCACAACTCTTCCACAATGAAACATACGATAAAACTCCATAATGCGATAAATTCTATTTTTACTTGTAATTATTTTTCTACTGAATCATTTTTCATAATTTTTGGAATTTATGTTAATTTCGACTTTAGTACCTGATAGTGTTTTTATCTGAAAATGCATTTGTTTTTAAACCCACTATCTGTCAGAAACACTACCATATTTTTTTTATTTTTCTACTCAAAAAATTTTCTTTGCCAAGTTACTTTATTCCAATTATTCAATTAAAAATATTTTATAGATTAAGTAGATAATTTTGACGAAATATTTTATTAAAGCTGCACAACTTATATATTTTCTGGAAATATTTACATATATTATATTTTTAATCTTGGTTGTGTTTGTTTTTTTTTTTGTTTTTTTTCCAAATATTACAGATTTTGTTTTAAATGTGCGTTTATCTGACTCTCTTATTTATAACGGGTGTTTTGTTCTGTGTTTTTTTCTTCCCCCCTACAGGGTTCTGACAGCGATGTTGTGACAAAGAAAAAGAAGAAAAACAAAAAGAAACACAAAAAACATAAAAAACATAAGAAGCACAAGCACAAGAAAAGCAAAGAGGATGGTGATGATGCAGAGGTATGTCATTAGATTAGCTTCAATTAACCGCAAAATAAAAATTGTATTTGAAATTATTATTTGATTTTCTTTCTTTTCTTTCTTTGCAAAGTAAAGTGCTGCCATGTCTGTTGCCAATTGCTTCCATGCAACCAGTATTCAAACTGTATTCAAATTTGCAGTCAGCTAACGCACTTCCTAACTTCCAGCGTGGTGCTGCTGGAAACGTTGATAAGGCAAATCAGTTCCTTTGCATTTTTTTTCTCTCACGCTTATATCTCCCCTGTGCATGTACTCTTTTTTTATTACATTTTTTCTGATCTTTCTTATTTTTATTTAATAATCATTGAAAAGATTTTTCGGTCTTATTTTTTTCAAGAATTATTGAAAACACTTTTAAAAATCTTTTGGGAATATTATGTATTGGATGCATTTTTTTATGATGTTTGAAATTTTGTTATTTGGATTTCAATAATTTTATTTTTATTCTTTCATAAACATATTTATTTTATAAATCCAAATGAAAAAAAGAAAAAAAACGTTTTGCTACTTGTACAGTTTAATCAAGACATTAAAAAACGAAAATATCGAGGGAAAAAAAAAAAAAAAAAAAAAGGTTATATTGTACGTATCCGTTTTGGACTGAAGATCTCCGGAAAAAAAAATTAATTTAATTTGATAGAGTAGGTTTTTTTTTTTTTTTTTTTACAGCGGAAAAACACGTTCTTATAGCGCGTTGAAGTCAGCCATTGTAAAATTTGCTGAAGCTGAACAGCATGCTACGGGGAGATAACTCCATGTAAAGTGCCGACACTCCCTTCCCATCTTTAATTCTAACTTTTCTTCCTAAAAATCGAACCTTTTGCTCAGTATCATAACAAATTGTTTTTTCGCTGTAAAAAAAAAAAAACTACTTGATGAAATTAAGTGAATTTTTTTTTTTCGAAGAACTTCATTCCATAATGAATACGTGAAATATAACCTTTTTTCGATATTTTCATTTTTTAATGTCTGGACTAAACTGTACAAGTGCCAAAACGTTTTTTTTTTTTTTTTTTTTTTTTAATTAAAAAAAAATCTTATTTTATAATTTCATAAGCATATTATAAAATTTCAAATAAAATAAACAAATATTTTTTTAAATCTTGTTATTAAAAGTGCAAATAAAGACTAGTTGTGTTTTTTATCTTTTTATAATTTTTATTGTATATTTTCCAATAATTCCTTTTCTTATATTTTATTTCAATAAATCGCTTCACAATAGAAATACTGAAGAACAATAAAAGTGAAGGAACTGATTTGCTTTGTCACCGATATACTGAAAGTTAGGAAGTACATTAGCTGATTATAATCAATTTATTTGTTCTGAAATAAAAAATTTTTTTTTAAAAAAAGTCTGTCAAACAGATCATATTCAGTGGTCTTTTTTTTATATTCATGATTTTTTTATTGTGCAAGTAGTAGTGAAAATATTATTTTTGTATGAAAAGTTCTGATATGAGAGTTATTTTTATTATTATTGCAGGCTGCTTCTGACAGTGGTGCCGAACAAGAGAAGCTTGAGAAGTTGTTACGAGAAAAGGCCTTACAGTCTCTAAAGTCGAAAGCGAATTCAGCTAACGAACCTAATGCAGTGATATCATAAAAACAATATTGGGATTAAAGTGGGTGGTAGGGAAAATTAAAAAAAAAAATAAATATATATATATAAATTTAAAAAAACAAACAATTTTTTTTTTTTTTTAAATATTAATAATAATCTGATGGAGGATGTATGGGGGGAGTTACAGCAAGTACCAGGTGACTGCCTTTTAAAAAAGGAAAAAAACTTTGTGACAACATATCTTATGTGAATGACAGTCACTGATTCTAAAGAATAAAACTTTTCATCAAATGAATTCTGACTATCAGTGAGTTCTGCTCTTCTTGTAAACGTTTTTTTTTTTTTTTTTTTTTTTTTAAATTTTTATTCAGTCAAATGAAGAGAAAACTGGATAAAAGTATTGAAACAGTAACAGCAATAACGATAAACAGTATTATGCTTACAACTGGTCAGATGTAACAATGCTTTTTTTATTTACTGTTTTAAGTTATATTGAGAGAGGTGGGAGGGGGGAGATTTATTTTGGTTGTATGCTTATAAAGAAACAATGAGCAAAACTTTCCTAATTGCTATTAAATTCTTTTAAAAATAATCAAAAGCGTTTCTCACAAATTTTACTTCTTTTTTTATGATCGCTTTGGTTACAGGATCATCTTGTCTTATTTGTGGTAATGAGTTTAGACCAATTTCCAAGAAGTAGTCAGTCTAGACAAACCAAAGCAACTTTTTTAATTTATTTTAAAATTATACTTAGTGAGATGAGCTCAATTGATTATTTGCATTATTTAAATTCTTCGGACTACTGTTCTCGTCTTGGGTTTTATTTTCACATTTTGCTCAATGTAACCTCTTACCTTCTTCATGTGTATCTTGCTGAACTCTGGGGGGAGAGGGGGGGGGTCTGCACGGAATCTTAAATAGAAATGAATAGAACCATTTATTTAAATATTTCAAATAGAAATGAATAGAATCGTTTATTTAAATATTTTGAACATAAATGAATAGAACTCTTTATTTAAATATTTTGAATAGAAATGAATAGAATCGTTTATTTAAATATTTTGAATATAAATGAATAGAACTCTTTATTTAAATATTTTGAATAGAAATGAATAGAACCGTTTATTTAAATATTTTGAATAGAAATAAATAGAACCGTTTATTTAAATATTTTGAATAGAAATGAATAGAACCGTTTATTTAAATATTTTGAATAGAAATAAATAGAACCGTTTATTTAAATATTTTGAATAGAAATAAATAAAACCGTTTATTTTAAATATTTCAAATAGAAATGAATAGAACCGTTTTTTTAAATATTTTGAGTAGAACTGTTTATTTAAATATTTTGAATAAAAATAAATAGAACTGTGTATTTAAGTATTTTGAATAGAACCGTTTATTTAAATATTTTGAATAGAACCGTTTATTTAAATATTTTGAATAGAACCGTTTATTTAAATATTTTGAATAGAATCGTTTATTTAAATATTTTGAATAGAAATAAATAGAACCGTTTATTTAAATATTTTGAATAGAAATAAATAGAACCGTTTATTTAAATATTTTGAATAGAAATAAATAGAACTGTTTATTTAAATATTTTGAATAGAATCGTTTATTTAAATATTTTGAATAGAAATAAATAGAATCGTTTATTTAAATATTTTGAATAGAAATAAATAGAATCGTTTATTTAAATATTTCAAATAGAAATAAATAGAACCGTTTATTTAAATATTTCGAATAGAAATGAATAGAACCGTTTATTTAAATATTTCGAATAGAAATGAATAGAACTGTTTATTTAAATATTTCAAATAGAAATGAATAGAACCGTTTATTTAAATATTTCGAATAGAAATGAATAGAACTGTTTGTTTAAATATTTCAAATAGAAATGAATAGAATCGTTTATTTAAATATGTTGAATAGAAATAAATAGAACTGCTTATTTAAATATTTTGAGTAGAAATAAATAATACCGTTTATTTAAATATTTTGAGTAGAAATGAATAGAACTGTTTATTTAAATCCACAAGAGTAGCATGCCCTCGTTATGTCCTCGATTACTGGATAGAAATATTTTAATCCTAATTGATTTGCAATTGTATTAAACTTTCAAACTTTAAGAAGAGTGTAACTTACAATTGAATTTTATCAAGTACTTTATTCATTATGCTAAGGGTCCTTGCATTGTGAAAAAATGACACTAGATGAGAAAAATAGTCTGAAGAATCCAAATAATGAGTTTTTACATTATTGATTATTTTTATAACTTGGATTGCTGAACAGATGTCGATCAGGCAATAAAGCTAAGAAATTGCTATGGTGTGGGAGGAAAAATAAAAATTCAAATAAGATTTTCAACTGGAAAGTTCCATTTATAGTTGTATTGTGCTTGAGACAAAAATGCTGGCCTATTATATGTGATCTGTTTGTACAAGATTTTCTGTGCTTTTGTTGATCCTTTCACTTTTTGTCCAGAATTCTTCCTATAAAAAAATCTGTATGATTTACGTACCTATGACAAAACAAAAATATATTCCAAAAATCATGTAAATTGATTAAGTAGTTTTATTTTAAAATAAAATTTTATGAATGACAAGAGTGGTTATCTTGTCTGCTATTTTGAAAACAATCTTTTTTTTTTTTGTTTTTAAACAAAGGGAGATAGCTCAAACATGTGAGGTTTATTGTATTGAATTTTAAGTAAAACAAATGGTACCTATGTAATTGTCATGTCACAAATAGTAGCATATCCCAAATTATGGAAAACAATAAGATAGAAAAATAATTATTAACGAAAGGTTTTTGATAAAGTTTAGATAAGGAATAAAATTTGTCCAACATTTTGAATTACGTTCATTACGTGACATAAGCAACAGGACTTGATTATCTCTTCTATCCACATATCTTTTTTTTTTAGTAACCCTAATATAGTGATTTCACTTCATTTCATTTACAAATTTCTTTTTTCATTAATTATTTCTCTACCTTATCGTTTTTATTTTTTTGGGTTTTTTTTTTTTTTTTTTTTTTTTTTTGTAATTTTTGGGTATATCACTACTTGAGACCTAATTATTACATTTGTACCATTTGTTTCACCTGAAATTCATTTTTTCATTATTATAATAAAGAAGTACCTGTTATATACACACATATCTATATATATATATATATATATATATATATATATATATATAAACTGCTTGATGAGTTTATGTGATTTTTGGAATATGATGTTTTTTTGTTTTGTCATGAGTCCATTCATCATACAGATTTTTTGTTTTTTAATATAGGGGAGATTCTGAATAAGAAACATCCTCTCTTCTTCATATTCAGCTACTACTAAAGTAACATGGTGAATGAGTAACTTCTTTCTCATCCTCCTTTCCAAACGAAACTACTTATATATTGACTGTGCCTAGCTGGCATTGCTCCGGTGCAATGGATCATTTTAAGCTTTGCTCATTTCCTTAAAAATAAAATAAAATCTTAGTTGTAAGGGAGACAACGTTTTTCTTATAGTTGCTGATTTTTATTTTCTGATCATAATTGGAAAATGTTTTCATATTACCAGATGTGCTAATGAGACTACATAATTTTACAAGTAACTTTTATCAAAGCACATTATTATATTGTCAATGATATGGTATTACAGTAATTACTGAAAATTATTGATAGTTTGATTCTGGCTGAAATGCTATTTAGGTTGAACTTTTAAAATCTCACGAAATAACTATGTCAAATATGTGTGTGTGCTTGTGGAAACCCTAGTATGGTGTAAAGATCAAATAATGAGTTTATACTGTCCCCAGGATGCGTTTGCTTAGAAACAAGCGATCCTTAAACAGTTAGCATAAACGCGTACTAGCAATCAAAACACTGAAGACAGAAAATGCCATAAACAGGTTTATTGAAGGTAGATACGGTAAAAAACTGAACGAAACAAAAAAAAAAATATTGTTCAGAGTATAAAGAGAAAAAGTCCTGAACGAAAACAAGGGGGTTACTTAAGAATTTAAACTAGATTTATGTTGCAATGACTAGGAATTTCCATTAATCACTTAAAAATGACTTTCTAAAAATCAAATTACTCGATCAATTTACATGATTTTTGGAATATATGTTCGTTTTGTTACATGTATGTACATCATACAGAATTTTTTTTTTTTTTTTTTTTTTTTTTCATCTTCTCTTATAGTTGTGTCATCATCTTTCACACATTGGCTGCCGGGTGTGCTCAGGTTCACAAGCATATCTAAAACATCAAACATGATCTCCAACACATTCTGTATATATTTTCGTTGCACCCTGAGTGTGTTTGTGACATCATTGATGTTTTGCATACTGAAGTTAACATTTACGTTTACTGTCGAGTCTGTGTTTGTCAGTTGCTTGATCAATTCATTTCCCCAAAGGCATTTTGATTTGAGCCTGATTACCAATGATTCTATTCTAAACATGAGAACCGAGGCTTTCAAATTGCACTAATAAAGAGACCTGTTCTTATCGTCCTTTGGTCCACTGAACTAGATTTAATTACTATGACTGCTAAACATGATTAAAACCCAAACCCCTATTTCTGTGTAAAAATAATTAAAAAATGAACATAAAATAAAAACCGTGAGCCAATTTGACCGACCGACATTAGGCAAGGACTTGAAAAGGTCCGTGTTGTCTCAGTCGCCTTTCTATTTCATTCCTTCAACAGCTACCCCCTCTCAAACCCATCACTTACCCTTACCACCTACTCTATGTAAGTTGCTGGAATCTTTTAATTGCCCATGTTTTAATCTTTTCAATAACAGTTTCAAACATACACATCATAATTTCATCCATTTCGCTTCAGGTGATTTTTTTTTTTTTTTTTTTTTTTCACTTTGAAGTATTTTGACGTTTCTTAAAGTTTTTTTTTTTATTTTAGATTTCCTTTTGTTTTTCTGATTTTTCAATATTTATTTTCATTATGGTTTAATATATTTAGGTTGACATCTGTATGTGTCGTGTTATTTTCATTATGGTTTTTTTGACATGCGATTCGGCTCTCAGTCGAATGAGTTAATAACATCTGGTTTATAGCGTGGGACCTATTAGATTTAAGACTTTTTTTTTTTTAACCCCCAAGAGACTAATGATAAATGCATCGGTCAAAATGCCGCTACAATACATCATGAAGGTCGTTTTCTAGAGTTGGTGCCATTGTCTTTCTGAATGCATCTGATGTTGGATGTTAGAAGATACACTCAAAGTTTTAAATTATCTTTACTCGACCTTAAGTATTATTGAAATTTTATGGAGTTAGGTAAAAGTATAAAAAAATTTTTAAATTGTCTCCTTTTCAATTAAAATTTTATTTCAGTTGTAAGGGAGATAACTTTTCGTAAATAAAGTTATTTCCCTTTTTTTTTTTTTTTTTACATAGGCGTCACCACTTATCAAGGCCGATAGGGCACTCAAGGATAAGGGTTAAAGAGTGTAGAGTAGTCAAAGGGACAATATAGTAATCGATAGTAATGGAAGGTCGGTAAATTTGTTAACTTAAGTGGAACGGCTCATCAGAAACTTGTTCACGTTGAACTTGAAGACAACCATATTATAGAAAGCAGGAAAACGGAAGACAATTCCACAGGCGTGCAGTTCTAGAAGCTTTGATCATGGAATCTATGTTTAGGTTTAGGCACAGATAAAGAGTGTTGAAAATTATTGATAATGTTTTCAGCTAGTCTAGTGTTTCTTGTGAAAGTTTGGCGAGGGGGGGGACCATACATTGAAGCTCAGTCGAACACTTTCCATGAAAATAACGATACATCAGAGACAAACTCGCAACATCTCTTCTGTGAGATAGAGGTTGCAGCGAAGAGAAAAGGACATCTCCCACCAGGCCACAAAGTCTATTTTGAACCCTATCAAGGCAGGACAAGTCTTTTCTAGCAGCTCCTGCCCATATGTGGCAACAGTATTCCATTCTTGGACGTATCTGGCTCTTATATAGATTTTTTTTTTGATTTTAGATTTCCTTTTGTTTTTCTGATTTCTCAATATTTATTTACCTTGCTGGTTTTTGTTTATTCAATCGTAATTGAAAAATGTTTAGTTTTTATTTTACTTGGGAGAGACTACATAATTTTTTCAATACACTGCGACAAAGTATGGTACTATAGCATGTGATATTATCGTGGTCCAGGGGAGTCACTCAGTGTTGTAATTTGGATGACTAGACACTAAAGCTAACTCCATGTCACAAGGATCACATATGTTCCAACTAACTATTCCATCAATTGCCTCATGTCCACACAGTGTTTGAAGATTACCTGGAACTTTGGTTTGGATTCGGCAATATAAGGAATTTAGGTAGGAGGTTGGTTCTCCTGGCAACCTAAAAACAAGAAAAACACGCTATATAAGAATATTTATTGCAACACGGACGTGTAACAATAATAAAAAAAATAAAAACGTGAAAAAAAAAAAACAAGAAAATTTGCTAGTCAGAAATTTGATATGTTCACTTAAATGCTATTATTGGCCAACTATTAAAATCTGATCAGATAACTTCATAGGTAAAAGTACAGAATAGTTAACATTTAAGAACTCATAAATTAAAAACAATTTATGTTAAACTCATTAGAATAAAATTTTCTACCGAACTGTGACCTACGTGAATATAGAATCAGGGCCTTACATTAAAAGATAACTTTGTGACTGAAATCCTAGCAAGAAAAATCTGTTGAACTGTGGATAATGGGAGGTGATGGTTAGACTGTCGATAATGGGAGAAAACGTCAAAATACTTCAAAGACGACTTGGGTGTTCCAAGTGCGAACCCATTTCATTCCACAAAAATCATTTTCGCTTGGGATGTTAGCAACCTTCACATGTTCTTTCCGTACCCAAGAGTACTAGAGAGAATTCTGGTTAGAAAAATACTCAGGAAACCAATGTCAACAATAGAATCATTTGATTCATAATTATATGATGATGACTATTGGTAAAAAATAATTTATAAAACTTTCACAGATTTTTAGCTACTACTAAACATGATTACATTTTTAGCCATCTTTCTAATTTTTTTTTCTTTTTATAAAAGTCGATTATTTTTATAAATAAAATAAAAATGCATTTCATTTTTTTATTATTTCCCTCGATTGCGACTTTTGTGTTAAAATAAACTATTAAAGCATAATTACGCTTTTTACTGATAAAAATGAACGTTACACTTTTTTTCACATACCCTTTACTGTTTTCATTTGGAGAAGAATCCATGATATTCTGCAAAGATATAAGTGTGTGTGTGTGTGTATATATATATATAAATTAATTTACTAATATTCAACTAAACATGAATTATTATTTAATGACTTTTGTTTGTCAGAGACACTTTTTTGTCACTATGAACATTTATGCATATTTGACAACTAGAAAGCATCCAGAGAGTGCACACATCCACCAATATTTTGTACTTAAAGCTGGTGTGGTCCCTGGCTTTGGTAGAGGCCATTATAGATGACAATAGAACGATACCGACATTTAATATGAATTGTATATAATGTTATTGTTTTAGCGAAAGAATAAAATGAAGGATATATATATATATATATATATATATATATATAAAATAGTGTCAAAATACATTCTTATAGCAAGCCAGTTACCCAAACGTTTGTTTCTTACTACCAAAAGAATCCACCAGGCTGTTAGTCTGAAGAATTCCTCCAAGGGAATGAAACACTAGCAATAAATGAATATTCTATGCTATTGCACAGTTTTTTTGCTTTTTTTTTTTTTTTTTTTTTTACAGGGAAGTCACCATTTATCAAGGTTCAGAGGCCACTCGAGGATGAGGGTTAAAAAGTAAACATTAGTCAATGGGATAATATCATAGTTATAGTTAGTAGTGTAAATTTGGTAAATTGGATTACCTGACTGCTCAAGAACTTGTTTACGTTGGACTTGAAGACAACCATATTGTAGTTAGCTGGAAAGCAGGCAAACGCAAGAGAGTTCCACAGGTTTGAAGTTCTAAGAAAAAAGCTTTGTTCATGGAACGTAGGTTTAGGTACAGATAAAGAGTGGGGGAAATTATTGATAGTGTTCTCAGCCCGTGAAAGTTTGGCAAGCAGTTATAGATGACATTGCTCCTAAATTTTTTATTTAGTAAAAAGAAATAATGATGCTTGTACAAAGAAGGTACCGTGCTGTTTTTAGTATTTTAAGTTAAATTCAAGTTTTACAGTATCTTTTAATTAAATTGTTAGGTGAAAGTACAGAATAGTTACAAAATTTTAAGAATAGATTTCTAAATAACATTATTTCAGCATGGTGCCGTCTCTGTATAAATATTGAAATAATGAAAACAATAGCAAGTTAAATCGTTTCATTTTACTATTTTAAAAAATAGTGAAATGAAAACCAATAAAATAGTCTCCGTCTTTATGAACTTGAGCTACAATTTTGTTTTTGTTTTTTTATAGCTAACGCCTACTTGTTTATAAAGACGGCTACTTTATTTTTCTGGCATAACTTTTATTTACACGTTTTTTACGTGCATGTCTACAAGAATTTTTTTTTTTTTTTCACTAAAAGATAGTTTAAATATAAATATATTATAATTTATGATAACAAAAGAACTTATATGGTTTGTGTAGAAGTCCAGTTAGTTGTTAATAAACTTGCGGGCATTATAAATAAACTGATCAAAATGTTTTTTGATACACCAGGGACGTGCGATAAACCTTTTTTCTTTGGAACTAAAACATTTTTTTTTTTTTTTTTTTTACCTTTGTTCACATCAAACAAGGTATATTGCCCTGAAGCATTAAAAATTAATATTGCCCTGAAGCATTAAAAATTATTACAGTTATAAAGAATAAATAATTAAACATAATAATTTTAAAAAAACTCATTTAAAGATTTATTTGAAAAAATAAATTAATATTCCTTCATTTTTAAAGTTAAATTAAATATAAAGAAAAAAAAATTAATTTTAGCTGTCTTAAATTTCAAATTTGGATAAATAAATAAACTTTTAAACAATATAAATATCTCTTATTTTACTGTATTTCCCTAGCAAGAAATTCTCTTTTAATCGTATGTGTTCAAATGGAAAATAATTCCTCGTCTTTAAGAAAAGAAAGTACAGTCACCTTTGGAGAATTTCCATAATTTCCCTACAACAAAAGGACTCCAGATCATATATTCAAACTTTATTTCATAACATCAGCTGGTCATGTGACTTTTGGTGCAAGGGCCCTATATATTTATGTAGGTCACAACTGAACCTGGCTAATTTTAATGCTTACAAGACATACTTTCATCTTCTTTTTTTTCTCTCTGTCCTTTAAAATCTGTTTTCTAAACAGTCAATGTCTATAAAATTGAAAAATCTTTGAAAACCAAGAAATGTTAATAAAATATTTATTAAATGATAAAATCATTATATATAATATATATATATTATAATGTCCAAAATTTCGGTCTAGAAACGTATCTTTGTCAAGGGTACCCTTGATAAAAGCATGTTTCCATACAGAAAATTTGGATATATATATATATATATATATATATATATATATATATATGCATTAAATGTAGACAAAATTTTAAAAAAATGTTACGAATGTTAAAAGCGCCCATCTCTTCTCACACAAGACGTAAATTAGTTCCTTCATTGTGATATTAGTAAACTTGTAATTTTTACTTAGTTCATCTAACAAAAACTTTGATCTAAATAAATTTGAGGATTCTTCAAAAAAAAAAAACTCTATGGAAAAAGTGGAGGGTGTCATTTGTACGATATAAAAAGGAAAGGGTTATTTCCCTTAGTCTTTTGTTCTACGATAAACAAAGTTCAAACATAGTTTATCTACCGATAACTAGTGCTATGACAAGAGAATATTCTTTTCATTATTTTGACTCTCGAGTATATATCAGTTAATATCTTATGTTTTTAGATAGAGTGACGTGGTTCTCGATTGATTAACTGCGTTGAATACATACTCGAGAGTCAAAACAATTATAAGAATATTCTCTTGTCATAGCCCTAACGGTAACTCTGATTTTAATATATCTGATGATTGTTCAAAAAAATACTCCTATATGGAAAATGTTGAGATTCTTGCATTATGACAAAGTACTAGCGTCAAAATAAGAGGCACTTTCAATAAGTTTCCAGCCTATTTTGTATAGGCATTTAAAATAGACTCTTGAAAATTTGGTATGTTATTGCTATACATCATCTTATGAGATGACTGACCAATTTTTAGGAGTTCAGGTTCAAAAGAACAGCTACAACAGGAATTGGAATACACCCTACTAAAGCCTGATTGCCACAGCTGGAGAATTTCGAAAATGCAATCTGGATGTGAGGACATTTTAGAAGAACAATATGTAATAAAATTTTGTTTTTAAACTTGTTCCTATTTACAATGCCTCCCCACGGGACAGAGTTAGACACCAGGGTCGTTTTTTTAACGTGGAGAAAAGGAACAAAAATAAAAATTCTCAGTCGTGAAGGATTTCTCTTCCACTGACAGAACAAGAAATTGAAGTGTAGCATCTGAAGAACAGATACTACACTTTGATCTGGACCCGAAGGTTTGTTTTTAAACTTGTTTTAAACACAGTAATGTATGTATGGAATGCTTCAGACTGCTTTTCAACCCTCTTGTATGAATTAAGCATCAGTTTTTGAGTGGTATAAGGAATTCAAGGAAGTCTGTGAAGGATGGTGGGAGGAGTAAGAAAGTCAGAACACTAAAGTTGACTGGCCAAATAAAGAATTTCATCGATATGGACCGTCATGTGTCTATAGAGACAATAAGTGCACAGTCAGTGTAGAAACTGTACACACAATTATTCATAAGGAACTGAAGATGCAGAAGATTTGCACAAAGTTTGTCCCAAGGATACTCAGAGATCATCCTTATCACAGACTATTTGACCAAGATGGGCATCAAGACAGTTCCTCACCCTCCCCATAGTCCAAACCTTGTTTCTGTGACTTTTGGTTATTCCTTAAGCTCAAGGAAAATCTTAGAGACTATCGTTATGAGCCAACTGAAGAGGTTGTGATGAGGGGCATTAACATGCTCAAACAAGAGGACTTCGATGGGGCCTTCTAGAAGTTTCTGGAACAGTACAACAAGTGCATTGCAGCTGAAGGAGATTACTTCGAAGAGGATTAGTTTCGATGTGCGGTATCAAAAAAAAGTGCCCATACAAAAAAGTCTGGAAACTTATTGAAGGCACCTCGTTCGTTCCAAGATTTCATCATGAGACAAGTAGAGGTTAAATACAAGCTATGCCATCATCTGTCGCTAACATTTCTAATGAGAAGATGGCTGACTGCAACAAATGAATTGGCAGGTGATCGCTAACATGCTGTATGAGATATGTGTATGCGCAGGTTGAACAGGTTGAACACTTCATAACATTAAATAGATTTTATTTAATGGCCTAAAAAAAAATTTACTTTTAGACAAAGGACTGAAATAATATCCTACTTCAGTGATTATCTTGGCCTAACTATGGTTTGTACTAAAAGATAGTTTTATTTATTTACTAGCAGGGGCGCCCACCACTGCCCGGTTGTAAAATATGCTTTTTTTTTTTTTTTTTTTTTTACAAAGGCATCACCACATTATCAAGGCCCAGAGGCCACTCAAGGATAAGGGTTAAAGAGTGTACAGTAGAAGTTGGTCAATATAGTAATCATTAGTAATGAAAATTTGGTAAATTTAATAACTTATATGGAACGGCTCATCAAGAACTTATTTACTTTAGACTTGAACAAAACCATATTGTAGTCAGCCGGAAAGCAGGAAAACGGAAGACAATTCCACAGGCGTGCAGTTCTAAGAAAGAAGCTTTGTTCATGGAATCTACGTTTAGGTTTAGGCACAGATAAAGAGTGGGGGAAATTATTGATAGTGTTTACAGCTAGACGAGTGTTTCTTGTGAAAGTTTGGCGAGGGGGGACCATAGATTGAAGCTCAGTTGAACACTTTCCATGAAAATAACGATACATCAGAGACAAACTCGCAACATCTCTTCTGTGAGATAGAGGTTGCAAGGAGGAGAAAAGGACATCTCCTACGAGGCTACGAAGTCTATTTTGAACTCTATCAAGGCAGGACAAGTTCTTTCTAGCAGCTCCTGCCCAGATGTGGCAACAGTATTCCATCCTTGGACGTACCTGGCTCTTATATAGATAGAGAATAGCATCAGCAGTGAGATATCTACTGGATCGATAGAAAGATCCCACCATTTTTCCAGCGGCCTTGGCAACAGATTTGATATACGTGTTCCATTTAAGATCAGGAGTAATGGTCAAGCCCAGAAGCTTGTCAAAACTTGAGGCCTCCTGAAGACGAGAGCCATTCATTTCAATTGATGACAAATGTGGATTAGAATGTTGATGATGTAAAGAGAGAAGCTTGGTTTTAGATGCATTAAAAGTAACCAGCCACTCCTTTCCCCATTGTACTACGTGCTCAAGATCAGAGGAGAGAGAATTGGAGAGAACTTGCTCGTTTACTGTCTTAGATGTGGTACCATAAATGGTAGTGTCGTCAGCATAAATGTCTACAAATGATGTAAGGATATGATTTGGAAGATCATTAATGTAGATCAGGAAAAGAGTTGGGCCCAGGATGGATCCCTGAGGGACACCGGCATTAATATTGTGAGCTTCTGATTTTTGCCCCTCAACTACTACTCTTATGAATCTATCAGAAAGAAATGATTTAATAATTGAGAAGACTTTTCCAGCTATACCATAGCTAGCGATCTTATGAAGTAAACCTTTATGCCATACCCTATCAAAGGCTTTAGATATGTCAAGAGCAATTGCCCTAGAAAGATTGCCACCGTCGAGAGATTTGCTAATCCTATGCGATAATTCATACAGATTTCGTTCTAATTATAGAGCTAATTCTCTTTCGATTATTTCATATTATATTGTACCCAATACATAGTCATGTTTTCAAAAGTAAAAAAGAAAAATATGACTTGAGTGCCATCAGCTAGAATTGAAACCGAAACCAAAATTTACAAGATTCAAGCAAACAAGGACGCCCAGACGATCCACAGAGTTTTACAATTGTTAAGATATATATCCGCCTGCACAACGCACCCTCGCATACATATATGTATGTGCATACACAGAGACAAGACTGGAGCAAGCAAAGGCGCTTGGACGGTTCACAGAGTTTTATAATTATTAATATTTATTTATTTTTATTATTTATTAACAAGGAGACCCGACGTTGCCCAGGATTGAATGATGATCAACGAATATTTCA
Organism: Euprymna scolopes; assembly: GCF_053919585.1. NCBI lineage: Eukaryota > Metazoa > Mollusca > Cephalopoda > Sepiida > Sepiolidae > Euprymna > Euprymna scolopes. Next base: position 47,517,773 of record NC_136501.1, read on the forward strand.
CACTCCTATATTTTTATTGTCATCGAAATCCGTGAAATCGCCCGGGAGGAAGCTTCACATGCCTCCATTCAGTAACTTAGTCCAAAATATATGTTATCCTACATTGCACTCTAGAGAACCTATTGTTTCTTTTATAAAATTATTTTATATAAACTTCTTTCCAGTTAACAAAAAAAAAAATATTAAGAAATTTACATGCGGGGTTTCAACCTACAGACTACATCATGCAAAAAAAAACAAAAAAAAAACATGCTATCAACTTACCCACAGTAGAATTTTCATGGCCTGTTCTATCATTGTTGCTAAGTGACGACATGGAAAAAATGGCTTTACTGACGATAGATAAATTAAAATAATGGTTTCGATTATCAGTAATTATCGGGGGTATTCTGAGACAAAACTAAGATTAAGACTTATACACTAAAGTTCTGTAAATTTTAAAGAAAATCTGTTCAGCCATTTTAGAGTCTATAAAGAACGAACTCACACACACACACACACACACACACAAAGTTGCATTTATATAATTGTAGAGATAATGTTGGTTTCTTGAGCAATATTTGAATTAGTGATAGGACGGTTCCAATATTTTTCCTAATTTTTTCTTTTAATGGAAATCAATCCAAACAAGGCATGAAGCCAGTTGATGTCAAAAAACTCAAAAAAAAAAAAAAACTACTACTTCAAAGTCAAAAAATTACCAATGATAAATGTTAGCTGGATAGATCATGACCCAGAAAACAATTTTTCTCTCTTTCTCAAAAACTGTTCATGAAATGTGAGCAGTAAAAAAACAAAAATAAGAGAAGCAAGAGCGATGAAAGTAAACCCAAAACTAATGTAACAGAGCACGGATGTGCATATGCCGGCTGTATGCAAATGACCGAGCTATGTGCGAAATGATGTCACAGTTATAACCCTAACACCCTCTCTCGTCCGAGGGCTGGGCCGCATCCGTCGCTAACCTGGTTCACGGGAGTATACTTGTGATGTACTTCTGGCCGTGTTCGTCACTCCCAACTCACAGGACCATAGATGCAACTCAGAAGGGCTACATTCTTACTTGTCTAGTGGTGGACCCCTCAAGGGTGATCAGACTTTCACCGGTCACTGGAAAATATCTCTCTGCTGCTCAGGGCACGCGAAATGTGCATGACCCTAAGTCCGTGTGGCAACATTGTCGATTTCGGCCGTCACTCTGGCTTGTGCTGGATCCAGTCTATCTCTTTCATCATCTGGCGTGAGGGCATACCTGAAATAAACTGCATCTTCATTCAGGCCGGCAATCGAGAAAGAAAGAAAAACTCTGGTTCATTTTTGTAAAAACCAACAAATTAATTATTCATAAATCGTTCTACACTTGTTTAAAGTCGAGTTCTTTAATCCGAGCTTCATGATGCAGGTTGTATAACTTAAGCTCCTCTAATTAATTTCCCAGCTAAGAACAAGAGCCTTTCAACTTAGCTCTTATGAGGGTTTCGCCCCCCCCTCAGGTGGGGTGAGAGCGATGTGGACGCCTCGATGCCAGCTAGTAAAAGGGACCCTAACTCTAAAAAGCCAATCGTTTTTATCAAATCAGAAATTCCCCTTCCACCTTTCTGGAGTTATTCTTTCTTTTCTGTTAGAGCTTATCTCTACCAGACCTCAACCCTCACCTGCACTGAGGTTTTTACTTATTACCAATTAGGCATGATTAGTCACCCAGGTCGAACAATGCCTGGCAGTGACCTCTACTCTTGACCTCCATTCTTCATCTCGCTCAACAGAGATTTTAAAAACAACCTTTCCATTCGTAGTAATACAGCATATCATGTTGACATACCGGTCCCAAAGTTAAGCGGTCCTGGATATGACCTAAAACTATATCCAATGGTGAGGCTCCAGCTTGCGGGCCTTGGGGAGTGTGGAGCCACTCTTTAATTGCCATTGCTCCCAGGTCCACTCTGACCTAGAGTGGTAGTACCTGTTAGGGTCCCAACTATGGGTTAAATAGAATCCGACTTAAAAAACAAATATACTCCATTAAAAAATCGTTCCTCAAAATCACTAGATTCGGCTTTAAATAACCTGAAAAAGGTGGATATGCTGTAAAACAAAAACAACTAACTAACCAAAGTTAAGCAACATTGAGCCTGGTCATTACTAAAATGGGTGACCAATTTGGGAAGTCCAGGCGCTGTATGTAGGAGGACGTCGACACATCCCTGCAAGAGTTGCAAAAAACTGACGTCGTCATCTCCCCTAATGGGGATATATATGCGACTGGGGACTGCTTGTGAATCTCATACTCCCATGACACTTCCTCCTTTGGAGGAAGCCAGTTAAACCCGAACAGGGTTAGTGCCGACTGACAAATCTTGTGCCCGTCACAGGGAGATGTTGTGCATATATAAACTTGCCTTTGATGGATATAATAATTTCACTGATGACCTACTTTTCTGACCGACTTACAACATTCCAGACATCACGTGACACAGTGTTTAATGTGAAACCGAAACCATTATGCCAACGATCATTGAAAGACGCGGACGTAAGCAAAAGGCTCTGACAGATGAGTGGGATGGGTGGGAATTTACAGTACCAGGATACGCATTCCTTGGTCCCGGAGCAGACCTAGCCAAAGTACGATATCATACGGCAGTAAACAAACTTGCACAGACTGACGATCATGTTAGAGAAGACGATCACGTTAAAGATACGAGTGATGTCACAGCCATAATGAGAAGTCACACATGTTGGGGGAATGATGAATAGAAGTCTTTTCTTTAAACCTGAAACAGGAGTTAAAATTCTTTACTATCATTTGTTTCATTTGCGACTGAGTCTACAACGTGTGGGTCCAAGTGTCTACATGTTAACGCGTGTGTAAAGGTGTGTGATCGGTGAATGTTTGAAAAAGAAGAATGATTTTCAGATCGCCAAGTTCATCACGTCGAAGCACACATAACAAAGATCTGTTCTGTTCTCTTTTCGGCGTTATCGCAAAACAAGCTTGCTTCAACTGACACCAGATTGCAAAGTACACTATACCGACATCAAGCTGACAAAAAAAAGAATCATCCCCAACTGAAGAAATGCTAGCTTTTTATATTGTCAAACCCGACTGCGTCTCAATTTGCATAAGACACGTTTTCGTCTAATGTTGGTCAGGTTTCGAATTTAAGACTTTTTCTCTTTTTTTTTAAGCAAATGACAGCCACATTAATCATGCATACTACAATTTTCTCTACACTCCCCCCCCCCCCTGATCTCATAATCACAAACAGGGCAGAAAGGAGTATCCATCTTTGTCAGGTACTCCTTAGCAGAAGTGGTGCTACACAGCTAACACTTACTTAAAAGTGACGACTCTTTTTTTCATATAATACAACTGAATCGCATTTCCAGTTCTTCATTTAAAAATGAGGATTTTCAGAAAAACAACCAAATCGCATTTTAAATTCATTTTAATGCGATGACTTTTTCTAGAAAATCCAACTGAATCCCATTTTAACTTCTTCATTCAAAGGCGACTTTTATTTTTTCCAACTGAATCGAATTTTAAATTCTTCGTTTAAGAGTGACAACTTTTTTTCTTTTCAGCAAATACAACCAAATTCATTTTAACAGTTGACAAGAGTATCACGGCAGTGGTTCAGTACATAAAAACTGAAGTGGAACCCTTCAACGTAGCTGCACTGCCACTGCATATCAGTTGAACATTAAGTAAATGGTAAACATTCATCATCAGAGTGCACACACCAGCATAAAACACACATTTTTATTTCGCTAAATGAAAGGATCCAACTGTGTCGAAAGATGATGTATAGATGGTGGTTAAAACATGCGGCGGGTGTCAGTCCATTGATCCTGCACCCGTACACTGGTGCAAACAAAGGGAGGCTTAATGTGAAGGACAATTAGAACAGGTTGAGTGTGGACTTTACTCATTACAGCAGTGACCATTATCTTATACTCATTGATTGTGGTCCTTCGCAATTTGGGACATGGAGTTCCCTATGCCAGCAAGATTCACCAAGCATTGTATGCTAGTTGGAGTCCATATTTTATGAGTGAGGCCTACAAATCTAAGTACTAACGGACAATGGTACCACATTTACCAGCCAGCACTTTCAGCAGTTGCTGCAAGATTGAGGTGTGCATCTCCGATTACGGTGTGACTACAAACCAGGAGGAAATAGGGTGCTTGAGAGAAGGCACAAAAGTGTAAAACCATTGCGACTAGGTAACGCTGTTTAATATCAGAAGCGGTTTACTGGTATAATGTCACATGAAAAGACAGTGTTTTAACATCAACAGTGCCGTCCGATGTCATATGCACTTATGACATCTGCATACAAGGTATAGACTCTATGACCAGCTCTGACTTGCAAGATGCCCAGGGGAGTAAAAAATGGGAGATCTTTGGGTTAGAATTCCTTAAAGCAAGTGTACAAGCAAATCCAAGATAGATCAGGTAACTGGAATCAACAGTTCATACTCGGTCATGCTTGATGGAATCCCTTATCATATAAAGAATTTGCACGCTTGTCCAGGAACTCCCATACCATTTGATATCGCTAGTGGCTCGTCAGAAGAAAATGAACAACTGAACAGGCCAAGGTCGGTATCGATAAATGATGCTTCCGACACTAGTAGCTTGGAAACCTCAGATGATGATGACAATGATGACGATGATGATAATGATGACGATGATAGGCCACCCGAAAATAATCTTGGACGTAATTCTCCTGTGGAGGAAATTACTGCTCTTCTACCCTGCAGGAGCACACAAATAAAGAGGCTTGTGCCCAGCTGCACTACTTGTGATAATGATATCAGGGGGAAAACATGACGAAAGTAATGAAAAGCGTGAATTACACAAGGGTGACGGAATCAAGACAGTTTTTTTTTTTTTTTTTTTGTCCCTTATCATATAAAGAATTTGCACGCTTGTCCAGGAACTCCCATACCATTTGATATCGCTAGTGGCTCGTCAGAAGAAAATGAACAACTGAACAGGCCAAGGTCAGTATCGATAAATGATGCTTCCGACACTAGTAGCTTGGAAACTTCAGATGATAATGATGACGATGATGATAATGATTTGTGTTTAACGGCATGTCCATCCTTGTTGGGTTATTTTATGCCAAATCGCGGTTTAATGTTTAAATATTATTTTTTTAAACAAAATTATTTGAATAAATATATTTACAACTGAAGTATAGTCTGCACTAAGATTTGATTAAATTCGTAAACATTTTAATACAAAAATAAAAAAATATAAATGCATAAAATGTATTAAAATGCAAGTAAATTTGCAAGTAAATAGATAAAAATATTTAACATGAATTTGCGTTACGTGTGTGTAAATTTGTAATGATAAATATTTGCTACTTAGGTGTAGTTGCATTTGTGTAAATTTGTATAAAAGTGTTATATTTGCAGAAAAACATTTAAAATAAATTTGCATTACGTGTGTTAAATTTGTATTAGTAAATATTTACTACTAAGGTGTAATTACGTTTGTGTTAATTTGTATAAGAAAGTAAAATTTTATTTAATTATACTTCTGTATATTAAATGTGCAAAGGATTAGTTTACAAATACTAATCCGTATCGATTTGTATTAATTGTCTTGCTTATTCACATGTATATGAAAATGTATATTTTTGTATATATACCAATTTCTTTAAGGTAATCGATTATGTTTTCAACTTTTATGTTTTCGAAAAGTTCTTTTATATTGCTGTCTTTGTAATATTTATAGGCAGAAAATCAATGCATTCAGTAAGAAAATGTTTTGTTGTCAGCGAAACCTGACATGCAATATACATTGGCTGGTCTTCTCCTTTAATTGGATTGGGTTAGGTATGTGTGACCTATACGCAATCTCGTCAATACAACCTTTTCCTTTCTATTTTTTCTGGAACTTTGTTCCCAATTACCAATTGTTGGCTTAATGGCATATAATTTATTGCTAGTGTAGCCATTCCAATAAATTTGCCATTGTTTTTTAATGTATTCATTGATATTTTTTTTTGAAAATCTGTATATGGAACTTGAAAGCTTTCATCTAGGTTATCATTCAGAGAAGCCTTTGCTGCTGTATCTACCAATTCATTTTCTCTGATACCAATGTGGCTAGGTACCCAGCAGAGCACGATTTCTTTTGTTTTTAAAAATTCACTTAGTCTAGCCTGTAGTTTTACTAACAATGGGTTGTTAGACTTTTGTGTTTTTATTGCTGCTATAGCTGATAGTGAGTCGGAGAAAATTACATATTTTGTCTTGATATCCCTGGAGATGAGATCAAGTGCTAAATCTATTGCACAAACCTCTGCATTAAAGATTGAGGTTTCTTTCAAGAGATGCTTTTTTTTTAAAAATCTTTTTATTATATACAGCTGCGCTGCCTGTTGCATCTGTTTTGAGCCATTCGTAAAGCTTTATGCATGTTTAGGATAATTGTATCTGATTTGTTCAAATTCTTCTTGATAAACAAGAGGGTGAGTTTTTCCCTTACAGTGTTTGCTAAGACTTAAGTCAACTTTTTGTACTATAATGTTCCAAGGAGGTATTTTTGGAGTAAATGTTTTGTGAATTTTTATTATCAGGATCTCTACTTCTTCAATAATGGGTTCCATTTGTAGGCCAAATGTGTTAATGGCTTTTTTTTTTTTGTTGAAAAAAATGTTTGTACTTGACAGTCGTGCGCAGGATTGCCTTCAACTTTGTATAATATAGCAGTGCTAACCTGTTATATCTCAGAGGCTGAAGCTTAGAAGACAGTTCAGGACCTATTAGGTTTGCGACTCTCTTTTGAACCTTGTCTAAGAGTGAGAGACTAGTAGCAAATGCACCAGCCCAAATGTGACAACAATACTCCATACATGGGCAAATAGTGGCCTTATAGAGGTATAGGATACTTTCGGGCGTTAGTAGCTTTCTAGCACAGTAGAGAGAACCTACCTTCTTCGCAGCAGTCCTGGCAATGCTCTCAATGTAATTTTTCCAACTCATGTTTCCTGTGAACGTTAGGCCGAGGAGTTTAAAAGATGTACTTTCAGATAAAGAGTCTTTGGCCATTGCTATTGGTGGTAGAGAAGGTTTCTTGTAGTGATTGAAGGAAACAAGTTTAGTCTTGGCAGCATTGAATGTGACCATCCATTTTTGTCCCCATTCCACTACAGATTGTAGGTCATCCTCTAGTGTTTTTGCCATATCTTTAGCTATGTGTTCATTTGTTTTCCTTTCCAGTCTGTTATAGAGCGTGGTGTCATCAGCATATATACCCATTTCACAGACAATTTTGTCAGGGAGGTCATTTATGAATATTAGGAATAATAGAGGTCCAAGGATAGACCCCCTGAGGCACTCCCGCATTTATATTATATTGTTTAGATATACGACTATCGAGGACAACCTGGATTTTTCTCTTATCTAAGAAGGATTTAATTATGTTAAGTATTCTTCCAGTGATACCGTATGATTTGATTTCCCTGAGAAGACCTTCATGGCATACCTTGTCAAAAGCCTTAGATATATCTAAAGCTACCGCTCTAACCTCCTCTGCTTTGTCAGGTGAATGGTATATGCACTCTGAGATTACAGTTAGGATGTCTGCTGTGGAACGGACTTGCCTAAATCCATATTGTTGGTCGATCAGAAGTTTAGCATCTGTAAGGTGATGGACTAGAGCTTAGTTAATTATGGACTCGAATATTTTGGCGAAAAGTGGGAGGAGGCTAATGGGGTGGTAATTTACTGGGTCAGTTCTTTCACCAGAATTCTTGAAAACTGGTACCACAGAAGCAGTTTTCCAGCAGGCAGGAAAGCAAGATTCATTAAGGCATTTGTTGTAAAGTTTGGAGAGAACTGGAGCTACTTCGGCAGAGCACTTTTTTAATAGCACAGCCGGGATGAGATCAGGTCCACATGCTTTTGAAGTGTCAAGGTTTTTTATGATAGCATGCATCTGAGAAGGGGTGATTTTCAGATCATCTAGTGTGGCGTCTGTCCACAAAGGAAAGTCAGAGAGGGGGTGGTTAGCAGGATCCAGTGTGGAGTTGGAGGCAAACCGACTGGCAAGCATGTTAGCCTTCTGGGTTGCTGAGCAAACAACGTCATGATTGTTTGATAGTGGGGGAATTGTTGATTAACCATTATTTACTACACTGTTGTAGATTTTCCAGAAGTCACGAGTTCCTAATTTCTGTGCTTCAATGCGTTTTTTAGTGGTTTCAGTAAATTCTCTCTTAACAGTCGCTATTTCTTTCTTACAGTTATTTCTGGCTTTTATATACTTCTGTCTGTTTGAACTGGACTTATGTCAGTTAAATCTGTGGTATGCATGCTGCCTTTGCACGATGGCAGTTGCACAAGTAGAAGTAAACCATTGGGGAGAGTGGGGCTTGCTATAAAATTTCTGCGTGGGAACATGTGCTTCAATTGCTGTTTTGAACCATTCAGTGGTCTCAATTGCGCACTATTCAGCAGGAAGTGAAAAGATATTTTGCCACGGGGCGTCTCTGATAAGATCCCTGATGGCTTCCCAGTCAGCCTTTTTATAATATCTCATTGTTTTGGGCAATGGCTCTTCCGTTTTGGCTCTAGAGTTTAGGGTGATTTCAACTATTATCACTACATGATCAGCATTCCCAAGTGGGCTGTGGGCATTCGTTGCACAGTCATCGGGAACTGTGGTCAGAAACAGATCTAAAAGTGATGCATGTTGTTCTTGCTGGTCAGGGAAACAGGTTGGAAACGTAACCGTCTGTGATAGAGAATGAGATATAGAGAAGCTATATGTTGTGCTACCAGCTGCGTCTGTGTAATTAGAGAATCCAAGCCAGTTGTTGTGGTGGACATTGAAGTCACCAAATACATGTACTTGTAAGGTTCAAGGGAAAATACTGTATCTGTGCTGTCAGAGACTTTGTTTATTAGGGTTACAGTTCTAGGTCGAGGAAGAGTGGTAGAGAAAATAAAAGTAACTAATGTTATGTTGTATGTTAAGTGTAATGCACATAAAGGCTTGACCGTCCGATTCTAGTTTTGTTTCTCTAGTCAAGGGGAGGATGTTTCGAATGAAGACTCCAAGCCCGTGCATATGTCTGTCAGAGTCCTTACGGCAGAGTGGGAGATATCCGGGCATGTTAAAGTAGTTAGAGGGGATGAGGAGTGTAGGTTAGTCTCACTTAGTGCTAAGATATCCAGGGTGTTTGTTAGGAGAAATGCTTCAACATCATTTAAATTAGTTCTAAGCCCACGGATATTCGTAAATGCAAGCCTCAAGGGAGGAGGCAATTTGGTTTTGCTTGAGTTTTGTCCTGGTTTAAGCGTAATTTTAGATTGT
>NC_136501.1:47532109-47584609 GCF_053919585.1 Euprymna scolopes
TGGAAAATTCGAATATATTTATTTCTTCAGTAGTGAAAAAAAAACCGGACTAGAGTGCTCAATGTGTAGTCAGAGCAGTATATAGGAAATTTATTGCTGGCAGTCCATCTACGAATTCTGACAAAGCTGGTCGGATCTCTCCTCATCTTCAGAGGATATCTTCCTAGCGGAAACAATATGTAAATTAATTCTGAACTAACAGCAATAAATTTCATATATATATATATATATATATATATATATATATATATATATATATATATATATATATATATGTATATGTATATATATGTATATGTATATATATATATATATGTATATATATATGTATTTGTATATATATATATATATATATATGTATTTGTATATATATATATGTATTTGTATATATATATATGTATTTGTATATATATATATGTATTTGTATATATATATATGTATTTGTATATATATATATGTATTTGTATATATATATATATATGTATTTGTATATATATATATGTATTTGTATATATATATATATATGTATTTGTATATATATATATATATGTATTTGTATATATATATATATATATATATGTATTTGTATATATATATATATATATATATATGTATTTTATATATATATATATATGTATTTGTATATATATATATATATGTATTTGTATATATATATATATATGTATTTGTATATATATATATATATATATATATGTATTTGTATATATATATATATGTATTTGTATATATACATATATATATGTATTTGTATATATATATATATATATATATATATGTATTTGTATATATATATATGTATTTGTATATATATATATATGTATTTGTATATATATATGTATTTGTATATATATATATGTATTTGTATATATATATATATATATATATATATGTATTTGTATATATATATATGTATGTATTTATATATATATATATATATATATGTATTTGTATATATATATATATATGTATGTATTTGTATATATATATATATATATGTATTTGTATATATATATATGTATTTGTATATATATATATGTATTTGTATATATATATATGTATTTGTATATATATATATGTATTTGTATATATATATATATGTATTTGTATATATATATATATATATATGTATTTCTATATATATATATGTATTTGTATATATATATGTATGTATTTGTATATATATATATGTATTTGTATATATATATATATATATGTATATATATATGTATTTGTGTATATATATATATATGTATTTGTATATATATATATATGTATTTGTATATATATATGCATATATATATGTATTTGTATATATATATATATATGTATTTGTATATATATATATGTATATATATGTATTTTTATGTATATATATATGTATATATATGTATTTGTATATATATATGTATATATATATGTATTTGTATATATATATATATATATGTATTTGTATATATATATATGTATATATATATGTATTTGTATATATATATATATATGTATATATATATATGTATTTGTATATATATATATGTATTTGTATATATATATATGTATATATATGTGTATTTGTATATATTTATGTATATATATATGTATTTGTATATATATATGTATTTGTATATATATATGTATTTGTATATATATATGTATATATATATGTATTTGTATATATATGTGTATATATATGTATTTGTATATATATATATGTATATATATATATTTGTATATATATATGTATATATATATTTGTATATGTATGTATATATGTATTTGTATATGTATATATATATGTATATATACATATGTATTTGCATATGTATATATATTTATACATATGTATTTGCATATGTATTTGCATATGTATATATATGCATATGTATTTGTATATGTATATATATACATATGTATTTGTATATGTATATATATATATACATATGTATTCGTATATATACATATGTATTTGTATATGTATGTATATATATCTACATAAGTGTTTATATATATATATACATATGTGTTTATATATATACATATGTGTTTATATATGTATTTGTATATATATATGTATGTATTTGTATATATATATATTTATATATATATAATGTATATATTTGTATACATATATATATGTTCATATATATATATATGTATATGTTCAATATGTATGTATATGTTCATATATATATGTATATGTTCATATATATATGTATATGTTCATATATATATGTATATGTTCATATATATATGTATATGTACTTATATATGCACATGCATATAAACATACATATATATATATATATATATATATATATATATATATATATATATATATATATACGTTTTGTTTTTTTACCGTATCTTTCTGTTAAGTTACATTATTGTTTCAGCTACCCGGCCGTTTTAAAGATACAGTAAAAAAAATAAAACGCATATTTGCTCTACAACAGTATTGAGCACCTTTTCAGTTTTTATTAATTACCATTTCTATCATTATATATATATATATATATATATATATATATATATATATATATATATATATATATATATATATATATATATAAAATGTTCATAAAAGTATATAAGAATTCTTTAGTTCGAGAATTCTCCATATAATAAAAAGGTCGACATGCAGGTTGAGCTTAGATACCAAACGAAAACATATTGATAATAGAAAAGTAAATACTGATGCATATAGATTTATTGATCAAATTAAAACAAGGAAATACAATACAGGTTGTAGGCCTTATCGAAGCTTCTTATGCCTGGCATTTTGACAAAATATTGATGTGACGTCTAGCAATAGGTACATTATGGGATGCTGTGTCGCGAGTGTACATTGGAGGGGGGGGGGGTCCAGAGTATCATTAGATAATTATTTACTTTAAATATGCTAGCGTTGGATTTTAACAGGATTGGGCGGTAGAGGCATTGAGTTCGCTTTTTTTTTTTTCATTTTTCTTAAACTTTTTCTTCTAGGGGATGGGACATCCAACCAGATGTCTGACATTTACCCCTATTTTAGTGAGTCCAACCAAGAGATCTTTTCAGGATTCTAGCCGTCCCTTTCAGTGCAATCGTTTGTATTTCACTTGCACTTGGTAGGTAATTATGTGTTATAGGAGTTAATAAATTAACTAATTAATTAGGATCAAACTAAAATGAAATATGCTGAGATATGCAATTAAAATAAAGAATAAAAGATAAAGAAGAAAGACTAATGAAAATAATATTTTGAGAAAATAAAACAAAAGAGGAGATAAAAATAAAAAGAAGGGGAAATGGGGGGAAAAATTTGCAGACGAGAGGTGAAATAGGTTGATGAATAATGTTAAAATGGTGCTATATAGTAACGGTATCGTTGGGCAGCTTTGATAGAGGTGAGATATAATCTAGTACAGGTAGAACATATGGTTTGGGATGAGGATAAAAGTATAAATAATATAAAGCAATATGCTGTCCAGAATATAATGTACAACAATGGTAGTAATGATAATAATTATGGTAACTAGTGGGACCTGTGAAAATTCCACAGCGGCATCTTTCATATGTAATATATTATGTAATATATCTTTCATATGTAATATATTATGTAATATATCTTTCATATGTAATATATTATGTAATATATCTTTCATATGTAATATATTATGTAATATATCTTTCATATGTAATATATTATGTAATATATCTTTCATATGTAATATATTATGTAATATATCTTTCATATGTAATATATTATGTAATATATCTTTCATATGTAATATATTATGTAATATATCTTTCATATGTAATATATTATGTAATATATCTTTCATATGTAATATATTATGTAATATATCTTTCATGTGTAATATATTATGTAATATATCTTTCATATGTAATATATTATGTAATATATCTTTCATATGTAATATATTATGTAATATATCTTTCATGTGTAATATATTATGTAATATATCTTTCATATGTAATATATTATGTAATATATCTTTCATGTGTAATATATTATGTAATATATCTTTCATATGTAATATATTATGTAATATATCTTTCATATGTAATATATTGCTGCTGGGCATCCTGTGGACGTTCAGCGTGAATGGAGACCCCGCAATATTAATTTAGCCTTTTTGTTAAAACTGTAAAAGTATTGCGCGAGCCTTTCCTAGTCTCACACAAAAACATGCGTTCACGTTTCAAGCTATATTACTTGTCATATACATACGCACACACAAACATACGCGCCCACGTCCACACACGTACATATATTCACGTTCGCGTACATACACTCTCATTCACATGTATATACACACATGCTAACGTACACACATGTACTCACACATGCGCACACGTACGCACACAGATGGACGACATCACTTCCTTTCAATGGAAATCCACACATGCGCAAAAGACCACTGGAAAAACCCTATAAAAGAAAGAGCAATAAGCGGCTTCTTCCTTTTTTCCGACCTGCCTTTCCGAGGTGGTTGTATAACCCTTTCTCCCTCGCAGGGGTCGCATGCGCATGGTGAAAAACGACGCGCACTAACCCTAAGGACGGTTGGCTATATTTTCGCTCCTTCGAGCCTCGGACCCCGCACAAGCATCCGTCTCTCTTCCTCTCTCTACTGAGTCTCTCCGAATTGGACGTTGGTATCTGGCCGTCTAGTGTTGTAACGCCCAATCGGGAATTCTTGGTAATTTCTGTCGTGATCATCTTCTCGTCGGTGGGCGTCTCTCTCTGTCTGCGACGGCTGGAAAGTCAAGTTTGGTTATGCTGAAATCGAAGGGCAGTCTTCACAAGTATAAATGGAAACAATCAACAACGATGAGGATAGTTTAGGCTGTTCATTTAGTGATTCAGTATACATTAAGGCTCGGCTCGTCCCTTATACTTTCGTCAGGCTCGGAATGCAACCCCCACAGTGTATTTAAACAAAAGCTCTAAGTGGCGGTCTTGTTAGTTCTCTTCATCTCAATTAGAAGAGGCTGGCGGCATGCGTGGCTTCCCGACTCCTCTGTTCGACAGACTGTCCGATTCTGTTTTTTTTTTGTCTATCTCCGCAGTAGTTTTATTAAACGTCATCCTCCCCTTCCTTCTGTAGTCGACCCAATCTCTCTATTCGACGGGTAATCATAATTCTTTCTCTCTCTCTCTCTCTCTCTCTCCTTCCCAACCAACCCCCTCTCGATTCAATTCCGAGAATTAGTTATCTCTCTAGGCAATTAACCAATTTGTTCCCTTAAAATTAGAATGACTAATTCAATTGTTTTCGGGTTTGTTCTTTCTCTATTATCACCTCCAACTTGTTGGTTTAAGTGAATCATGTTATCATTTACACTCGGATCGTCGACTTTACTCGTCGACCCTTCCCAGACCTCCTTGCGTTTTCCTCGCCAATCCGACATCTGGCTTATCTTTAATCTGGCCCTTTTGAACTCCAGATAATTTACTTGTCAACCGATGACAATTCGTTGGTTTCTCACGAGATGGGACTGAGACCTCTCGCCCAGCTCCATCCCACTCACCCTCAACCTAGGAAGCAAGGTTATCCGGTGTTGCCCGGCTTCGTTACAGTTGGTCGGCGCACTAGCCGCCATTTGAGCAGGCGCGTGCACGTACCTCACACCATTTACTACTATGTGGGACAAAAGGCCAACAGACAGTACGTACACTCTTTCTCTCTCTATCTACTACTTGTGCCAGAGAACACCACCGTGTAGCTAACGGCTAACATGGCGCACAGTTTAACTGTTGTCAACCCTCTATTCTTTGTCTTTGTCTACACGCTGGACTATCATTCTCATTTCTACTATAGTGCTCACTTCTTTTCCCACGCGCGAACAAACGATAGTGACCCAAACGTGAGATGAAAACACATTTCCCTTTTCCTTCTATAATACCAACAAACGATGGTTACACCCGCGCGGACATGAACGCGTGTTATATCTAAAACATTCATTCTTTCAACAGTAAATAAACGACACGTTTATCTTATCCATCAATTGAGTTTTTGTTTCCTTCAATTCCATTCGTTTCATTATTTTCTTGTAGCGAGTTAGGATATTATTATATCCTGGTCCGCAACAGTATTCATCTAAGTAATCTGGTTAATGTAGTGTCAGAATATATATATTTGGTTATTACGGTTTATCTCCAATATCCTTATAGGAGTCTGCGACATATTTTCAGTGTATAGACGCCCGGCGCAAACGGAAAACCCGCGATATCATTATGCTATCATTAGACAGAACAGATACTACCTTTGGATCTTAGCTAGAGGACCAAGTAGTTATATTTTAGTTTCACGTACAGCCCAAAAGCGACATTATTTTTTTTTAATTAATTCTTCTTTTTTTTTTACATTGTGTCTTCAGTGATGGGGAGATCCTATTTCTTAAAAAGGGGGATAGAAGGTGATTACATACTATGAACATTAAATTAGCGTATCTATATACTAATTTAATGCTTGTAGTATGTTGTCATTTTCTATCTTCCTTTTTAATAAATAACCCACCATAGTAACTGTATCAAGTTGCAATACAGA
Source organism: Euprymna scolopes (assembly GCF_053919585.1). NCBI lineage: Eukaryota > Metazoa > Mollusca > Cephalopoda > Sepiida > Sepiolidae > Euprymna > Euprymna scolopes. Next base: position 47,538,685 of record NC_136501.1, read on the forward strand.
TCAAAGATGAATGGGATTGACTCCTATGAAATCGGCAAGTTTTTATTTTTATTTACAAAGGAGTCACCACTTATCAAGGCTTGGAGGGCACTCGAGGATAAAGGTTAATGAGTGTATGGTAGTCAATGGATGGAACAATAATGTAGTGATCGTTAGTAGTGGAAATTGGGTAAATTGGATTATTTAAGGAGAACGGCTCATCAAGAACTTGTTCACATTAGACTTGAAGACGATCATATTGTAGTCAGTTTGAAAGCAGGAAAGCTAAACAGAGTTCCATAGGCGTGCAGTTCTAAAAAAGAAGCTTTGTTCTTGGAATGTACGTTTAAAGAGTGGGGGAAATTATTGATAGTGGTTTCAACTAGATGAGTGTGTTTTGTGAAAATCAGGCCAGAGGGACCATAGATCGGAGCTCAGACGAGCACTTGCCATAAAAATAACAATAAAGCAGAGACAGGCTTGCAACGTCTCTTCCGTGGGAAAGAGGTTGCAAGGATGAGAAAAGGGCATCCCCCACTAGGCTACGAAGTCTATTTCTGTTAAGGCAGGATAAGGTGCTTCTCACAGCTCCTGCCCAGATGTGGCAACAGAACTTTTGAAGACTTTTGCGAAATCGGCTTATGCAAATGCCAAGTCTATTTCTATGATGAAGAAAAAAAAAAAGCCTTAACTAAAATTGTTAAGGCTTTTTTTTTTTCTTCATCCTTATATAAATGAATTCTCTTTGGTCATTATAAACATTTTAGAAGTCGGATTATGTAGGTGCTAAGTCTGCGATAGGTTAAATTTAATATATTTTTTTTCCTTCCAGGAATTTAAACTGCATTCTTTATTTTTATTTTTGCATTTTTTTATTCAAAGCTCTTGTATATATATATATATATATATATATATATATATATATATATATATACATATACATATATATATATATATATATATATATATATATATATATATATATATATATATATATATATATATATTAGTCTTGGAAGTTTTTGAACCTTTAAAACTATATAAAAATCATTTTATTTTTATATTTTTTATCGTTCGTTGGAAAACTATTTAGTCAGTAAGTCATTTAATCACCTGCAATCGATGCATCAACTTGCTCGAATTCACAATAGACCTAATGTTAATTTGAGAGATCATCAGTTGTTTACTATGAAGCACTCTTTCGGGAGATTTATATATATATATCCATCTCGTCATACAATAAAAAGCACAGTATGTCCAAGGATGGAGTACTGCTGCCACATCTGGGCAGGAGCTGCTAAAAACAGCCTATCCTGCCTTGACGGAGTACAAAATAGACTTCGTGGTTTAGTGGGGGATGCCCTTTTCTCTTCCCTGCAACCTCTCTCTCCCACAGAAGAGACGTTGCGAGCCTGTCTTTGTTTTATCGTTATTTCCATGGCAGGTGCTCGTCTGAGCTCCAATCCCTCGTCCCCCCTCGCCAATCTTTCACGAGAAACACCCATCTGGCTGAAACTACTGTCAATAATTTTCCCCACTCTTTATCTGTGCCTAAATCCAAACACAGATTCCATGAGCAAAGCTTCTTTTTTAGAACTGCGCGCCAGTGGAACTCTCTGCCGCTTGCCTGTTTCCCACCTGACTACAACTTGGACGTCTTCAAATCCAACATAAACAAACTCCTGACAAACCACCCTCTTAATAAGACACTCTATCAAAACCCCCAATACTAATGATTACTACAATACTATCTCATTGATTACTGTACATGCAATAACCCTTATCTCTGAGTGGCCTTCGGCCTTGATAAGTGGTGACCCCCATGTAAAAAAAAAAAAAAAAAAAGTTAGGGAGTAAAAAATGCCAGACGAATGTATTTCAACAATTTAGGGAAACTGAAAACGTAAATCTTTTATCAATTCAGACGTTTATGAATATTCATGTGAACACTTACAAAGGATATTTTTTTTTTCCTGTTATTTCTGACGGAAAATGTACACTGGGGTTTTGCATAATGTATATATTACTCCTTTCCCTTACCAGGTCACAAGGTCAGATGAGGTTTTGCTGAAAATTCAACGCACTTAGAGAAGTGAACTCTGGCCTACAAAAATTGCCTTTACCGGTGGGGGGAGGGGGGCGCATTATAAAGGATTTCTGAAGAAAAAAAAACAAAACAAAAAAAAACAAAAACTAAATAATAAAGAAATTTGATGGAAGACAATTAGTGACCCTTTATTCTTGTGTGAGATGAGTTTATTTTGTTTGCTTTTGTTCTTATTGTCTATATTTATGCATGTCTATATTTAGACTTGCACAAACAAGTGTCAAGCATTGTCAAAATAAAAGTAAATAGTGAAAATGTGATTTTTGTATTGTGAAAACAAATTGTAAACCATCAAGTCTGAATCATTCTCATTATGTTGTTTATTACATTAAAAAATATATCGTAATTCTGTCCATGTGTGTAGGCGGCAATAAAAGTCAGAACTACACAAGTTACACTTACAAATATTACGTCATGGAAATCAATGTTACCATGACCTGCTTATGGTAAACAATAATGCTGTAATATGTATTCATTTGGGGTCACTTGGGGCCAAATCAGTACAAGGGTGGGTGAGGTTAAAAACTGTTTGCTTTTTCTTTGCTTTGCTTACCGGTAGTTGTTTCAAAAACAACACTGAAACTAGGTCAAGCAGTGAGTCAGTTTTCTTTTCTTCTTCTTCTTCTTGCTTCCTTTGTTATTTCTTTCTTCCTGTTATACTGGACCAGTTGCTAGAGAGAGAAGGGTTGGTAGAGCAGTTGAAGAAAGAGAGAGAGAAAGAAAGAGAGAGAGAGAGAGAGAAACAGACAGACAGACAGACAGACAGAGACAAAGAGAGAGAGAGAGAGAGAGAGAGAAGGGGGAGTTAAAAGAAAGATGTTACACCCACTTTATTTTAACTCTTCTATTTTGTTATCTATGATCCAGAGCAACGCCGGGTAGGCCTGCTAGTCTAATAATAGTATATAGTCAAACCGTGGTTGACTAAAGTGTATTTGTAAAATGATTTGTTTGTAAACTGAAGCTATTTTTATTTTTCATTAAGAAACAAATAAAAGTAATTAATTCGTTCCTGGCCACCAAATAATAGTGAGAGAAGAGGAGGGGGGGGGGCTCTTCTCCTGAATTTATGTGAGAGAAATCCTGCTTGTAGGAAGGACAGAGCTGTAACTTTCATAATAAAAAAAATGTACTTCATTATAATCAAATCAACTTTATTTAACAGGAGTATAGGGATATGAATATGAGGTAAGTTTGTTCGGTAGGCAGGTGTAGGCTAACAACAGAATATTGACTTTTTAAATGCGATCTCATCTGGTTGTTTTCTGGCATAGAACGAGAACATGTTCTTAGCATTTCATTTCCTTGGTACCTTGCCCAGGAACTTGAGTGTCTCTCCCCGCCAACAAGGTGGACGGAAAAAGATGCTTGCTGAAAGTTGCAACTGTGCGCAGAAGTGTTCGAATTGCCAAGTGTATTTCTATACGAGTCTTAACATGCCTGTTTTCACCGACCGAACTGAAACTAAACGTTACTTAAAAGATTGTGTGTACATACAAAAGAAATAGATCTTCACAATGTAAGTGTTACAATTGTTTTATGCTTTGATGATGGCTTTATTATTATGAAGCATAATCACATTGACACACCAGTTCTCGTCAGATCACCAAAGTTAAGCAACGATGAGACTGACCAGTATAAGGTGGGTAACCATTTGGGAATAGCGCCGTTTGTGCTCTCCGCTTATCTCAGCATTGTTTCCAATCATCCTGAATTTCTACTTGCCACTGGAATAAAAACAGTCGACTCAGGAGACGTGTGGTTGGAGATTGTGCAACTCTTGCCACAAAAAATTTCAGATGCAAGTCACATTATCATTCATAATGTTCATGGTCTTCATCGACAACGATGGACGAACAGTTTTTTTTTTTTTTGTTTTTTTGTTTTTATTATTATCATTATCATTATTATTATTATTATTATTATTATTATTACTACTACTACTACTACTACTACTACTACTACCACCCAAGACATGAAAAAAAAAACTTTCTCTGAAATGAGCTATTTTAGATTTAGTTGGATCAATTCTAATTGGTGAAAACCTTTAATTTTCAAATCACATATCAAAGGAATTGCCAGTCATTTGTCATTTTTAACCTTGAAAGCATTTTAACTTCCTGATTCGCGTGAATCGTTATTTATATAATGTTATGCAATGTGTTTATATATATATATATATATATATATATATATATATATATATATATATATATGATGTACAGGATTTATTCCTAAACTAATTAACTGATCATTATGAATTTTGAAAAAAGAAAAACATCAGATGGACGCAAAGGGTAACACTGTGGGCGATATGAAGTTTTAGTTTAATACAAAGGTGATAATTAAAAAAAAAATTTCAGATACCTCCGATTTTTATTTTTGAGAAATTTTAACAATGAGAATTAGACATCAATTAACAAATATTCCACAAATTGCAGGGGTTTTTTTTTGTTTTTTTTTTAGCATTTTAAAGAGGTAATATAGGATCACCCTCTTATTTGTAAATTCAAATTAGAATTTGATCCATAGTACTTCAGATTCACTGAATTTCAGTTTCATTTTAAGACCCCTTACCTTTAGAAGCAATGGGGATATGGTTCATCCGGAGAATCATGAAAGTCTCATGGACAAAAAGAAAAACGAATGCAGAAGTAATGGATATGGCTGGATACAAAATACCATCAGAGAAAGACAGCTCAAATTTTTTGGCCATATAACCAGGGCTTATTTTGTCCTTTAGTCCTCACATTCCATGAGTGATGTTTCTGACAAAAAGGGAAGAATTGCTGTTTTTTTTTTGGGAGGGGGGGGGGAGTCAGAATCTATTCATCTAATACTTATTGTTAGTTTTTTACCCTTTCAATATTTTTTTTTAACTCCTTACATCAAGTGGCTTCATGCCTTGTCTGGAGTAATTTCCATAAAAAAAAATACATGAAAATACTTATCGCAGGCCCTGTATATAAATAACACTATGATCTTGGTCGAATGTACAGATACTACACATTGACACTGCCAAACGCCAACATATACTTCATATTGATCCTGGTCATAGTGTGCCTCATTATTAGAATTTTATTTTAGCTAAATGCATAACTACTACTACTACTACTACTACTACTACTAGTAGTAGTAGTAGTAGCAGCAGTAGTCCTCCATCGATCAGGGTCAACCATGGGTGATGCAATCTTTGGATGCTAGCCTGAGAGGTGTGATATGGAAGATTGGCTGTTGTCAACGTAACCTGTCACCCTGCCCCTCTCCATGTTGCTAATCGATCCAAAGGCTGTTACAGTTTGGCACCAATGATGTCACAGGAGCTGATAGAATGAAGTTGTATGTAACCTCAAATTGCCTTAGGGGCTCCACTCCAGATTTTTCCTCTTTTCTATGGATGAATATTCCACAAGGCAGAAGTATAAAATTAGTGTTTACCTTCCTCTAGATCAGGGGTGCTCAGGCTTGCTTGACCTATGCACCCCTTTTACCATTTGTCAAAGGCTCATTCACCCCCCTCATTTCCAAAAAATGTTTTTCAAAAATGCATTCTAAATAATATGCAAATATTACAAAAAAAACTTTTATTTTTCCTTATTTGTATATATACATTAACAACATTATAATTGGCTTATGTTTATAATTGAGTTTTATAAATTAAATGCGAATTGAAAATATCGATGGATATACAAAATAGAAATAAAAGCAGAATTTATTTTTTATTTATAATGAATTACTTTAAAAAAAATGAAACTAATGCAATTTAAAAAGATAAGTAAAATAACAAGAAATTAAAATCTGCAATAAATTTAATTCAGAAGATTACGATTCATCAAATGACAAAAACTGTGATTGTTTTGCTTTGGCCAATTCTGAAATATTCAGAGGAGTGCTTGACAGGGGAAGAACGCAGGTCGTTTTCTACCTGTAATCTACTGCGTCGCTTTGATTTAATTTGCAACAAAGTTGAAAAGCCTGACTCGCAAAGATATGTCGATACAAATGGAAGCAATGCACGGATATTTCCGACACTTTTGGGTAGGATTCGCACATCAGAGGCCAAAATTCTGTTATTGATTTTTCATCAAACATATCTCTTGCTTCCGAATCAGTTTTTAGCTCAAGGAATTCATCTTGGCAATCATCTGGAACTCTTTCAACTGGTAATTTGAATGGATTTCTTACTAAATCGAACTCATCACCAAGTTCAGGAAAGTATCTGCTGAATTCATTTTTCAGTGCTGTCAAATGCTGCAAAATTTCATTTTTTGCAAATTCTGGAAGCATCTTCACCACAAATATCAAGAATGGATGTCAGTTTCTCAAACATAGCTACATTTTTTCTATTGACTTTTCTCTTCCAATTTTCAAGCTTGCTCATAAAAGCTCTCAAGGCAGCTACGAATTTTATAATATTTGTATTCCTTCCTTGCATCTGAAGATTCAGTTTATTCGGCTGCTTGAATATATCAACCAAATAAGCAAGACGCATGATCCATTCTTCATTATTTAGCCAGGCAAGAAATTCAGTCTTACCTTGAACCTCGAAAAACAATTTGAGCTCGTCCCTAAGCTGAAATATTCGCTCAGTTACATTTCCTCTTGACAGCCAACGGACGTTTGTGTGAAAAAGAAGTGAATGATGAGTAGCATCCATATCATAACATAACTGCTTGAAAATTCGGGAGTTTAGAGCTCCTCCTTTGACAAAATTCACAATTTGAATTATTTGATCCAAAAACCTTCTCAAGGAAGTGTTTTTGAGGCTTTGAGTGCCTGACGATGGATCAAACAATGAATGCCTTTCGCTTTTGGAACTCGCGTTTTCACACATACTTGGAATCCTGATTTTGTCCCTAACATAGCTGGTGCTCCATCTGTACAGCACCCACACATATTATCCCACAAAAGATTCTCTGAGTCGGAAAAAAGTGAAACCTTTTCTAAAATATCTAAGGCCTTGGTCGTTAGTTCAAGAGGAGAACAAAAAAGAAAGTCCTCTTTAAATAAACCTGCATGAACATAACCTTGCAAACACCATCAACTGGGAACATGATGCCACATCGGTTGATTCATCAAGTTGAATTGAAAATAATCCAAATGCTGAAGACTTCATCTCTTGCACAACTTGATCCTTGATGTCAGTGGCCATATCGCTTATCCTCCTTTGAACAGTACTGTTTGAGAGTGGAACTGCTGCAATTTTTTTCTTCATTTCATCTCCCAACACAATTTCCACCATTTTGAGAGAGCAAGGCTTAATCAAATTTTCCCCAATTGTATGTGGTTTTTTCTGCTTTGCTATTTCAAGAGCTACAAAATAAAAAGCTTCAGTAACTTTGTTTTTATTTTCTTTAAAATCTGTTGATACGAGCCTCATCTTTTTTACCGCATTCGCATGACATTCAAAAAAGTTTTTGTTCTTGTCTTTATGTTGAGGATGAACATTTTGTAAATGTTGCTTCATCTTTGCTGGTTTCATAGAATCGTTTGTCAAAGCTTTATTACAAATAACACATCGAGGCCGTTCTTCTCCATTGATGACGATAGATGTGAATCCATACTCAATATATGAATGATCATACTTCCTTTTTTTGATACTCATGATGCGCTCCAAATTCTGTAATTAAGATATGAAAAATTCAAAATTATAAAATATAAAATTTATAAATGGAACTTTTTACAGACAATTTTATAGATTTAATTTTTCTATAATTAGCATCATGGCTGACATGAAGAAGCATACAATGACAAAGATGCATAAACAAGAATGTGTAATATGTTTAATTACAGGAGAATATTCTCCGTTTTAGTACATAAAAACTAGACTAGCTAGCAAAGCACAGTCACAAAAACTGGCATAATCAGAATAGCTAACAAGGAGAAAACAACTGGAATTATAATGGGAATAAAAACAGATAACAGAGACACATGCACACAGTAGAAGAAACAAAATTATTGTAGGCTACCTACATACTTCGAGATAAAATTCAGCAAAAGATAAGAGGTTAATGTAGTTTGCTTGAAGCATTGTTTAGTATGTACATAAATGTGATTCATAGAAGGCAATACAATGCAGTAGTAAAACAGAGAGACACTAACTGAAGCAAATGAAGAAAAGATTTATTAATACAATCTGAATACAGTATATACATATATTTAAATATTTTATACATACATTATATTCAAGGTTGTATTGAGATTATTTGCGTCAGACGATCTGTTCGAAAATCTGTGAATTTATAATATTTCGAGAATATGTATCTCTGCGTCAGATATGTGTTCGACTTCGTTCAAACGTGCATAGTAAACAGGCCACCTATAACGCAGAAATGGCGGCTTGAAATATATTATTTAATATTTGCTATTATCATTATTGCAATAATATTTTAATTAATTTTGTGGGACTATCAAAATTCAGCATTATTTAATTTAATTACTTACTGTAATATTTGTATAATTATGATTAAAATATTTTATTATTTTATATTTATTTATTTAATTTTTTTAATTAATTTTTTTTTTTTTCTGCGTTCACATTAGGCCGACCTTTGAAATTTGAATTTCTGTTAAATTAAATTAAGATTTGACTATCAAGGGGGATAACTTGTTGACCTAGGAAAGGGAAATTACCGTATTGGTTGAATGATTTTTTTTTTTTTTTTTTTTTTTGTAGTTAATTAGTTAAATTTAAATTTAAAGATTGTCAGTTCCTTAGTTTATTTATTATTTCTGATATTTTGATATCACCTTAATTAGCATGATCTAACTTGTTAGTAATAATTATTATTTAGTGCATATTGAGAATGGTTGAAATAATTTGATCTTTAAACTTAGTATAATCTTATTTGTAGTGATAATTATTAATTAATGTCTATTGGAGTTGGTTGAAACCATTAATCATTATTTATTAAATACATGTTTATGATATTCTTCTTCTTCTTCTTCTTCTTCTTCTTCTTCTTCTTCTTCTTCTTCGTGGCGGTGGCTACTATGGTTTTACAATATTCGGCCCAGGGCATCTCCAGTAGATCTTTTCTCCAAAGTCATAATTCACCCCCTTAAATCCCGAAATTCACCCCTAGGGGTGAATTTCACACCTAATGAGAACCCCTGCTCTAGATGGACTGCCATCTCGGGCTAACAAGCTCCACCTACACAAAGAAACTGGTTGTAACACCTTTAACTTGCCTACATTCTTTCTCCTGTTAGTTGTAACAGGTCTGTCCGGCTTATACCTAAGCCATGCAACACACTTAAATCGCAACTTGCTTTGTGTTGACTGATTTGTAAGTGAAAGTGACGATCTTAAACAGCAATGTTTTTTTAAATATACTATTTTTTCATTTTTTTTATTAAATATACTATTTTCCATATTTTTAATATACTATTTTTTCATTTTTTGTTAAATATACTATTTTTTCATTTTTTTTAATATACTATTTTTTTCATTTTTTTTTTAAAAATATACTATTTTTAAATCTTTTTTTAAATATACTATTTTTTAAATTTTTTTAAAATATACTATTTTTTCATTTTTTTAAAATATACTATTTTTTCATTTTTTTAAATATACTATTTTTTCTTTTTTTTAAATATACTATTTTTTTATTTTTTTTAAATATACTATTTTTTAATTTTTTTAAATATACTATATTTTATTTTTTTTAAAATATACTATATTTTTTAATTTTTTTTAATATACTCTTTTTTTTAATTTTTTTAAAATATATGATTTAAAAAAAATTTTTTTTTAATATACTATTTTTTAATTATTTTTAAATATACTATTTTAAATTTTTTTTTAAATATACTATTTTTTAAATTTTTTTTAAATTTACTATTTTTTCATTCTTTTTAAATATATTATTTTTTTATTTTTATTTGTTTTCTAAAATTTTCAAATTTAATCTTACGAAATAATGCTTTTAAAAGATGTGACTAGGGATGGGATAACTCCAGTATTTTTATCGATTCTGATACAATTACCGGTTCTGATTCCGATTCTTTCTAAATCTCTACATATCTAACTATAAACTTGTTATTTTTCACGATTACCATAAAAACACACGTTGAATGTGCAGATATTTTCTTAAACGTAAGGATACACTTGTGAGAGATGATCTATCGATTTTAGTTTTACTAATAGTTTAAAATCAATAGATATTCACTATTTTAGTATTACTATCAGCGGTAGAATATTTTTCTTTAAAGAAAATCAAATAAAAAAGGCAGTAAAAAATCGTTGTTGTCATCGGAAAATAGGCACAAATTTTTCCGATTCCGATTCCGATGCCCCAAAAATTTCCGATTTTTTTTATTCTCGATTCCAATTTTGATTAATCGACCCAACACTAAATGTGACTAACTTCTTTTATTCAATTTTCGCACAAACCCTGCAAAAAAACATCAGATCTGATTTGGATAAAACCGTCAACAAGACCAAACACACAATTTTTCTCAAGACCTCCATCCTGAAATTAGCAACATCAACGAAATTAAAAAAAAAAAAGGAAAAAAAAAAAGAAGGAAAAAAATGACAAAATAACAAAGTCTTCTTGTTTGATGGGGGTGAATGCCACCGAAAGTCAAAAAAAAAAAAAAGAAAAAAACAATTTTATACGATTTTTCATTCCATAAAAACTATACAGAAATATTTTGTTTACTAAAATTTTCAAATTTAAACTTTACATAATAAAGTTCTTCTTTATTATTGTAATGAAATTCGAAAATTGAAATATTGAATTTCAAGTGAAACCAATGGTATCTACTGAATGGTCATGTCACACTAATGAAAATATCCCAAAATAACGAAAAACGATGAGATAGAAAATTAATTATTAAGTAAAATAGATTGCAAAGAAAATTAGCAATTTTAGCTTTAAATAGCGCTTATAGGAGCAGAGGAGGTAATTAATTTTTGAAAACTTAAAAACTTAATTGGCCAAAATCATTTTTTTGTTTTGTTAAATAATGAAATACGTGTTTTATGTAATATTCCAGAAATATTTAACTAATTGTAACATAACAATCAGCTAGATAGCATTGCTTATTGTTGAAATCGACAAAAAAAGTAAGTAGCTATCATTATTTTTTATTGAAAATTCAATTTTTCAGCAGTTGGATTTCGCTATAATAATGAAGAAGTACCTAAAATAATGATGTCAAAAGATGTGATTAAGTCCAATACTTTTTTATTTGAAGGCCTAGTCTGAACAACATGCCAAAAATTCGAATCAGGCCATCTGCCCAGTTGAAAGGCATCGGAATACTGCTGACTCTGCTCTAGGCATTCAACCACAGACTGACTAACATGCTGCTGTTAATTTTGACCCCTGTCATCATTTCGTAACAAGTGAACACCTCTGCTATCATCTCGATGTCTTGGAAGCATGACATAAAGACGATGATGTTATCGGCAAATGCAAAGACTCTGGTTGGCATTCCACTAGGCAGAAAGATTTTGCAAAGAACCAAAATTGCCTCTCCCTGCCTCAGCTTGCAAGGTAATGGCTCCAAAACAAGCACATAAAGCCGGGCCAACAGCAGACATCCCTGACAGACCAACTGGGATATAGCGAAAGATTTTCAGCGTTTTCTAGTGATCTGTAACACTGCTGTTGGTGTGTGGTACATTACAGAGATCCATTTGAGGAAGTTCAGTTGAAAATTGGGGGGGTCTCTAAAACACATCCCAAGAAGTGATGGTCAACCTTGTCGAAAACTTTGGGCTTATCCAAGTTTATCAGCACAGCTTCCATGTCTTCTATCCCTCCCTCTAAGATCGTACAGATCAGGTGCAAGTTGTTCTGAATCAATCTCCCCTGCACAACATAGTTCTTCTCGGGTTTGATCAAATCTTCGATAACAACCGGCAGTCGATTCGATAGGATCTTGGCCAAAATCTTTAACTGTATTTAGCAGAGTTATGGGTTTGTAGTCGTCTAACCCCCTCCTCCATGCCTCTCTTCGTCAGCAAAGTGATCACTCTTTTGGTGACTTAATCCAGGATAGAACCCTTGTCAAACCAATGGTTAAACACATTTTATCCTGTTCTGACACATACATCAAACCAATGGTTGAATATACTTTATCCTGTTCTAAACATTAAAATAAATAATGAATTTTGATCCTGCTCCGATGCTATACATTAAAAGGGGGAAGAGTTTATGCATGATGTATTTTGATCTTGCCCAGATGCTAGACATTAATAATGGAAGAGTTCATGGATAATGAATTTTGATCCTGTTTTGATGCTACAAATTAAAAGATGAAGAGTTCACAGAAACTGCAGTTTGATCCTATCCTGATATCACACATTAAAAAAAAAATAGTCCAGAGATAATGCACTTTAATTCTGTCTTGATACTACACATTAAAATAGAAAGAATTCATAAATAGTTCATTTTGATCTTGTCCCAATACTACACATATGGTGAAACATACATAAATACTCAATTTTAATCCTGCCGTGTGTCTACATATGATAAAGAGAAGATTTCATAGATAATTCATTTTGATCCTGCCTTGATACTACACATAAAAAAGGGAACAGTTATAGAAAATGTATTTTGATTCTGATCCGATACTACATATTAAAAGGCAAAGAGTTCCAAATAATGCATTTTGATCCTTCTCTGATGCTACACATTAAAAGGGGAAGGAAGAGTTTATATTCGATGGATTTTAATCTGGCCGGATAATGCACATTAAAAATGAAAGAATTCATAGATAATTAATTTTGATCCTGCTTTCATATTACATATAAAAAGAGGACGAGTTCATAGATAATTTATTTTGATCCTGTCTTTATACTGCACATAAAGAGGGGAAATGTTCATATATAATGCATTTTGATCCAGCCAAATATCACATATCAAAGTGAAAGAGTTCATAGATTATTCATTTTGATCCTGATCCAAGTGCACATATCCTGTACCACAAAGAGTTCAGGAATATTGGACTTTGATCTTGATTATCTCCACAAATACTAAACATTGATCTTGCTCAGAGTATGTAGATACTTCACTCAGGTTCTTGATATGGTAACCAGTACGTGAAGCGACGCTCTGATTCGAGGCAATAATACCACTGCATTCACCTCGTCATTTTGTATGGGTATGATACTACTTATTTCATAATTGGAGTTAATTTGACACATACACACACACAACACAAAAGTCGATGTCGTTGGCTTCCAGGTGTTACACATCTGAATGATTGTGTGCAAAAATATATAAAAACAAAACAAACAAAAAAAACGTGTTTTCGTACAAAGAAACGCGACTGACTCACATCGTTGGAACAAACAGTAAACAAAAGCAATTTTTGATCGACTGCGTTATTTTAGGAAAACATTTCAGCATAAATGAGTGGCTGAAATGAATTTAAACAAAAAACAAATGTACTATTTGGAGCGTGATTCATTCTTTATGTGCTCAAAATGACTTATTCAACACATAATTACAAATATAACATAAACTATTGAAATTTGATTGGATAATATCTTTACTATCAGTGGCGATTGATGGCTTCATTTTTTTTTTGTGTATGTGTGTGTGTGAGGGGTGTGTGAAGAATACTACCAGATCTATTCTCAGCACCACTGCAGGTTTTTACCTCTGCACCAAAATCAACAGAGTCTGGGCCATTTCTAAAATGGCCTTTTCCTTGATGATGCTGGTCCTGTGCAGTTTTAGGAGGTTCACCCTTCCATGATTTGCCTTCTCTCTGTGAGAAAGGGTTAATTTATTGCTATTCGTCTAAAGTGCTCCTACCTGAAATGTCTCCTCGGATGGGAGTTGAGCTGACTTTTCAGTCTCACTTTCCAAATCTTATATTACATTTCTCAATGTGAGAGAGAAATAAATAATTACACACTGTTGGGAAAAGTTTGAACTCAAAATTCCCCCACATATCTTATTAAAGCTCTTACGTTTAGTATCATTTGGATTATTCGGACTACTGCTCTTATCTTTAGTGTTATTCTCATAAAACTTCAAAATATGTTTTCTTTATTCAAGAGATGTTTTCTTCGTTCAAAATATGTTTTCTACATTCAAAATATGGTTTCTTCATTTAAAATGTGCTTTCTTTATTCAAAATATGATTCATTCATACAAATTATGGTTTCACACATTCAAAATGTTATCTTCATTCAAAATACTTTCTTCATTCAAAATAATTTCTTCATTCAAAATATGTTTTCATCTTTCAAAATTATTACTTCATTCAAAATATAGTTTCTTCATTCAAAATATGGTTCCTTCATTCAAATTATGGTTTCATCATTCAAAATATGTTTTCTTCATTCAAAATATGTTTTCTTCATTCAAAATAATTTCTTTGTTCAAAATATGTTTTCTTCATTCAAATTATGGTTTCATCATTCAAAATGTTTTATTCATTCAAAATAATTTCTTCATTCAAAATATGTTTTCTTCCTTCAAAATATGTTTTCTTCATTCAAAATGTTTTTTTTTTCATTCAAAATATGGTTCCTTCATTCGAATTTTGTTTTCTTCATTCAAACTATGTTTTCTTCATTCAAAATATGGTCCTTCATTCAAATTATGGTTTCATCATTCAAAATATGTTTTCATCATTCAAAATATGTTTTCTTCTTCAAAATAATTTCTTCATTTAAAATATGGCTCCTTCATTCAAAATAATTTAGTTGTTCAAAATATGGTTTCATCATATTCAAAACATGCTTCCCTTATTCAAAATATGGTTCCTTTGTACAAAATATGTTTTCTTCATTCAAAGTATAGTTTCATCATTCAAAATATGTTTTTTTCATTGAAATTATGTTTTCTTCATTAAAAATATGTTTTCTTCAATCAAAATAATTTCTTCCTTCAAAATATGTTTTCTTCATTCAAGATAATTTCTTTATTCGAAACATGGTTTCTTCATTCAAAATATGCTTTCTTCGTTCAAAATAATTTTTCCATTCAAAATGTTTCTTCATTCAAAATGATTTCTTCACTCAACATATTTTTCTTTACTCAAAATATATTTTCCGTCAACATTTTTCCATTTCGATAAGTTTTTCTTCCGTCAACGTTTTTTTTTTTCCAAAATAATGTTTCTTATTCTTTAATATTAACAACGTTATAGATTTTGCTCTTTCTTTTCATTTCCGTTTCCGCCGACTCACTTGAAAAATACATCCTGATTGTGCCCACTGTACATATATTATTAAAAGGAGTGTTAGATTTTTCTGCTTTGTTTATTATTATGACTTTTTACAGTATGAACTCGATGATTCAGAGGTGTCATCGAGATGGGGATAGGGAGGGGAGATAGCTCACTGAGCTTCTACAACAAAAAAAAACAAAACAACAAAAAGCAAATTAATAATGCTTAGAGGTTCAAAGCTGAACAGAAAGTAACAAATCTTGTGAATCTATTTTGTCTGTTTCTACAGGATATCAACACTTTAAGATTAATTAAGGCTAAGATGAAATGTGATTTTTAAAGCCATTATTATAATACATAAGTTCATGTTAAATGGAAGTAGCACCTGGACTTTAACGGAACAATTTGACGATAAGAGGTTGTTGAGTGGTGCATTTTAGTGGAAAAGAGATAAAACACATGTGTTGACTGATGAGAAGAACTCTTTATTAAGGAGAAAGAATAAAAAGGGATTATGGGATATGTACAGGGAAAGGGAGGTAATAGAGATACAAGAGTTATCGGACTTTCAACACCCCCCCCCCCCGCTTGCTCTTAGAGTGTGAGCATATTTTTTTTTTTTTTTTTGGTGTTTATAAAAAAGAATATGCGTATATACAAGAGCATCATATCGGCAAAAAGACGAATTTAAAGTCCGAATAAAAGTGGTTTGAATTTTTCTAGTTTTGCTCGGGTTGGGGGTTTGGTCATGATGTCTGCGAGCATGTCTGTTGTGGGGCAATAGATAATTTTTATGTTGCCGTTGTTCAAAGCGTCCCTGATGAAATGATATTTTATGTCTATGTGTTTGCATCTTTGTCGATGCACTGGGTCTCTAGAAAGTGGTATAGCGCTTTGACTGTCCTCGAATATTTTAATGGGTGTGTATTCCTTGTACCAGTCCATTTCTTTTAGTAATTGTGTGAGGTTCTTGGGTTGTTTTTGCTAATGCCACATATTCGGCTTCGCATATGGATAACGCTACCATGGGTTGTCTTTTCGACTTCCAGGAAATGGGTGGACCACCTTTTGTTAAGCTGAAACAGTATCCAAATATACTGTGTCTGTCGTATTGGTTTGATGCCCAATCGGCATCGCTGTACGCGAATAACTGGAGTTGATCGTTTGATTTTGTATAGCTTAGTTGGTGTTGCATAGTACCTTTTATGTACCTCAGTACATGTTTGGCTGCTGTCCAGTGCTGCTCATGCGGTTTTGATAAGTGTTGAGACAACTTGCCGATGATATAGCTTATATCTGGTCTGGTACAGATCATCAGATAGATTAGGCTGCCGACGACTTCACGGTACTTTCTGGGGTCGATGAGGTCAGAGTCATTTTCGGTTAGATCACACTTTAGTTCACATGGAGTTGTCCTGGGTTTGCAATTGGTCATATCGAACCTTTCCAGTATTTTTGTGACGTACCGTTCCTGGCTCATCAGTATACGACTTTGAGTTATGTCGAAGTCTATTCCTAGGAAATGCCGGAGTTTTCCAAGGTCCTTCATCTGAAATTCAGACATCAACATCTGCTTGGTAGTGTTGAGCGAATTATTATTATTGACTACGATAATTAAATCGTCGACCCATGAGATGATGGTGATTCGTTCCTTGCTGTTGTGTTGCATGTAGACACAATGATCCACTCTATTCTGATTGAAACCATTTTTGGTGAGGTGGTCGTGCAGGGTTTGATTCCAATTTCTGCCCGATTGTTTCAGTCCATATAGGGATTTGTTTAACATACAGACTGGTTTCTCGCTCGTTTTCCATCTCACTTCAAATCCCTCTGGTTGCTCCATGTAAATCTCGTGGTCAATTGGAGCATGGAGGTACGCCGTTTTGACGTCCATTTGGTGTACGATGAGATCGTATTGGATAGCTACTTGCATTAGTATGCGGATTGATGTGATGTCAGCTGTTGGGGAGAAAGTCTCTGTATAATCTACCCCCTTTGGTTTGGTTGTAACCCTTTGCAACAAATCTTGCTTTGTATTTCAGGGATCCGTCAGGGTTTTCTTTAATTTTATATACCCATCTACCGCTGATTGTTGTTTTGCCTTTGGGTAGAAGTGTCAGCTTGTACACGTCGTTTTCTTTCAGGGAATTGATTTCCTCCTGCATTGCTTTGATCCAATGGTGTGCCACTGGGGAGGTCGTAGCTGCTTTATAGGTGTGTGGTACACCATGTGCGACTTTGTAGCAGTAGTCGAGATTGACAAGTGTGTGACCACTCTCGCCTTGAACTGTCGTTACATAGTCCTCTAAGTAGCTGGGCATCTTGTGTTCCCGCTCTGGGTATCTCCGTGTATAACTGCTTTCTTCTATGATATTGAGTGGTTCATCAACACTAGACTGTTCTCGGTCTTCTTTCGGTTTTAGATTTTTTGTCAAATCTCTTTGGAGGAAGTCCTCGTCAGAGTTGTTGATGAATTTGACTTGTCTGTGTTTATATATATATATATGAGAGAATGTGTGTGTGAGGACATTTCTCAACCTATATACTCATCGAATATTTGATCTACAGACTTGAAATTTGATATATAGGGTATTCAGACATGTGGAAAACTTTTTAATCGGTTTTCATCCGGAAAAAAGGACTGCTAAGGGATCAGAATTGAAAAATTAATACTTGGGTCGTCATCAAATTTTTATCTGTTTGTCAACTGTTTCACGAGGTTTGAAAACACTTTTTAAAGATTGTGGCAAGCTTGTCTAATGGTTATCATACTTGACTCGCTGTTTTTAGCGTTTGATTTGGATCTCAGCTCGAATATTTTTTTACTTACAAGAAAAAAACATAACACTCTCAAGCACATGTCTCAGTTATATATTTTTGTACTTTTTACTTCATTTTTTTTTAAGGAATTTAACATTATTTTTAATACCGGGCAACGCCGGGTACATCTTCTAATATATATCTATTGATATATGCTTATATATATATGTGCATCATGAAACTTTGTGTTGCTCTCTCACATAACAGATTCATCACTAATCTTTCGGTCTATGCACCAACCCTTCAAGCGAACGAAGATGACATCTTGTGTTTCTATGAGTCTCTGCGCTCCGTTGTTGCATTTACACCAATTAATGAAAAACTTGTTATTCTTGGTGATTTCAGAGCTGTATTCAGAATTTAATCTTGCTATCTGTAACACTTTTTCTCGCTGTAAACTGAAGCACAAAGCCACGTTCAAAGCATGGTCACCTAATTGACTTCACCATAACTAAAAAATGTGACTTTCGAGATGCCTATACTGTTGGTGTCATGTGCAGTGCTGAATATGACACCGATCACAAGTTGGTGAGAGGAAATTTTAATTCACGAATCCGTAAGAAAATTCGTCACAGTGGTGTTAAGGTACCAAGCCGTATTGATGTCACCAAGTTAAAGTTGCCTGAAATTCAAAAGAGTATTGCGGAAAAGCTTGATAATCTTGCATTTGATGGTATGTGACGGGACACCGGACGATGCCGGGTGTCCCGTTCAGCTAGGTGAAGATAAGAATGCTTATGGCCGGGGGTGGGGGGCGTGCTGATACTGTGTCAAAGATTAAGACAGGCGTTTATGAGATTTTCGGGAGAAATGGTATCTGTTTTAATGGCGGAAAAAAAGAGATAAGTCTGAAAATGGGAATTTCGGACAAAGAGATTATTTTTCTAGTTGGATCTGGTGAGAATGAGTTTTAACTAACGTAATTGATTCGGACAGTCTCGAGAATTTGGGTTCCAAATGTCTGCTCGGAGTCGGGGACCCGGGGTGTTTTAACTCGGAGACCACCAAGCTAGTTTGACAGATATGTTCACAAAACAATAGAGAAAGGGAAAAGAATAAGAAAATAGAAAAAGAAATTCACAAGAGAAGAAAGAGGGGGAATAGAAGATAATGGAGAAAAGGAAGGAAGATGCTTTTGATATAAACAACGATCGCCTACTCGAAAATAGATAGAAGGGTTTGGCAGTCCTTGACCAGCGAGCAAGGCGTACACATCGGCAATAAAAACTAACTTGAAAAGATCTTGTTCTTAGCTAGAGAATTAACCTGATAACTCAAGTATACAACCTGCATCACGAAGCGCGGATAACGAAAGCACGACTTTAAACAAATGTAGAATGATTGCAAATAATTATTTTATTTGGTTTAAACGAAAATGACCTCAGAGTTTTTTCTTTGTTTTTCGATTGCCGGCATAAGTGAAGATGCAGTTTATTTCAGGTATGCCCTGACGCCAGACGACAAAGACACATACACGAAACCAGAGTGACGGTCGAAGAGGACAATGTTGCCACACGGACTTGGGGTCATGCACGTTTAACGTGCCTTGAGCAGCGGAGGTATGTTTTCCAGTGACCAGTGCGAGTCTGGTCACGCTGGAGGGGTCCACCACTAGACGACGCATGCCCGGGACACGAAAGTGTCACATTCACGTGCCAGTGACATATATCTGTTATAATCTGGTGCCGATGACTATCACGATCTGTTGCCATGACTCTTGTGTCACAACGTGATGCGCGTGACACTTCCCGTTACAGGTATACTGGTGAATTTCAAGACTCGTTTATTCTGCTGGTGCTGAAGTTCTTGGCTTCAAGAGGGATAAGAACAAGGACTGGTTTGACGACAGCAATCTTGAAATTAATCAGTTGCTGATGAATAAACAGACAATTTATGAATTTTTACTTTGTGAAGATCATTCTGATCATACAACTAATTTGCAACAATACAAAGAGGTCAATTGCAACGTGAGCTAAGAAAAATGGAAAACGAATGGTGGATTAATATAACGGAGCAGATCCAAAAGGCGTTTGACATAAAAAATTTGAAGGAATTTTATGGATTCCTGCGCCAAATATTTAGTCCTCCTACCTCTTCAATATCTCCCCTGATATCGAAAGATGGTTCTGTTATCATTAAGGATCCAGAAAATATCTTGAAAAGATGGCAGGAGCACTTTACTGATGTGTTTCACAATCCCTCAGCAGTAGATGCTGATGCAATTGATAACCTACCACAATATGATATCATATTCAGAATGGATCGTTTGTCTAATCTCGTTGAGGTGCAGTTGGCTATCGCACAAATCAGCAGTGGCGAGGCACCTGGTTTGGATGGTGTTCCGGTGGAGCTTATTAAGATTGGAGGTGCGAATATTGCTAATACTATCCTTGGTTTTGTTGAGGAAGTCTGGGAAGGTGCTCGTGTTCCACAGGATTGGATTGATGGTGTCTTGGTGACCCTGTTTAAAGAAACAGAAGAATGTTTGTGACCACTAGTGTGGGATTATGCTTTTGGAAGCTGTTGGGAAAATTCTCGCACAACTTCTATTAAACAAGTTACTGGAGGATGTTTGTCCTAATGCTATTCCAGAGTCACAAAGTGGCTTTAGGTCTGGCAGAGGAACTATGGATATAATTTTTTCAACCCGGCAAGTCCAAGAGAAATGCATTGAACAACAGATACCACTGTATCAAGTGTTTGTGGATCTAACCAAAGCATTTGACACCGTTAACAGGGATGCTTTCTGGTTTATCTTAGAGAAAGTAGGTGTCCTCCAACCTTTGTTAGAATATTCAAGGAACTGCACAGGGACATGAAAGCTCGAGTCTCGTTTAATGGAAAATTGCCTGATGAAATACCAGTTGACAATGGTGTCAAACAAGGTGATATTCCTGCCCGTACTCTTTTCTCTATATATTTTGCTACTCTACTTGCTCATGCGTTTTGAGATTGCGATAGAGGTGTCATGTTAACGTTTCGAACCACAGGTCGTATTTTTAATCTTAAAAAATTTAATGCCAGAATCAATATGTATCATGTCTTGGTCAAGGAGTTACTGTATGCAGATGATGCTGTTTTTTTTGTTGCACACTGAGACTGATATGCAGCATATAATGGTCAAGGAGTTACTATAGATGTTCACTCCTGCACCAGGCCAGCCATATGTGGAGCCGAACATCATGGTCTGTGGTGCTAGACTGGGAGTAATTGATTCATTTGTGTATCTTGGTAGTTCTCTGTTGGGGGATGACTGTCTCGACACTGAAATCCACAGGCGAATTCAAAAGGCATCTGTAGCTTTTGGAAGGTTGGAGAAGAGAGTATGGTCTGATCGTGGCATCACAGATAGGACTAAGATCTGCATTTACAAGACCTGTGTGCTAATCACACTGTTATATTCATCGGAGACATGGACATTGCATCAAAGGCACATTAAATGACTTGAACGATTTCCCTAAACGCCAGCAACCACTGTAAAAGAGTAATAAAAAGTGCAAGAGAGCTATATGCTCAGTCCGTTAAATCCAAAGTAGCTGATCAGCGGCTTGGTTCCCACTAGTTTTGGCAAATAACAAATAGGATCCTGAATAGAAGTGTGCATTCTATCCCAACCATTATCAATGGACCAGAGGTCATCTCGTCAGCATCAGATAAAGCCAAACTATTTGCCAAGAACTTTGCAGCTAATTCTACCCTATGCGACGAAGGCCATCAACTCCCTGTATTTCCTCCTATAACACACAGCACACTAGGTAACATACAAATATCTGTGCATGAGGTCGCCAAGCTAATCAAGAACCTTGATTCCAGTAAAGCAACTGGCCCTGACAGTATCCCAATTATAGTGTTAAAAAAATTACAACCAGAACTTGCTCCCATACTTACGAAACTGTTTAAGCATTGTCTTAAGGAGAAATGCTTTCCAACACCCTGGAAAACCTCATCAGTATGCCCTGTATTTAAGAACTCAGGTAATAAGTCATATCCCTCTCAGTACACACCA
The DNA here is from genome assembly GCF_053919585.1 of Euprymna scolopes. Classification (NCBI taxonomy): domain Eukaryota; kingdom Metazoa; phylum Mollusca; class Cephalopoda; order Sepiida; family Sepiolidae; genus Euprymna; species Euprymna scolopes. The sequence goes on from NC_136501.1 coordinate 47,560,740, forward strand.
ATAAGTCTCCTGTTTGTCATGAGTAAGTTGCTGGAATCCATATTAAATAGACAAGTAGTCAACCACCTCAGCAGAAATAACCTTCTTAGTAACACACAATATGGTTTCTGTTCTGCAAGATCTACCGCAGATGTGCTAACGGTTATATCTCATAGGATTAGCAAATCTTTTGAGAAAGGCTTCTTTTCTAAGGCAATTGCTCTCGACATATCAAAGGCCTTCGACAAGGTATGGCATAAAGGCCTACTTCACAAGATTTCCAACTACGGTATAACTGGAAATGTTTTCTCAATCATTAAATCATTTCTCTCCAATAGGCTCCTAAGAGTAGTGGTCGATGGACAAAAATCAGAGGCCTGCAGTATTAATGCTGGAGTCCCTCAAGGGTCAATCCTGGGCCCAACTCTCTTCCTGATCTACATCAATGATCTCCCAACACACATACTTAAATCATTCGTTGACATCTATGCTGATGACACGACTATCTATGGCAACACATCAAACGCTGTAAATGAGAAAGTTCTCTCTGATTCTCTCTCCTCTGATCTCAAGCACGTGGTACAGTGGGTGAAGAGGTGGCTGGTTACCTTTAATGCATCTAAAACCAAACTCCTATCTTTACATCATCAACGCTTTGATCCCCATCTGACATCAATTGTAATGGATAGCTCTCGTCTAGGAGAAGCCCCATGTTTTGACAAGCTTCTGGGTTTGACCTTTACTCCTGATCTGAAATGGAACACGTACATCAAGTCTGTTGCCAATGTCGCTGGAAAGATGGTGGGATCCTTCTACCGCTCCAGAAGATATCTCACTACTGATGCAATTCTCTATCTATATAAAAGCCAAGTATGTCCAAGGATGGAATACTGCTGCCATATCTGGGCAGGAGCTGCTAAAAACAGCCTATCCTGCCTTGACAGAGTACAAAATAGACTTTGTGGCTTAGTGGGGGATGCCCTTTTCTCTTCCCTACAACCTCTCTCCCACAGAAGAGACGTTGCGAGCCTATCATTGTTTTATCGGTATTTCCATGGCAAGTGCTCGTCTGAGCTACAATCTCTCGTCCCCCCTCGCCAATCTTTCACGAGAAACACCTGCCTGGCTGAAACCACTGTAAAAAATTTTGCCCACTCTTTATCTGTGCCTAAATCAAAACGTAGATTCCATGAACAAAGCTTCATTCTTAGAACTGCACGTCTGTGCAACTCTGTTCCATCTGCCTGTTTCCCACCTGACTGGTTCAGGGACTCTACAAAGAATAATTTGAAAGTCTTACAAATCAACATCAACACATGGGAAGAACTTACTCTGCAAAGGCCGAAGTGGCTAAGGTTGTACGTGAAAGTTGTGATGCTCTAGAGAAAAGAAAGCAGGCCCACAGCAATCTGAAGTGAGAGCTTCGCAAAGGTTTAATTGACGGTCTTAACCATGACACACAGAGCTGGAAATGCGACACTTGTGAACGAGTGCTTTTGTCAAAAGCTGGCTACGTCAACCACCTTAAGTCGCACAAAACTCCTGTTCAGGTCAACTTTGCACCTATTAGTCCGAACCAAACGATCTGTTTAACATGCAGCAAAGTTTGCAAGTCTACTGCTGGTCTGAGAAGACATGTGATTGTTCATAGGAATACCCTTCAACCTGCAGAGGAAGTCAACTCGATGAAAATTGCTCAATTTGTATGTCACATCTGCCTCAAGATGTGCAAATCTGCGGTGGGAGTGCAGACTCATCTGAGATAGCATGGACGACAAGATTGGGAGAATTCAAGATGACGGCGTTCATCTGAAAAGATGCAGCAATCATCATGTATGTATGTATATATGTATGTTTATATATGTACTAGTGTATGTTTGTGTATGTATATCTATGTGTATATGTATGTATATGTGTATGTGTGTATATGTTTTTGTGTGTATATATGTTTATGTGTGTTTGTATGTATATACACATATATGTTTGTGTGTGTATGTATGTATATGCATACATGCATATATATGTATGCATATAAATGCATGCATATGTATGTATATGTATATGTAGGTGAATGTATGTATGTACATGTGCATATATGTGTACATAGATGTATGTGAATATGTATGTATGTGTGTATGCATTTTGATATGTGTGTGTATATATGTGTATGTATACGAGGGGCGTGCAATAAGCAATGCCCCTGACCCACTTCCAGTTGTCTGATCTGGCTGAAATTTTGCATGTGCAATGATTTATATCTCTAGGGGTTATGTAGCAAATTACAGCTTTGAACTAATTGGGGTTTCTGTTTTACAGATGTTTGAACTGAGCCAGGTGTGAAATAGAGCCTGTTGAATGTCGAGCAGTGATCTGGTTTTTGAATTTGAAAGGACGCACACCACAGGAGACTTTTAATGAAATGAAAGAAACTTATGGTGATAATGCCTCATCATATGACCTTGTAAAATGCTGGCATCGTGAAATCAAACATGGCCGGAAGTCTGTGGAAACAGCACCCAGATTGATCTCCCCCCTTCTGCCATTGATGAGGCATCTGTCCGTCAAGTTGAGGCTGCCGTTTTGGAAGATCGGCACATTACTATTTGCCAAATAGTCCAAGATGTCAAGATTAGTACAGGGTCTGTGGAAACTATCATTCATGACCATTTGCATATGCATAAGGTGCCTGCCAGATGGATTCCCAGGTTGCTCACACCATTCCAGAAGCGAGAACGCGCCGAGTGCTCGAGGATGAATTTGGAGATGTGCCAAGAAAATGAGTCAAAATTTTTCAAAAGACTGATTACATAGGATGAAACCTGGGTTTATCACTATGATCCAGAGACCAAAGCCCAGTCAATGCAGAGGAAGCACTTGGACTCACCACCGCCAAAGAAGGCAAGGGTGCAGCCCTCCGCTGACAAGGTCATGCTCACAGTCTTCTGGGGCCCAGGATGGAGTAGTGATGACAGATTTCCTGGCAAAGAGTGCCACAATTACAGGAGCCTATTATGCTTCATTTTTGAAGAATTTAAGGGAAGCTATCAAAATCAAGAGGCGGGGCAAGATCAGCAAAGGTACCCTCCTCCTGCAGGACAATGCTCCAGCCCACAACTCGCATGTTGCCAGATCAAAAGCACGGGCATGTGGTTATGAAATCAGATCCCATCCTCCCTACTCTCCTGACCTTGCACCCTCTGATTTTCACCTCTTCCCAGCCATGAAGTTGTTTTTGAAATGAAAGCGTTTCCCAGATGATGTAGCCTTGATTTCTGAAGTCATGTTGTGATTGGAGGATCAACCTGGGGTGTTCTACAAAAACGTTCTCCAGAGCTACATCAAACGAGGGGAGAAATGCATAACTCTAGGTGGTTCCTATGTAGAGAAAGACTATTAACTGTGCCAATTTTCGTTGCTCTACTGCTATGGGAAGTGGGTCAGGAGCATTACTTATTGCACGCCCCTCGTATGTATATGTGTGCATGTGCATATGTATATGTATGTATGTGTATTATGTATTGTGTATATATTTATGTATATATGTGTGTATGTTTAAAGATATGTACATATGTATGTATGTATGTATGTATGTATGTATATATATGTATGTATGACAATGACCATTTTCAATGCCATGTCTGCTTGAGCATGTGAATTTGCTGGCAGGACTAAAAAAAAGTCATCTTCGGGCTCATGGACTTTCAGTGACTGTGGGAGTGGCAGTCGTCTGACAAGACGTTGCAATCATCAATCATCATCATCATATATATATATATATATATATATATATATATATATATGTATGTATGTATGTATGTATATATGTATGTATGTATGTTTCTGGGTCAATGGCCAACTAGCACCGTGTATATTTGTGTGTGTTTATATGTGTATTGGGGTAGAGAGGGCTCCCGTAAGCCGTGGTGAAGGCAACCTTTCTAGGAGAAGGAAATCTCTGATTTAAAAAACTATAAAGCGGAAGACCAGTACCCGCATTAAGCTGGTCTGCAGTTTAATTTGTTGCTGGCTATCTTGCTCTTGCTTGTTGCTGGATCTCAACATTTTGAACCGAGAGAGAGAGACTTAGCTGTCGTACAAAGCTAAGACTCTTTAACATCATATTTGTATAGATACTCCCTCAGACATTTGGGATCATGGATTTTAAATGTCTGAGGGAGTGGCACTCGTCTGACAAGACGTTGCAATCATCATATATATATATGTGTGTATGCATACATATATATATGTATGTATATATATGTGTATATATATGTATATGCATGTATATATATGTATATATAAATATACATGTATATATATATGTATATATAAATATATATGTATATATATGTGTGTATATATATGTATATATATGTATATATATATATATATATGTATATATATATGTATGTACATATGTATATATGTATATATATGTATCTATATATATATATATGTATATATATATATGTATATATATCTATAATATGAAGCTGAATGTGTGTGTGTGTGTGTGTGTGTGGTCACAAATAGGCTCCTATATGGTTGACTATTTTAAAAAACTGATTACATATAATGATAGAAGATGTATCGAGACACAGGAATGGGTGTGTTTGATTTGGCAGAACATGGTTCATTAAAATTGTGGGGTCTGCGTTCGCACCTGGTCCACAAAGTATGGAAATAAACAAATTTAAAATTAAAAAAACGTTTACAAGGGTTTGTGATATAGATGTACATAATAATACTTTGATAAGTATGCTTTAACTTAAATAGGGATGGTATAATAAAATTGTGGGGTCTGTGTTCGCGCCTGGCCTCCATAGAATGTATTAGGCACAAACTTTAATAAAGACTTTTCATATCTATCTGTATAAGTATACTTTGATAATTATGTTTCAGTTTAAAGAAATATGGGATGTTCGTTCACACCTGACCTCCATAGAATGGAAATATGTCACAAAGTTTAACAAGGTTTTTTAATATAGATCCACAGAATATTGTGATAAGTGTTTCAGTGTGAACAGGTATGGTATAATAAATTTTGGGGTTTATCTATTTTATTTTTACTTTCATCATATTTTGCTTTGGTTTTGATACCCCCAAATTCGAAGCTACGTCTTTACAACCCTTCCTTTTCATAACTTATCATCTATATATATAAAAGCGAAAATGTATGTATGTATGTATGCATGTATATATGTGTGTATGTGTGTATGTTTGTGTATCTGCTAAAAACTTTCGACAGACACGACGAAAATTCACAAACTCGGTATCATATCGAAGCCCCATCCTTCGCTCGAAAAATATAACAAAATTGACCAAAAACGTTCATTTTTTCACCCCGAAACCGACAATTTTCGACAGGTGGGGGGTCAACAAAAACGGTCTTCTCGTGACGACGACAGGTTCTACACATGCGCCAGATTTACTTTAAATAGTTGAAAAACTCACTCAATTTCATGTACGTCGTGTTGATTAACGCGTTGGTTCATTATCTAAAAGTTTTGGATTCGAATCGTGAGATGTCTTTTTCTTTTCGATTTTTTTAAATTTAAATATTGAACCAGTGTTATTTAAGCCATTTTTCATGTAACGTTCGTTTTTCTGTTGTTTTTTTTTACTTCGCTTATCCACCCCCGACCACACACCCAAAAACACCCGGGTATCCACCGATTTTTTAAATTTTAATATCGAAACAAGCTTATTTAAGCCATTTTTCATGTGTTTGTTTTTCTGTTTTCATCGTTTGTTTGCCTTACGTTAGTTTTTTTCGTGTTTTTTTCGATGTTTTGATTACCCCCACGTTTAAGTTTTAACGTTGTTTTCTTTTTTACTTCGCTTATAACAAACAAACCTGGTCATTGACGTTGTCGTCGTCGTAATGCTCAATGACTTCCGTGCACGCACCTGTCAATTTGGTTCTTACTTAAATTAATTCAACCATCTTTCAGTAACTCATTCTGGCTGGCCGATTTTATTTTCAAACTTCGCCTCAGGGCTTCGGGTTCGATCCTACCAACTTTACCCCCCCCCCCCCCCCCCTGGTTTCTTTTTTTATTTAACACCACACACACCTACAAACACCCGAGCAATGCCGGGTAGCCCCACTAGTCTCTATATATAAAAGGCAAAATGTGTGTGACCATTTCATGTATGTCTCGCAAAGGCTTCTTTTGCACACGCTCCCGGGTTCGTTACGATCACTTACAACTGTTTATATAGGTCCTAGATAATAATATCTAGGATTTAGGAAAGCGCGTAGTGTATAGATTTATTCACATCGACTTTTACAAAATTATTGCTCTTTTGGCTTCTCGCGTGTTGATTGGGCTTTTTCATATAAAAAGTGAAACTAATTCAAAGTTAACAACGAACAACGTTCTCGGCATCTTTTTGCCTGATTAAAGTGTAGTATCTGTTCTCACTTGACCTTTCAAAAAGACCGAGAGCTACACCCACTTGACCAATTTTTTGGACAAGTTCAAGGGTTATTTTTTTTGGCCTCAAAGGACCGACCCCATTCTTTGAATGAGTGGTCCTTTAGGCATTGTTATTGTTATTGTTTTGTTATTGTTATTAACTGCTTTTTTCCATTTGTTTCAGATTGTCCAGTGTCTGGATCCGACTTAAGCAGCCGGCCGGGCTAAAGGAAACTGACGTGCCTTTTTAGGCGAATGTCCCCCTAGTTTCCAAATCAGCTGGTCGGAGAAGGGCACTGGGCCAGCAACTAGAGGAGGCAGGCCTCTGCCACCATGAGGGACGCCTCTGGTGTAGGGACCATGCCGGTGAAGAGGGTTACCACACCCGGTGGTTCCCCAGTGCCATTGAGGGGGGTACCACACCCGGTGGTGTCCCAATGCCGTTGTCGGGGAGTGCCACATCCGGTGGCATTCTAGTGCCGTTGTCGGAGGGTATCACATTCGGTGATATCCCAGAGCCCATATCGTCCAAGTTGGGGGGTACCACACCCAGTGGTGCTCTAGAGCCGTTGTCGGAGGGTACCATATTCGGCGATACCCAAGAGTCCGTATTAGGGGGGACCACACCCAGTGGGACTCCAGCGCCGTGGAAAACTGCATCGCCTGCAGCGTTTATGTGCGAGATGGAGGCACCTGGTGCAGGCTACTCACCCTCACTGCCAGTGTACGTAGTGGAGGGCAACAGAACAGCCACTGCAGCAGATAAGACGGGAATCACCATGTCCGGGGGCACTGCACCAAGCACTTCTGGAGTGAAGGAGGATGACTTGGAGGACTTCCTCAACCCATGGACGTTCGCCGGGGGAAACCCACTAGGAATATCTTCCAAGACGGTGATTCCGAAGATGTGGAAAGAGGAAATCAAAGGCTGGAGGGATTATGTAGAGAACACGCCAGGTGGAGGATGGACCATCCCACAAAAGCCAAGTAGCAGATTGCACCCGTTTGCAGAAGGAAGAAGGAGAACGGTCAGATCTGCAAATAACAGCCCGCAAAAAAAGGCCGCATCACTAAAGAGATGGCAATCTCTCAATTTTGAGGCAGCAACAGTAGGGCGACCTGGCGACCTGCAACACAAGAAGAAAAGAATATAGAGCAGTGTCCTAGAAAGAGGGATATTTTGCTCCCCACAGCAGAAGAGGCAGCCAAGGTCGCAAAAAGCGACATGATATGGAAAGGAGTCAGATGCAAACCAGAATATCTGGAAAAAAGGTGGACGACTGTGACCGTATTAGGAGTCCCATGGTGCTTTGAAGAGGAGCAGGTGGGCGCCATTTTGTCTCAATACGGTGACATAGAAGCAGTAAATGCGGTGCGTGACCCGAAAAATATAATGTCTGGAGACTACAAGTTGAAAATGAGGGTTAACTGGGAAGGTTTCAACGCAATCCCTGCCCAACTAACATGGGAAAAATTGACAATGTCCATAATCGTGGAGGGCAGGAGGCCGCACTGCTGGAACTACAGGACGCCAGTCCATATGGCTAAAGTCTGCCCAAAGAAAGTTCCAGTACCCCAAACAACAGTTGTGCCCCCGGTGAAAGTGGCAGAAAAAGTGGTTACACCAGCAGTGGAGACAAGCAACAGCTGGAGCACGGTGGCTAAGAAAGGAGGAAAACAAAAGTCAGCGGCCCCGGAAAAGCCAAAAGTCAAAAAAGTAGAAGAAGAGAAATCAGGAGTGAAGCGGAAGTTGGCCTCCGAATCTGAAGAAGAGGGGGGGGGGGAAGAAAGACGAAAGAAAGAACCCCAACAGCTACAAACAAAAAGGTTAAAGAAGACCAAGAAAACCCTGCGCAACCTTCAGACCCCATGGTTGAGCAGAACAGCCCTCCCCCTCCGCATACTCCTCCTACTACTACTAGTGAGGAGACCTTAGAAGCCAAGGCTTCTGAAGACATGGAAGAAAGCAGAACAGAAGAGCAAGAGTCCACCACCACCTCGGTGACCCCGGTCCGGACAGAACAGACGCGGAAGCGCCCCTTTCAACCCGGGGAGAGGATATGTGAGGTGGACGCAAGTCAAGGACAAGTAGACCTCAGTGCGGGTCAAAAGAAAAACGTGAACAGATTAGAGAAGCTCACCGAGGTGGATTGAAAGGAGGTGGAGAGGCCAACCAACTTCAGTGAGGCACCAATGCTAATCACATTCTTAAGGAAGGAGAAGGGTGCAACAGTGAAGGTGCTATGGAGAATAGTTGTCGAGGCTAAGCAAGCTTTTCCGGGGCTGAAAATAGTCGACAACGAACACCCGCCTCTGATGCAAATAGCTGTAAAATGTGAAGGGAGGGTCCCTATTTATGTACACCCGTCCCTTTATAGAGCTCTAAAAATAACCTTTCCCCTGGACGTGGGTGGACTGGTCTGAGGAGGTCAGTTCACAACAGAGTTGCTAACTGGCAGCATCGGTCAATCCTTTGGCATTCTAACTCCCGAGGATTTTAGACCCACTTTCGACGAATACTACTAGTTAAGGAATTATGGCAACAACCTTAAATCTAGCTAGTTTAAATGCGAGGGGCATGAGATCCCGAAGCAAGACTGTTCACGTGCTGAGGGATCTCGTGGCCCTTGAGGTAGATATAGCTATGATTCAGGAGACCCACTTTGTTGGTCCCTGGGATTGCGATGTACTGGTGGATGACATTGACGTTTACTCAGCATATGGCAATTCTCATAGCCGTGGGGTTTCTGTGCTAGTGAGTCGCACCCTAGGTGAGATGGTTACTGTGGTCCACGCGTGCGCTCATGGAAGGCTGGTCATGGTCGATGTTGCCGTTAAAAGCGGTAAGTTCCGGATTTTGGTTGTTTACGCGCCCAATATTGCTGCAGAGTGGGTTTCCTTTTTTCGGCAGGTGGGGGTGTTCCTTTCAGCGAGTCCGGAGCAGTTAGTTTTAATTGGGGACTGGAATGCCATCCTGGACCCCAGGATAGATAAGGTCGGGGGGAATAGAGGGTCGGAGAGGTGTGAAAGCAACCTGTCTGGCTTGATGGCCACATGCGATCTTGTCGACAGGTTACGTCTGGATCACCCGGGGAGGGAGATGTGGACGTGGCAAAATAGCATGGCCTCCGGTTCAAGTACTTACTTGGACAGGATGTTAGTTAGAAGGGGCGACATAGATTTCTTATCTTGTCCCACGTTCCACTGGCTAGGTCATTCTGACCATAAATTAGTAATGGCCCGTTTGAGAGTAGGCAATAGGCCTAGGTTGGCTGGCTACTGGAAGTTGAACGCCTCCTTACTGGAGACGAACGACTTCCGGGAACAGCTGACAACACTAATTCAGCAGGAGTTAGTGGGGGGCGGTTACTGGGAGTAGCTGGTGGGTTAAACTTAAGGCTACCATTAGGCTCTTTTGTGTCCAATATAGCCAACGCCTCGCGTTAACTAGGGCACGGACCAAAAGGCACCTAGATGATAGGTTGACCCGGGCGGTGGCTGGTGGGGATCTCCTAGAGATAGCAGTAGTTAAGGGGGACCTCCAGCACTTGGCTAGCGAGCATTACGAAGGTCAAGTAGTTAGAGCTAGGTTAAAAAGAGTCTCTAACAAAGCCGTGAACGTTGACGCTGTTGAGCGTAAGGCTGCCTTAAGACGTGGCTCGGATGGTATGTGAGAAACATCTACCTTTGTTGTAGTTACAGAAAATAAGGAAGGAAGGGGAAATCCCTAAATAGAAAGGCATGTGAGAAACATCTACCTTTGTTGTAGTTATGGAAAATCCAATTTTCCGTAACCACAAGGTAGATGTTTTTCGCATGCCTTTCTATCTAGGGATTTCCCCTTCCTTCCTTCTCTTCAAAAAATGATCCATTGCCAAAAGTGTGCTTATTCATAAAGTCTGAAGAAATGCTGGTTTTGAAAATTTTCAAACGACATAATGCTTGAAATTGTCGAACTGGACATGGAAACAATTGTAACGTAAATTGAAATACACTTTTTGTTGCCACCAACACCTTGTTTTGAAATCTTGTTTTTGCTTACACAGTATATATATATACATATATATATACATATATATATATATATATATATATATACATATATATATATATACTCTCAATATCCTTTAAAAAGGGCAACTTTACAAACAACTTCTTCAGATTTCATTCTTGATATGATATAGAAAAAACAGATTTGCTCATTATTGTGGAGGGGGGGTCACTAAAGATGAAATCGTCAATAATTTTCTTTTGTGAATGCCAAAACAGAGATGTAATTATGTATTTCAGTGGGGAGAACTTATGCCAAGAAACTAGCAGAGAACATACATGCACCTGGTTTTGTGATAAATGGAGGCCCAACAAATGTATGACGAGGTGCAACTACTCTTTCTGATTCTCTATACGTGTGATATTTAGGTACAACAAATTTAGGCATGACAAATTAATGTACGACAAAGTGCTCTTGCTGTCTTTATAAAAAAATTATTATTTTTAAACCTGTGAGAATATTAAAAAGAAAAAAATACAAACCAAACATAAAAAAAATGTTCCCTTAAGTTTAAAGAAGAAAAATTTGTCTACTTTTTAAAAATATTTTTAGATTGTTTTTCTATGTTCTCTTACTAAGTAGAGTTTGGTATGTTTTAATAGTAAATGTTTACCCCAAAAATGACCATCTAAAGTAAATATATCAAGAAATTAGTCAATTTCTCCTAATCAATCTGAAAATAAATCCCAAAACCTTGTTTATTTTTTTTTACACTGATTGTTAGCATAAGGAAAATAAATAAATAAATCGAATTCCAGTTCATCTAAATTAAAATTGATTGCTTGTTCTTGACATAAAAATCCAAGGTTGCTCGAATGACGTGTTTAAATATCACACAAATAGAGAATCAGCAGGAGTAGTTGTGCGTTGTCATACATTTGTTGTGCCTTATTTTGTCGTGCATAATTAGGAAAATGCTGCATGCACTCATGAAAGACCAACTTGGTGAGACATAGGTTAGCACAAGAGGCTAAAAGATTTGTGACATTAGCCTGACTAGAGGAAGAGGAGGAGGAGGAGGAGGAAGAGGAGGAGGAGGAGGGAGAGGAGGAGGAGGAGGAGGAGGATTACCAAAACATTAAAAAATCTAAACGATTTTATGATTAATTGAATTCATCATCATCATCATCATCATCAGTTTAGCGTCCATTTTTACATGCTAGCCTAATTGACTTCTAAACTAATCTATCTCTGGCTAGGTCTTTATTTATCCACCTTTCTCTAAGCTCCATCCTTATCTCTTCCTCAAATGTTTCCATTGGCCTTCCCCTTCCAACAGACCCTGATAATGCAACTGTTTTACATACAAAGTGAGGACTCTCATCCATTCTCTAAGTGTGACCAAACCAACAAAATTTCCTGATAAACTCGTCACTTCAGTGACAGTGATAACACTCTGCCGGTTAGTAATGGCAGAAACTCTCTGAATTTATACATAGCTGGGTGGAAATGGGGGGGGGCATACCTTTTCCAACATTATTAGTGTGTGAATAACTATTAACAGATCCAATATTATTGAACATAACATAACCAGAGAAAGAGGGATAAATAAAGACCTGGCCAGAGATAACAGATTCTATGAACAAAGCTTCTTTCTTAGAACTGCACACCTGTGGAACTCTGTTCCATTTTCCTGCTTTCCAACTGACTACGATATGGTTGTCTTCAAGTCCAACGTAAACAAATTCTTGATGAGCCATTCCCTTAAGTAATCTAATTTATCAAATTTCCACTATTATTGATGACTGACATCATGTTCCCCTTGACCATTGTACACTCATTAACCCTTATCCTCGAGTGGCCTTCGGACCTTTATAAGTGGTGTCTCCTTTGTAAAAAAAAAAAAAAAATTCTATAGGCCATGGCAGTATGTTTCGGAGGCCGATTTGCCATCACCATTTCAGTTTGGCTGATCCGGCATGGGGCCTATTCAGCGGCAGGGTGGTGGTGGGAGGGGGGCGATTATTAGCGCTTCGTCGGTATAGTCAAAATTTTGTTTAATAGGTACCTGCAAAATGAATGCCGATGCTCAAAATGTACAAACATTTTGAGCCCTCTCTTTAAAAATTCACCAAAAAATCCGGAAATTAACCAATTTTAATTAAATTTTCAGTATTTAATCAAATAATGAAATCTTAGTTGAAATGTATTATTTTGTTTAAACAAAAAATATCTTTACTAAAATTATAGTTTTCAGTTGTAAAAAAATGCATGAATTTATTTTTTGCTTTTTTTAATGAAAATAAATCATTGTAAATTGCAGCAATTAGAAGAAAATTATTTAATTTTTACAGGAACATTATGAAAAACAGCCTCTAAAGTCTGTATTAATGAATTCGATATAACTTGAAGAAAAATTAATTTCTTGAACTATCGATATTATCATTGAATTAAGCATTATTTATTTAATATTTTCACACAAAAATATTATAACAGCAAAAAATATTTCTACTTTTTATTTTAGATTATAGGTTTTGCTTAATTTTTATATGTAAGATTCAAATATTTTCCTTGTTTGTATGAATGTGAAACTTTCAGCATAACATAATTTTTATATAATCTTGAAAAAAAATTAATTTAAAAGCAGGAACACAGAAAAATAATTAAATTAAAAAAATAGTAAAAATTCTACAAACGTTCATGATAAGAATGTACGAATGCACAGCTGGAAAAAAAAATGAAAAACAGTCCACTCCCCTACCTCCTTTTAACCACCTGACGTCATTTTCAGACAGCCTTTCGACTGTCTGAAATTTTTGGCTACCATATAATCTATGTGACAAGGAACCGTTTTGTTTTGATTGTACAAAGTGAGAATGTTTTGCTTTTTGGAGCTAATTAAGCTTTTTTTTTTTGTACAAATAAGGTGGGGTTTTTATATATTTAATTCAATATCTTAGGACTTTACTAATTATCTTTGAAATAGACTCAGAAAACTAATATTTATCTTTCAAAGGATTTTTACAATGAATTTATTTAACTTCAAAATTTAGCTGAATTTGTTAGCTTGCCATGAAAAATTTTCCATAACTTTTTTTTTCATGTGTACAAATATTTTTTTCCTTTATGAAATTAACTTTAGTCTTTAATCTTTCAAATACAATCAAAAAGTAGTCGGAAACTTACAAAAAAATTATGATAAATCGACTTTCAAAACTATATGTCCCTATCTTTGTTCCGCCATTTTTACCCGTACCTATAGTTTATATTTTTAAAATTAATTCAGTAAACAGAGATATTTTTTTTTAATAAAATTGAGATGAAAATTATTTAAAGAAAAAAAATGTCTGAATTAAAAAAATGAAATTTAAACACGATAATTTTCAAAATGTTCTGAAATTTAAACTCTAACTAAATTGTTTAGAGTAAAAAGAAAAAAAAAAGATCCCGTTAAATATATTTTCTAAATTAATTAGAAAATAATTAACAAGAAAGAGTTTTGCAAAAACATTATTTTTCTTAAAAACGGTTAAAGTGATATATTTTCATATTGTTTTTTTGTTTTTTTAAATTTTAAAAAGAGAAAAGTTAATAAATCTTTACAAAAATAGTAACTGCCGTGGTCAAAACCGAATTGTCCCTACGCCAAATCGGCCAAACCGAAATGATGAATTGGCCACACCGAAACGTCCCATTCCCTACTAAGTACATACAAAAATGATTGGCTCATTCTACTGCTTTAGAATATAACTGACTTTTGATACAATCCTCTCGCTATATAAGAGTCAGTTACATTTCAAGATGGAGTACTGCTGCCACTTCAGGGGAGGCGGCACTCAGAGCACACTTCATTACCAAGGCAGAGTTAAAAACGATTTCGAAATCTAATGATGGGTGATCTCTTCTGTTCTTCACAGCCCTTTCTCACAAAAGAGATGTTTCTAGTTTATTGTTATTTCCATGGAAAATGCTCGACTGAGCTCCAATCTCTGATTTCCCCACTGCAAGATATTCACAGCAAGAAATCACTTTGCTACCACAACAAAACAAAAAAGTTTTTTCTTTTTTCTTTTATTCCCTGTACCTAACACCAGGCTGAATTTCCACAAACAAAGCTACTTTGAAAAGGCTTTTGGTCTATGGGCACATTACCATGGGACTGATTTCCTGCAGATTACAACCTTGTTGTTTTCAGATCCAATGTCAACAGGTTCCTGTTACGAATTGTTCATACAAGTATTCAAACTTGATCCATCCCAGCAATCATTTGCAAATCCTCTCATAATATTCTTCATCTTTCCACAAACAATCATTGCATCTCGTTAACTCTTATCCTCGAGTGGCTTTTGACCTTGGTAAGTGGTGATCTATTTGAAAAAGGAAAGAAAAAGAAAATTTTCTCAGTTATGCAAAAACGATAAGTAGTTCGTGCTGCCATGAAAAGGGCAGGTTTATCATATTGAATTAATTGTGAAAAGTTGCCCTTAAAAAGGGAGGGTTTGGTCTGGAGGGGACAGCTGCTGCTGCTGCTGCTGCTGCTGCTGCTTTTGGGGATCGACAAGACAGTGATTCACAATCGGACGCAAGGCAGTTTCCAAATTCTTTTGAGAAAGTTGCTGCTGTGGCAAAAAAAAAATTTTTTTTATCGGTGTTTATTAAGATAGAGTCGATAGATGGATTTTTTTTTAATCCTACCAGACCGAGTAACCGATATACCGGTAATTTCCGAAAATACTATATACCAAGTTACCACTAAACTGGTATTTTTCCGACCACGTGTTTTTTGTGTTGTCAGAGGGCTAAAAATAGCTGACCAATCGCTGCTTAGCCTCGATTTAGCACAAGCCTCACGTTCTGCAAATGGCTTCCTTTGTTTTGGTGAAGTTGTGAATTGTTTTGTAGACTAAAGTAGCCATGAAACGAGCTAATGATGAACTAAGCACTTCAACAGGTAAAAGAGCGAGACCAAGGAGTTTCGCGGTGCAACAAGTGTTGGATAAATTGACAAATTCTGAATCAGACGAAGGCAAATTTGATCAGGAGTATGTTTCTGAATGGAGTAACGCTAGTGATGATGAATATATTGATGAAGGAGAAAATGATGATAAATCTGATGATGCAAGTGGGCCTAGATCAAAATTGAGTCTCCACAGTAGGAGGCGTGTCACTCAACCAGGTGATAGGGGAGATTCTGGTGTGGTTGATGAGGGATGGAGTCGCAATTTTGTAGCTCCAGATCTATATTTCAATGAGGATGGGAAAGGCCCAGTTTCATTCCCAGTCATATTACTGAAGAAATCGATTTTCTTTCGTTGTTTACTGAGGATGACTTCTAGCAGAATTTGACAGAGAAGACTAATTTACGTGCCACTCAAATGTGTGCAGAAAGGCCCAGCTACTACTACTGCAAGAATTTCAAGAATGTTTCTGTTGAGGAAATGAAAGCTTTTGTTAGGCTGAGGATCTACATGGAAGATATCTATGTGAAACCCAGCTATCAGGATTACTGGTCAAGTGATAGAAGTGACTTCATTGGATATACTCCGGGGTTCTGCAACCTCATGACACAAGACAGGTTCTTGACCATCTAGACTTTCCTCCATGTGGTTGATGAAAAGGATGCTGGCATTGACAAAATAGACAGAATGTACAAGGTCAGGTCTGTTCTGGAGTATCTACTCCCCAAGTTTCGACACTACTAGCAGTCCAGACAACACTTGAGCCTGGATAAGGGAATAATTCATACGAAAAATTGCTTGCCGATAAAACAGCACATAAAAGACAAGTCCACAAAATGGGCCATCAAATCATTTCTTCTTTGTGAAGTGGAGACTGGATATATTCTCGATGCAGAAGTCTACATTGCCAGTTCAAGAATTGGGTACAGTCGGGAACACTGTTGTCCATCTCTTGACGTCTTCTGGGATGAAGGGCAGATCATACATTCTGGTCATGCACCGCTTCTGTAACTCAGTGACTCTGGCCAAATATGCTGTGAACCATCTACAAACTGGGGTTGTTGGAACTCTCCTGCAGAACACAAAGTTCTTTCCAAAGTCTCAAGGCAGTCAAGAAACTCCCTCGAGGTGAAAGTCGCTACTTGTGTCAGGACAGCATCATAAGTATGGTATGGCAGGACAACAAGCCCATCATCTTCATATCCAACTACGATGATCGTGTAAAGACAGAAACTGTCAATAGGAAGAAGAAGAAGAAGAAAAAGAAGAAGAAGAAGAAGAAGAAGAAGAAGAAGAATGGTACTTTCACTGAAGTGAGCATTCCACAGCTTACCTTGGACTACAACAAGCACATGGGCGGTTGCGACAAGAACGACCAGATGACCCTCCTTCACCGTTCACAACGCCACTACCGTTGGCCCCAACGCCGCTCCATCAAATTCTTCATGTGGGCTTGCTACAACTCCTATGTGCTGTACCTTTCTACACAAGAAGCTGCCAGAAAACTTCTGTATTTTACAAGATACATTCAAACACTGTGTCTGGAACTAGTAGGAATCTACCGTTCTACAACCGTTTGCAGAAGACAACAAGAACCCTGTGCTCAACACCTGAAGCCAGGCAACCACTTCCTGTAAATTCCCCCTGGCACCTCATCTGACCACATGTGCTGTGTGTATAGAGAAACACCTGAGATACAACAGACCCTACCCTGAAGTATCTTACAAAAACAACCCCCAAAAGAAGGGGAAGACAAGGTTCTGGTGGACCCACTGCAAAAAGTAGCTGTGCATCAAGGAGGGCTCCATCTGTTGGGTGGACCGACACATGAAGGTTGAATACTGGCGGTAGATGAAAGGCAAAAAATTACTAACGTGTTTAAATTTTTTCACAATTTTGCACAGGAGGCCAAGCACAAAGGCAAATTAGGTTCAGGATTTCAGGTCTAGTAGGGTCATTATGTCATTTTAAGCAAAAACAGTATTACGTACTTAATTGTCATGTCGAAAATAGCAATATATCCAAAAATTACGAAAATTTATCCAGTAAAACAACTGCTATTGTGTTTTAGTAAAAAAAAGTTTAGCGCTGTAAGCTAAAAATGTCGGAAGACGTTACGGAGTAATCTAAATAATTTTGCGTTCTGAGTTATGTCCACTTTGTGTGAACTTTTCATCGTCTACTTTAAAGCATCTAAGAAAAATGCTATTTTACCTAATTTTTTGTAAAAATTACTTTTAACTATAAATAACTTTCTATTCGAAAAATTTTCGTAATTTTTGGATGTATTACTATTTTCGACATGACAATTAAGTTCATAATATTGTTTTTTGCTTAAAACGACATGTTTAAAAAAAATCGATCTGTCCCCTGCTGATATTTAGGACATAGCAGTTGACAGCTGAGACGATCTCATTAAATATGAACACCACGATGATTATTATTAATTTATTTTATTTCGGACTATTATTCTCATCTTTATTAGTTGTTGTTTTTATCTTTATTGGTTGTTGTTTTTCACAACGTTTCGGCCAACTATTCCTCTGGCCTTCGTCAGGTGGTAACCGCGACGGATAGGAACCTCGAATCTCCTAACTGTATTCTCAGCAATCACTGCCATCCGTTTTTTGTTGTCGTCTCACCACGTTTTTGCCAAGTAAACCTCTGGCACGCTTTGGGTAGGATTGAAACCGATATCTTCAGACAATGCCCACCTGAAACCGTAGAGATTCAACGTCTCTATCAACTGCAAAGTTACTATCCGTCGCGGTTACTACCTGACGAAGGCCAGAGGAATAGTTGGCCGAAACGTCGTGAAAAACAACAACCAATAAAGATGAAAACAAAAACTAATAAGGATGAGAATAATAGTCCGAAATAAAATAAATTAATATATATAATGCTCATCTCAAAAATGAATTCCAATTAAGGAAGAATATATATACCACACGATGATTAATTCTTAATTTATGATGGTACGATTTAGCTTAATATTTTAACTGATAAGAAAATCTATCATGAGAACTCGTCATTCAATCATCGTGTGTGGTTTTACCGGAAAAAATATAGTGGGCGTTTGCAGCAGAGAAACGCAAGCTACATTTTTGTTGATCGTTAAGACAAGCAGCAGAAGTGAGCTTGACAAGAATTATCGCCATGTGAGCATAGTGTTTAAGTGAGATCAAGTCAATCGTTTTTAAATCAGCAACAGGAGCGGCTGCAAAAAAAAAAAAAAAAAAAAAAAAAAAATACAAGGCTACGATACTCTTTTTGGGTACTTTTAAAGTGCTCTTTTAAACTGAAAAGCGGTGCTTATCAAACGACAGTTACCTATTATATTTTAGGTCGGATGTTTTTTTGTTTGTTTGTTTTTTTGGGGGGGGATTAATAATTATTTTTCACCAATTTGCTTAACACATAAGAAAATAAAACTGGTTTTGTAATTGTAGATTTTATTTCTTTTTATTAGAAACTAGCATGGCTACCCAGCCTTTACCCAAGACTTTTAAAAACATAGCAGATGTTAAATAGTGTGGGAAAGTATTGTGCCTCCAAAGCACTACTAAAACCAATTCTCTCACTCTAGAAGAGAAATTTCTGTTTTTTACGCAATGTCAATTTTGGGTTACTACCTGCTCTATCCAGAATATTGAGCACTATGAATTATAGCTCCCGGGTAGCACCAATAAAAGGAAAGAGTTCTTTATCCTTGGTGACACTGTGTTTGAATACACTTTGTTTATCTAGGATCTAGAGCATCACTTAAACCAAGTTAATCAACTTTCAGGTGACTGCATGCTCTATCTAAGATATTACATACTTATAAAATTGAGGAGGCACTACTAAAAACAAGTTCTTCCCTCTAGGAAAAATATTTTTTTGTTTCTCACTACTTTTCCGATCTACTTAGCATTATGGCTCCTGGGTAACACCAACAAAAGAACAAAGAAGTTCTTTATCCCAGGTGACACTGTGTTTAAACTAGTGTTGGGACGATTAATCGGAATCAGGAATCAGAAAAATCAGAACTTCTTGGCGTATCGGAATCGGAAAACTTTTTGCCTATTTTCCGATGCCAAAAACGATGCTTTTAATTTTTGCATTCTTACCTTTGTTTAAAATTAATTTTCCATTACTGGTAATACTAAAAGAATAATACATATTTATATAATTTGAACTACTAATAAAACTAAAATCTATAGATTCCAGCTACTCACAAGTGGTATTTTTACGTTACTGCAAATGTATGTACATATTACACAGGTTTTTACGATAATCCACCCCTCCCGCCCTAAGAAAAATAACGACTCTATAGCAAAATATTTAATGATTTAAAAAGAATCGGAATCGGAATTGGTAATTTAAAACAGAATCGGTAATTGTATCGAAATCGGGAAAATATTGGAATCGTCCCATCGCCCATCACTAGTTTGAATATATATGGAATTAAGGAGGCTCCATGAGTAATAATAAATCCAAGTTCACGTATAAAAAGGTAAAACTAATGTTTAATTTTCAATCAAAAACAAATGTTTACTGTATGGTAACAATAAAAATCGTTTTTTACTTCTTGTAAATGAATGAACTTTTACTGGAGTTACACTTGCCCGTTCAACGCCGAACCATAAACTGATATATATATATATATATATATATATATATATATATATATATATATATATATATATATATATATATATTATTTGAGGGTAAACAGTTACATATGGTCGCTACAAATAGCCATCTGTTTCAGTCAAAGAGACTTCCTCAGGCGACCTAGAACCTCTCGACGCCAAAAAGAAAAATGGGAAAGATTAGAAAGAAATTGAAAAGGGAAAAAAGTATAAAAAGATCATAAAAAGTTGCGAGCTCTCTAAAAAAGAGGATAAAAAGGAGATAAAAAAAGGGAAAGATCGCATTAGAACCTATTGGAAGATTATTCCAAATTATTTTAACAATAGGATATAAATCTGAAATAATTCAAGTGGGTCATAATTTTTAGACCATGGAATTGAAAATCCTATAAGAATAGTAAGAATTAAAAGATGTACAAATATACAGATGCAAATACAAATAGGCACAAACATAAAGTACGCATACAAAACAATACACATTTATGCATGTACACGTATATAATAAAGGGGTAAAGAAGATGTTACATTTGTACATTTATTAATATTCTCTTACTATTCTGATATGGTAAAGGAGGGGTTAAATAAATATATGGTCATTTGCATAACGTCATCGGGTCTCAGGCTCTTTTTTTCATCTAAATTATACATAAAATTAGTTATACAAGGATTGAAACATACTAAAGTACTAAGATGAGGTTGTGGGGGAGGAATGAGACATATATCTGTATATATACATCCAAAACAAATATACAAATACATACATACATGTGCGAAAGCGACGTACGCATACACACGTAAATATACACATAAAAGAACATACGCATGCGTAAGATTAAAACTATATGTATAGATGCACAGATAATCACAAGTTTACATATATACATATACGTACAAATATACAGACATACACACACATATACATATAGACACATATATATATACATATATTTATACATATATCTATATATATACACACATACACATATATAAATATATATCTAAATTGTAACTAGTAAATTTTAGTTATACAAGAATTGAAACATACTAAAATACTAAGATGAGGTTGTGGGGGGATTGGTATAGTAATATGTACGTTTACAATATAGGTGGGGAGCAGAAATTTTGACATGTGTAAAAAAAAACAACAGAATTTACATATAAAAATATATAAATATGGTAAAAGATGGAAGAGTCTCTGAAATAAAAATATGTAGTTATTAATGGGGTAGATGCTTAATATAGGCGAATTGAGGGTGGAGTGAAAGGCGTATATAGGAAATAAGACCATATTGAGTATTATTGTTCACAGCAATATAAGAATTGAGAGTATGCCGATGGTATATTCGGCTATGCCTTATGTATGAGATTCAAGTAGTGTTTAAGACTTCAGATTAGACTGAGGTTAGAAAGGAGGTGTTTGCAGTTAATAGAGTTTTCTTGTTTTTTGTTTAGGAGCTTATCTCACTCCTTGAACGTAATAATAAAAAGTTTCTCAAAAAGGCATAGATAGCAAGGTGAATTCATAGACGAACAGGTGTTAGCTCTCTTAAGGATAGATCAATTAACTATTGGTGATAATCTCTGTTCGATTAACTCATTAAAGTATTTGGATTTCGTATAATTAGGATTTTCAAAGGAGCATTTATGGCCTGTATATCTTTTTTTGAATGTATTGCCAACCATGCCAATATAATATTTTTGTTGTCAGGGTTTTCCTATTTAAAGTAGATATGTAGTGTTCTGGCCTTTTTTAAATCTAGGTTAAGTTTTTTTGTTTTTTTCATGTTAGTTTATATATATATAATTTTTTTACTATAATAATTAAATACCTACAGACATACACCACATATATATGTGTGTGATATTTTATGTATATACATGTTTATTTATTTATTTTATTTGTTTTTTTCTATTTATTTTGTTAGTTTTAAAATTATTTTGTATCTCTACCCTAGAGTAAATTTTATCCTGTGAACACAGTTGTTCGCTGTTCTCTCCTACAATTTAATAGATGTTGAGGTTCTTTAAAGTATAGGACAGCAAATTTTTTGTGAAGGCATAATCTACATGTGTTTGCTTGTCTTACTATTTTCCATTCGACTGCCGGCGAACGTCCACTTTCCTTGAGTTCCCAGTATTTGTTTGCTGCCATTGTTTACCAAGCAACAATATTTGTGAAAGAAAACCCAAATAACAAGAGATATTATGTAGGTATGACGTCCTTAGATTTTAAAACTTAATATTATGATACAAAAAAGTACATTCAATAATAAAAAACACCGCATGAAAACAACGCTAGCAAACAAATACTGGGAACTCAAGGAAAGCGGATGTGTTTCAAGATAAAATTTACTCTAGGATAGAGATACAAAATAATTTTAAAACTAACAATAACAATAGAAAATAAACAAATAAAATAAATAAATAAATAAATAAATAAACATGCATATACATAAACTATCACACACATATATATGTATATATATATATATATAAAAAGTTCGGACACTAACAGGAACATCCGGAATGCTAACAGTGCTCAATCACCAATGGGACACGTACTACTAACGACAACAGAGACCCATCACGCGTGTACAATGATTATGCAGCGTTGTCTGTCCGTGGAAATGTCGGTTAGGCGGCACGATGCAATGTAAGTCGTAGTTGAAACTCTCAGATGTTGCCATCACGGATTGAATATGATTAATCAACCGTACATGTTAGTGGATGTTGCAGAGATTCGCAGAAACATTCGACTTCCAGCATATACATCTGCATTACTTTTAATGCTAGGTTTATTTATGGTGTCTTTTAGATTTAATAAAAACCCTTTAAAATTTGCTGATAAGGAGACCTTGTTTATTAAAAAACTATATGTAATAATTATTGTCCGTAACTTGATGTCTACCACAATAAAAACACGGTTTTCCGAAACGATCGTACAGATAATTGATTTTGTTGTTGTTCCTTCTTGTGAAACTGATTTTTAATTTGATTATAATTTGTTTTTTAAATTTTAAATTATCAATCACATTACTTAATATTGAATTAGCTCTAGGATATTTACCTATCGAGCTTATTATATATCTAAATTACAACGAGCACTTTTTCTTTCCTGCATTTTAATGAAACTAGTGATTTCACTGTTACATTGAAATACACTCAGCTCTTTAGACTATTGTTCTAATCTCCTTTAAATTATATATATATATATATATATATATATATATATATATATATATATATATATATATATATAAACTAACATAAAAAAACTTAACCTAGATTTAAAACAGGTCAAGACACTAGATATCTACACTAAATAGCAAACACAAAGGAACAGGTCAACCGGAGGCCAAATGGGCCTTTGTCCTGTAAGTGCCTGCTCATTGGCTGATTAGGAAGGATGCGGTGGATACTAGAAAGCTGATTGGCTAACAAAAAACTCAATAGAAGGTGCATATATAAATACGTGAGATAACCACAAAATTCTCGCATAAGCCTGAAGAACCCTAGAGTGTATTAAACGTGGAATATTCAGTGTAGCTTAATCGCCATATATATATTTTATAACTTACTAACTAGCTCTATCTATGTATTGAGCACTGTTGAAGTAAATACTTAAAGTTCACGCATAAATTTATTCTTTCGTATATTAATTTATGTGAGTAAATGAAGTAGTTATATATATATATATATATATATATATATATATATATATATATATATATATATATATATATATATATATATATATATATATAAGAACAAGTATTTAATAAAACATGTTAAAAAACACTTTGAAAAAGAGTTAAAAACATATTTAATTTTAAAAAGGAAACACTAAATAAGTGGATAGTCCTTAATCTGCGGAGTTTCGAAGAAA
>NC_136501.1:47602109-47669609 GCF_053919585.1 Euprymna scolopes
CCACAACAGCGGAGTTACTATCTTTCAAAGCATATCTGAGAAAATTGACCAAGTCCTTTCTACTTATCCTTCAGCTAACATTCACGTATGTGGAGACTTCAATGTTCACAACGTCGAATGGTTGACCCACTCAAACAAGACCGATGATGAGGGGAGGTTCTGTCATGATTTCTCCATTGCCTATGACCTCACTCAGATTGTTCAGGAACCTACCCGTGTGCCCGATAATGATGGCCAGTATGCGAGCCTACTAGACCTTTTTCTCACAACTTGCCCTGAACTATGTTCAGTTTCTGTTCTGTCGCCTCTTGGATCTTCCGACCACTCTGTTGTATCAATTAAGATAAAAATGAAATGTAATAAGTCCCCAGACGTACCTCTTCATCGTACAGTATATCGATACACTAAGGCTGACTGGGATAGCTTCCGTACATTTATATCTGATCTACCTCTGCATTCCATGTTTAAAAAGGATGTGTCCTCTATAGTATTAGACCTAACTGAATGGTTAATTGTAGGTATTGACCATTTCATACCCTCTAAAAAGTTTCAGCAAAAACCTAACAGCCAGCCATGGTTCTCTCCAGAATGTGCTGCTGCCATTGCGCACTGAAATCACTTTTTCCACTGCTTCAAACATAATAGATGTATGGAAACTAAAGCCGTTTTCAGGACTGCCAGCAACCATTGTAAGAAAGTAATAAGGAACGCAAGAGTGTTGTATGCTCAATCTGTTAAGTCCAAAGTAGCTGAGCAGCGGCTTGGTTCCCACCAGTTTTGGCAAATAGCAAACAGAATCCTGAACAGAAGCGTGTGCTCCATCCCAACTATTATCAATGGACCTGAGGTAATCTCGTCAGCATCAGACAAAGCCAAACTCTTTGTCAAGAACTTTGCAGCTAATTCTACCCTTTGCGACCAAGACCGCCAACCCCCAATATTTCCTCCTGTATCAGAAAACACGCTATGTGATATACGTATATCTGTACGTGATGTTGCGAAGCTAATCAAAAACCTTGATTCGAGTAAAGCAACTGGCCCTGATGGTATTCCAATTATAGTACTCAAAAAACTTCAACCTGAATTAGCGCCCATACTTACAAAACTGTTTAAACGTTGTCTTAAGGAGAATAGTTTCCCATCTCCCTGGAAAATCTCATCAGTATGCCCTGTATTTAAGAATTCAGGTGATCGATCATCCCCCTCTCAGTACAGGCCAATAAGTCTCCTGTGCGTCATGAGTAAGTTGCTAGAATCTGTGTTAAATACAGAAGTAATCAACCATCTCAACAAAAATAACCTTCTTAGTGACACTCAATATGGTTTCCGTTCTGCTAGATCTACAGCAGATGTCCTTACAGTTATATCGCATAGGATTAGCAAATCTCTCGACGGTGGCAATCTTTCTAGGGCAATTGCTCTTGACATATCTAAAGCCTTTGATAGGGTATGGCATAAAGGTTTACTTCATAAGATCGCTAGCTATGGTATAGCTGGAAAAGTCTTCTCAATTATTAAATCATTTCTTTCTGATAGGTTCATAAGAGTAGTAGTTGAGGGGCAAAAATCAGAAGCTCACAGTATTAATGCCGGTGTCCCTCAGGGATCCATCCTGGGCCCAACTCTTTTCCTGATCTACATTAATGATCTTCCAAATCATATCCTTACATCATTTGTAGACATTTATGCTGACGACACTACCATTTATGGTACCACATCTAAGACAGTAAACGACCAAGTTCTCTCCAATTCTCTCTCCTCTGATCTTGAGCACGTAGTACAATGGGGAAAGAAGTGGCTGGTTACTTTTAATGCATCTAAAACCAAGCTTCTCTCTTTACATCATCAACATTCTAATCCACATTTGTCATCAATTGAAATGAATGGCTCTCGTCTTCAGGAGGCCTCAAGTTTTGACAAGCTTCTGGGCTTGACTATTACTCCTGATCTTAAATGGAACACGTATATCAAATCTGTTGCCAAGGCCGCTGGAAAAATGGTGGGATCTTTCTATCGATCCAGTAGATATCTCACTGCTGATGCTATTCTCTACCTATATAAGAGCCAGGTACGTCCAAGGATGGAATACTGTTGCCACATCTGGGCAGGAGCTGCTAGTAAGGACTTGTCCTGCCTTGATAGAGTTCAAAATAGACTTCGTAGCCTCGTAGGAGATGTCCTTTTCTCCTCCTTGCAACCTCTATCTCACAGAAGAGATGTTGCGAGTTTGTCTCTGATGTATCGTTATTTTCATGGAAAGTGTTCAACTGAGCTTCAATCTATGGTCCCCCCTCGCCAAACTTTCACAAGAAACACTCGTCTAGCTGTAAACACTATCAATAATTTCCCCCACTCTTTATCTGTGCCTAAACCTAAACGCAGATTCCATGAACAAAGCTTCTTTCTTAGAACTGCACGCCTGTGGAATTGTCTTCTGTTTTCCTGCTTTCCGGCTGACTACAATATGGTTGTGTTCAAGTCTAAAGTAAATAAGTTCTTGATGAGCCGTTCCATATAAGTTATTAAATTTACCAAATTTTCATTACTAATGATTACTATATTGACCAATTTCTACTGTACACTCTTTAACCCTTATCCTTGAGTGGCCTCTGGGCCTTGATAATGTGGTAATGCCTATGTAAAAAAAAAAAAAAAAAAAAAAAGACAGTTCCACAGAACAAAATATTCTTACCGTGTCGAAACCCGGGAAAAGAACATGTATATATATATATATATATATATATATATATATATATATATATATATATATTTAAAAGAGTGTAGCCATCAACAATTGTGGTTTTTTTTTAAAGGTTTTCATCATATATACATAGAAATATATGTAGGAGCATACATATATACATATATACATACCCACCTACACACTCACACACGTACTCGCATACATCCACCGCTAACAATTATTTTTATTTTTTATTTTATATATATATTTTCAGATAGCCCATATCACCAGACGAAAAAAAAATCATTCTCAAGACTAAATTCAAGAAATATATATATACTAGCAAAGATACCCGTGCTTCGCACGGAGCTTTGTTGCGCACTCGGGTACCAAAATCTGTGGGCACCTTTCCAGTAAGTTGATGTTGTAAGAGCAACGATTGCATAAGGTGATTAACATTTTAACTACCTCTTGTAGTGACTGAAATTCAATCAGGAACTTCACAAAACATTTTCATCAAAAAGGAAGGTTACTTGATGTTACATAGTAAATTTTTCATTGAAGTAATTTTCAACTCTTGCTTAAATTTTATCTTGCACATTCAATACTAAAAACTTATCACAATCAGATCATGTCAGTTTTTCCTCATATCCATTTCTCGAACTTTTCACTGAAGAGCCTCAGGGTAAACTACATTTCTGCTGCTTTGATTTGGAGCCAGAATGTAGAGTTTTTCTGAACTTCCTGTCCGGCTGATGGAGACGTAGAACATACCGTGACTGAAGCAGTCTGATGTCAAGTCTACGCCAATGGTGTTAAATGTCTGACCTTGACTTTTGTTTATGCTCATTGCAAAACACACCTTCACAGGAAATTGGAGTCTCCGGAATTTAAATGGAAGTTCTGAGTCCGATGGAACTAAGGGGATCCTTGGCAGTAGAACGGTTTCGCCTTTGTAGGGACCACAGGAAATGGTGGCCTCAAGTACATTGGTGTGCAATCTGGTGATAACACATCTGGTTCCGTTTGTTGTTTTTGGCGGTTCCAAGGATCGAAGAATCATGATTGGCGATCCAATTTTGAGATTTAAAATGTGTGGAGGCATTCCAGATATCTACAAAGAGTTTAAAAACTCCACAGGGTAGTGAACAGCTTCATATTCATTAGTAGCCGAATCAACTGACTTGTATTGCTTTGTGTCTCCTGGAAATTCATTCATTATTGAATTGTTCAAATGATTCACATTGCTGTTTAATGGCGAAATAATAGCCCTCTCAGCAAGCCAATCCGGTGATTTTCCATTGTTTTGCAGGTCTGGGTACACTTTGTCTTTCAGTTGCTTCTGATTACCGACACATTTACCAAGCGCAGTTGGAATCTTAATTGTGTCAGGTGAAGAAGTGATAGGAAACTGACCATTACCGATTTGGAGAAGCAATTTTGAGAAGTCTGCTGTAGCTGTGTTATCAGAGATATAGGCTCTCATATTAGTAGTCAGTCTCTTCATTATAACGTGCCTCCAGAGATAGGATTGTTTCAAACTTGCATTGACAATGTTAGCCCTTGTGCGATTTTTAACCACTGGGAGGATTTGACGGAAATCACCGCAAAATAAGGTTGGAATGCCACCCATGGGATTCTTGTTTCCTGTGATGTCTTGCAGTGTTCGGTCAATTGCTTCATAAGCACTCTTGTGCGTCATTGGAGCTTCGTCTACAATGATTGCAGAGGTGTCTCTAATTACATTTGCCAAGGCTGAGTTACCAGTAATTTTGCAAACTGGCTGATCCATTCGATGAGTATCCAAGGGTACTTTAAAAGTGCTGTGAAGAGTGCGGCCACCTTGTAGTAGAGTAGCAGCAATGCCACTGGATGCTGTTGCAAGCACAATCTTTCTCATGGATCTAATCTTTGCAAGGATCAAATTGATTACAAAAGTCTTGCCCGTACCACCTGAAGCATCAAGAAACATCATGTTTTTGTTCATTTCACCTTGTGCTTCCAACATTGCCATGAATGAATTGTAAACTTCTCTTTGAGAATCGGTCAGTTTTTCTTGCATATTTTTTGCTTGTAGGGAAAGTTCTTCAAGATTATAAGTAACTTCACGTTGATACTCTCTCGCGAGTCTTTCATCTCTCCCTTGCGTTGGTGCAGGTAATCCATAGCTTGCCAATGGTTGACCGCACATAAGGAGAACTTTTTCTTCAATTAGACAAAGAGTTTTATTGTAGATGTCCTCATTAAAATCTGCTTCTGGATTGTTAACTTCTTGCCTGTATCTGTGAAGAATGTCTTCAGATATTACATCACGAAAAGCCATCCAGATCTCAAGAGGATTTCTTGGCTCACAGGCTGTTAAAATTATCACAAATAGGCTTCGCAAATTTGAAGGTGATTGAGTGGCACTTGCCTCTCCTACTGCTTGATGCAAGTGATGGTCATTTTCTAGAAGGCCTCGAGCAAGGCACGCTGCTCTGTATGTTTCAAACACCTGACCATTGTATGCTCGCAAATTTTGAAATGAAGTTGGACCAGCAACCTCATTGAGCAACAGGCGTAAGAAATAACACTCCCCTGCTTTTGGACTAATCGTGTAGATTCTCCCAATGCATGGTGCCTTCCATACATCATCATTTTCAGCACCTTCAACTTGTACCCCACGCATTCTTCTCATCCATTTCTTTGTCGATTTGTTCCAAGTGTAAAACTCAGGGACTTCTACGTATTTGAGACCCCTTGCAAAGTCATCCTCATGGCAGAGTTGAAAAAATGGTGTCAAAGTTGTGGCAGGCGGTGGACATTGGGCTCGTTCCAGAGCAGTATCAGCTGAGAACATGACATGCTGCCCATTTTCAAGATGAACAGAAAGTTGTACAATTGGGGGGAAATGTTCATGGATGGGATGTTCCAATATCCTCCAGGCCGCCTCTGAACTGCCGACATACCTTGCATTCTGGAACTGCTGGATCTCATCCACAATGTGACTTTGTACTTGCCCTTGTTGGTTAGCTGCTCCATCAGTTCTTTGTAGTTCAAACACTGCTTGATCACATCCTTTATTCACGTATTTGAGGACATATTTGATGCTTTGGATCGAGCTGCAAATTTCTACGTTAATGTGAGCGTTGAACTGCTGAAGGAGGACCTTGTTGTACGGAACAATCCACTGGTTTGTTATTTCTTGATTAACATACCGACCATTTCTCTTTATCCTTATTGTACCAGTCTGGCTTCCATCTTCTGGTTTTCTTCGCCTGTACTTGGGGTAAGAGTCTTGGCCTTGCTCGGTACACTGAAGAAATTCTTTTGGGTATTTTTTGGAACATTTGTTGTCAATCGTACATGGACAATTTGGATTAAATGGTCCACAAGGTCCATGCAGATATGCAGAGATCCATTTTTTCTGGTAGAAGTTTGTCCTCTGGGGCCTGCCCGGTGAGGATGTGTGCATGCGGCAGTCCTCTTTTTTGATATTCAATACTGTACAGGAAAGCCCTCAACCTGCCAAATCCTCCCTTTTTAATAAATTCAAGTAACTTTTTTAGCTTCTGCCTGAAAACCCTGTCAACAATATCTGGACGATCCTGAGGGTCTTGCCCTTGAAGACAATTTTCTGTAATTTCTGTCCACTTTGGATTTGTTGTGAACGTGATGAAGAGGTCGGCTCGGCCCATTCGCCGAACATATGCCATGGCATCACTTTGACGCTCAAACATGTATCGAGGGCCTCCTGTATAAGTTGCCGGAAGAACAACTCGTTGACCAAACTGTTCTGGATTCCCATCCTCCCTAAGAATTGAATCTCTCAAGTTGCTATAATTGTCAGCTCTCAGGGTCTGTTGCTCACGCCTCAGGAACTGTAAACGTTCTGTTTCAATCTTGCAGTACACATCCACCAGCCATTGTTGAAATAGCCTTCGGTACCAGAGAAAATAGTTTCCAGGCCGAGTCATTAAATGGTACGAATAAAATTGCTGTTGGGTAACTTTTCGCCCATTGGATGCCTTCATGTAGATGTTGTAAGATGGAGAACCATAGGGGTACATTAACGGGTACATTAAAGTATCGTAGAGGGGATGTAGTTCGGAGATCCATTTTAATGTATCATTTCTAAAACGCAAGACAATATCCCGGTTAGCTGTTGGTTCATTCTCCATTAATATTCCAATCTCATACGTTGTTGTTGGAGCATTGAATCGCCGTGGATGCTCTTCTTGCGGCCTTCGGTCTTCCCTTATGACAACTTTATGTTCTACCAAGTGTTCTTCTTCAATCCTCTCCTTTGTTGTTTTCAGCTGACAAATGAAGCTGTTGTTCTCATGTAAAAATTCAGTCAGACTTTGGAGAATGTCTCTATTGAGTCTACTGTCACGTCCCCGATTATGTAGTTCCTCTTCCAGACTATCCAAGAAGTAGACTTGAATAAACTTTGCTGTTTCATCTTCAGGTGGTAAAAGACTCCCAATCTGGTGGCAAACCTGGCCTCGAATTCTAAAAGAAGGATTCCACCCATGTACTGCCACAATTTTGTGACCAAATGATGTCATTGCAAAACAATTGTTATAACTGCGTAGATTTTGCAGAAAATCTTTAGAGATGGGACCATTGCCGGAGAGCAAATCTTGAAGCAACTGAGGCAGTGGTGGAAAGCTATCAAGCACAACTTTGCCAGAAGAACAACAACAACCAGGGGTTTCTCCTTTAAATTTTACAGCTGAGCAATGTTGACATACTTTGTCCATTTTTCCTATATCAGCTGTAGTGAGAGAGTCATTTTTGTTGTAGAGCAATCCTTTTCTATTGCAGTGTTCTATTTCATGGTGTCTCAAAGCAGTCATTCGTTGTCTAGCTGCCTCGTTTTCTGTCAATTGCTGGGGCAAAGTCATACTCTCTCTCCATGCAGCCTCTCGTTGTTGCCCTTGGTATAGGCGAAAGCTTCGTTGGGTTTCCGATTCATTCTGATGTCGTTGAGCCACTCTCAACTGACCTTGTGTACGTCTACTTACCTCATATAATTCATTCGATCGTAATATTGCTTCTCTTTCCAGTGCATATCTTTGCCTTTCTTGAATTTCATCTTGTGATGAATTTAACCGCCTTACAGCATGTCTAGTTCTGTCAGCTTCACGTTGGGTTTCTCTTTCCAAATCTGACAGTCTTGCTCTCCTTTCTCTTTGACGTATCCTGTTAAGTTCTAGACGTCTTTCTCTATCTGAATTGTTTTCATTGGAGCGAACTGCAGCAACTCTTAGTCTATTAGCTTCCAATCTTTCCATTCTTTCTTCCTCACTTTCGTTTCTACTTCGTTTGGGTGGCATAATTTCGGTTTTAAACGGAATTGTTTAACGATATTAATGATTGTAAATTAATTAAGCGTAAAGGAAATGTATACTAACTGAAATGGACGAACTATAAATAATATTTCTGAATAGTACAATTATAAACAATTATATTGTACCTATTTACTATGCCTCCCCACGGGACAGAGTTAGACACCAGGGTCGTTTTTTAACGTGGAGAAAAGGTACAAAAATAAAAATTATCTCAGTCGTGAAGGATTTCTCCTCCACCGAAAGAGAACAAGAAAATGAAGTGCAGCATCTGAAGAACAGATACTACACTTTGATCTTGACCAAAAGGAATGAATAAAAGCGACCTACGTGTGACTCATTACTTCCGGGTGTAAACGTCACAGTCTAAAAGTAATAATTAAAAAAAAAAAAGTAAATGTAAAATAAATGTAATACCAACTTAGGTTAACTAAGTAAACAGTACAATTAAAACAGTTCTATTAAAACAAATAATTACTAAGATCTAGGTAATTGTTAGTCTCATTGTTATGGTTTTAAAGAAAAAAATGTGTAAAAAAAGTTCTGCTTTTGTGAGTACGTGTATTTCTTTTAAATTACATAACCTTTTTATTTTATTATTTATATCTCTTTTAAATTTATATATTTTGTTAGTAAACTGGAAGAAATTCAGTTGAATAAAACCTTGTTCGTGTTCTTTACGTTAAACTCATATTTTTATAAAAGGTTCATCCGGTTTAAAGAAAGCACTAAGTTTAAATAAGACTGGAAATAACTAATTCAATATATAAATAGAAAAATGAAATAAATATAAGCTTTAAGTCTTAAGATAGTAATAATCAAAATGTAATAAATTATTTGTAGTTCAAATCTATGATAAGACAGGCTTTCGAAATAGGCTCGACCAGAAAGATTAAATTGGAACGAAATTATAATCTCCGTGCCATTTTCAAAACAACCCCACAAAAGTAACGGTATCCTGCAGTTGGTTAAAATGACAACGTTGGTTGTAAGAAAAATGTAAAAGAAAATGCGCTTATCTGTTTATTTTGACCTGTTTTATTTAATTAAAAAAAAATTGGCTATAACTGGAAGAGAGCGTTATGTTTTGGGGGTTGTTTAAAAAATAGAATGGAAATAAAGTTAGTTCCGTTTTAATTGTCTTTAATTGCGGCAAGCGCTAACAAAATCGAAAAATCACTGTTTACATTCGAAATGTTAACTTTTATAGGTTTACAGGTTTGCTGACAATTATTTTACTAAATTGATTTTTTTCATTTAAAAATAAAATTATTTCTTTTTTAATAAAGTTTTATTTTAAAATATTTGTTTTTGTTTATTTATATAAAATTACGATAGTTGAATTGTATTCTTTCAATAATATTGGCAAGTAAAATATAAAAGATTAAAACGGAACGAAATTGAAATTTCCATTACATTTTCAATACAATCCCAAAACATAAAGCTTTCCTCGCCAATGAATTGTTTTGATAATATACGTAAAGTGAAATAAATCGAATATAAAATTAAATGAAAATATATTAAATAATTAAATGTTACATAGATTTTGTAAATAGTACAGTTGAAATGATTAGAATATTTCCAATATGTAATAAGGTCGAGGTAATTAGTTAAAGAGATTTAATATAATGTGATATGCAAATGAGCATAAGTCATTCGATATGGGGGTGGTTTGTAGACTAGTATATAAAGAAATTAGGCCTAGATTCTTATGTCTCCTATAACAGAAACATCCTAAAATGGGTTCTAATGTTTCTCTACCAGGAGAGATCTACCCTCTTACCTCCTTTATATTTCGTTGATGATGGAGAGCTGTACACACAGACAGAAACACACGAACCCTATTACTTTATAAAAATATAGATATAGATATATATATATATATATATATATATATATATACTTTTTTTTTTTTTTCCCCAAAACACGCATGTATATATGCGCTTAATCATTCAGACATACGTACACGCACCCACACACACACAAGTAAGATGGAGAATAGGTAGAAGATATATATACACACACATACACGCGCATACACACATATATGTACACACATATATGTATGTGCACATACACTCACAAACATCCACATACTATGTAGGCACATACACATACACACACACATGCACACACACAGACATATGCAGGGGCTCACACATACGCGTATATCCATATCCACACAAACACATTTACCCACTCATACATGTGCATACATATGTATATATATATATATATATACACACACATACATACGGATGTGTATACACTCATCCACCCATATATATATATGGGCACATGCACTCACAATCACACACACACATACATATTCATATATTCCACCTTATGTATATATTGGTTGAAGTTTCCTTTCCAATCCAAGCACATATGCATACATGGATTCGGTCACCCAAACATAAGTGCACGTATACATACACACAAGATGTAGCATAGATAACAGATGATATATAATTATACACACACGCATACACAATCATATGTGCACATCCACGCACACACACATATACACACGCACACACGCGCGCACATACACATACATACGTTTAATTTCTAGTTGTTTGTTTAGTTAAGAGAAATTGTACTGTACTGGGTATGGGCGCGCGCACCCGCGAAAGTGTGCGTGTGCCTTATTGTGCTTTTTTGTTGTTTCGTGTGTGAGGGTGCACACCTACCCAAGCATGCATGCGTGTAAGTGTATTTTGTGTTTTGCCTATTTATGTGTATAATTATGGAGAGATGTTTAAGGCCGGGTTAAACTTTGCTATGAAATTTTTTTCTTGTGTTAGCAAGTAGAAGTAGTTGTCAGTTTGGAAGATGGGCATTATCTCGAATCTGCCTCCACTGCATGTGTGTATATGTTGTGATACATGTAGGTGTCTATTTTCCGCGATTTTGATGTTGGATCGGTGTAGGGCTACTCTATTACTAAGGTTTTTTGTAGCGCCTATGTAGGATTTATCGCATGCTGGACATTTTATTACATAGATCACGTTTTTTGAGGTGCAATCTAGGTTTTTTTTTAAAATTTTGAATGTTTGTATGGGGTTCGTAAATGTGTATGTGTTTCCCTCTAATATTATGTTGCAGACTCCACATCGTTGTTTGTTGCATTTTGTGACTCATTTTGTTGCGTCTTGATTGAGTTTGGATGAGGTAAGAATGCGTTTTAGGTTTTTGGGTTGGCGTTTGCTTTTTATTATTTTTGTTGTTTTAAGGAAGTTGTTTAGTTTGCTGTTTTGGTTAAGTAGGACGAGGTTTTTCGTTATCTCTGTGAAAAGCTCTGGGTTGTTTGTGTTGTGTGTGGAGACGTATGTTAGGATTTGTTCTTTGTTTCGTTCTTTAGGGGTTCTCAAATCTTCTACTGGTATATTTGTCGCAAGTTGGATCCCTTTGTCTATAAGTTGTGATGGGTATTTTCTTTTTCTTAAATTTATTCGTAGTTCCTTGAGTCGAATTTTTCGAAGGTTATTGTCCGTGATTATGGTGCAGATTCTACGTGCTAGGGTGTAGGGAATTGATTTTATGCAGCTTTTAGGGTGGTGACTTTTAAAGTGTAGGTATTGTTGGGTGTCTGTAGGTTAGCGGTAAATGTCTGTGATAATGTTATTGTCTTTAATCTTTATCTGTATGTCTAGGAAAGGTAATTCTGTAGAGCTTTGTTCTATGTTGAATTTAATTTTTGGGTGTAGGTTCTGGAGTATGGTGTGTAAGTCTGTGATGTCCCCCCATGTGGGTTTCCATAGGATGAAGCAGTCATCTAAGTACCTTTTCCATGATTCTACAAACAGTATTTTAGTGCTGTGGCCAATTGTAGAATCATGAAGCAGTCATCTAAATACCTTTTCCATGATTCTACAATTGGCCACAGCACTAAAATACTGTTTGTAGAATCATATTTAATATCAGCGGAGGTAATTCTACAAACTCCCATTTTAAAGAAAAACTTTTTACGAAAATATTTGAAGAGAGCACACCCTAAGCTCGAAACGCATTATAAAAATATTTTAAAATAAAAATATGATGAAAACCTTTAAAAAAAACCCACAATTGTTGATGGCTACACTCTTTTAAATATACATTTTTTCTCTCGTTGGAACTACACAACCATCACTTTATATATATATATATATATATATATATATATATATATATATATATATATATATATATATATATATATATATATATATATATGTATATATATATATATATATATATATATATGTATATATATATATATATATATATATATATGTATATATATATATATGTATATATATATATATGTATATATATATATATGTATATATATATATATGTATATATACATATATGTATATATACATATATGTATATATATATATATGTATATATATATATATGTATATATGTATATATATATATATATCTGGTTGTAGAAATATTAATTTTTCAGCAATCTATGCCCATTTCCTCTGATACAATAAGTACCTTTTAAATCGGCTTTATTCATAGAGACTTTATTCCTTCCAAGCCAAAGCATTGTTCTTTTTCTTTCTAATATCTTGACATTTTTTTTTTAATTTGCTTAATTCCTTATGCACTCCAAATCTCAAATGGAGCTTGAGAATAACTAATCATTTGTTAAATATTTTTTATTTACATTTGTATCTGGAAAAATAATTTGTTCATCTATGACGATACTGTGTCACTTTGTATGACACGTCACAACCCTTCATCACAAATTGGGGCTTCAGACTGAGATAACTGATTATCCCAAAGATCCAATATAGTAAATGTAAAACACATAATATTGATTGTAAATACTTTCCTTTCCTTAATTCTCCTTCGTTTAAATGTTTGATGAAATTCTCAAAACAGAACAAAGTCCCAGAATTGATCTCGAGCGTGTAGTTCAGTGGGGAAGACGTGGTTGGCTACCTTTAATGCATCTAATGCATCTAAAACCAAGCTCCTATCTTTACACTATCAACGCTCTGATCCCCATCTGGCATCAATTGTAATGGATGGCTCTCGCCTAGGAGAAGCTCAATATTTTGACAAGCTTCTGGGCTTGACCTTTACTCCTTATATGAAATGGAACACGTACATCAAGTCTGTTGCCAGGGTCGCTGGAAAGATGGTGGGTTCCTTCTACTGCTGCAGAAGATATCTCACTACTGATGCAATTCTCTATCTATATAAAAGCCAAGTACGTTCAAGGATGGAATACTGCTGCCATATCTGGGCAGGAGCTGCTAAAAACAGCCTATCCTGCCTTGACAGAGTACAAAATAGACTTCGTGGCTTAATGGGGGATGCCCTTTTCTCTTCCCTGCAACCTTTCTCCCACAGAAGAGATGTTGCGAGCCTGTCTTTGTTTTACCGTTATTTTCATGGCAAGTGCTCGTCTGAGCTCCAATCTCTGGTCCCTCTCGCCAATCTTTTACGAAAAATACCCGTCTAGCTGAAGCCACTGTCAAAAATTTTCCCCACTCTCTATCTGTGCCTAAATCAAAACGTAGGTTCCAAGAACACAGCTTCTTTCTTAGAACAGCACGCCAGTGGAACTCTGTTCCGTCTGCCTGTTTCCCACCTGACTACAACTTGAATGTCTTCAAATCCAACGTAAACAAATTCCTGATGAACCGCCCCCTTAAGTAGACACTTTATGAAATCTCAACACTAACGTACAACGTACTGTACATGCAATAACCCTTATCCCTGAGTGGCTTCCGGGCCTTGATAAGTGGTGACCTCCTTGTAAAACAAAAACAAAAAAATTGGGTGCCAGGCAATCCATGAAGAAAGCTCAACTAATTAGGGCCGTATTGATAGTGATATTTTCGAGGATGATGTGCTGCACAGGGAAATTCATCCAAACTTGGCACAAAATTATGATAAAATGATAGAAGCAGTAAACATCCTCTTAAATAATTAAACTCTGCTCAATTTTCTGTAATAATGGTGTGGAGAACCACCACAGCAATAAGCGTCCATGGTTGGCATGTGCCCTCTGTAGAGAAGCACTAGCACTTGAGCCCAAAACCCGTCTGATACAAAAAAATAAGAAGGTAAATGCAAATTAAGACACTATCGTGGTTCATGGCAGCAGTATAAAAAGATGTTTATTTTGCTTCCTGGCAGTGAGATTATTTTGTGCACGTGAGATGGTGTCAGTTGGGAGGAGGACAAAAAGAAGAATACGACGGCTGAGTGGCGAAGAACAAATTGAGTGATGGAAGAGAATAAGCCAACGTTTTGTTGCATGAAAAAAGCCATCGTTTGTCTCAGCTCGCAAGAGTTTTTGTGACGGAACTACGATTTAATTCTGGAGAGAAAAAAAATATTGCTTGGTTAAAAAAAAAAAATGACTATAGACAATCTTGCTGTTTATCATGGTGTTGTCCCACCAGCCAATTGACATCATTAAGCCTCATCCTAAAGTGGTCTTTGGGCCTTGATATGTGGCGACCCCTAATAAAAAATATATAGAACTGAAAAAACAAAACAGACTATAAAATAGAGAAGCAGAATGAGAAATGGTACAGATCGAACATGAAAACTGATTTAGATGTGAGACTAACGTTCTAGGATAATGTGTTTCTTGTACGGTGCATCACGGCTGTAAACATTCACGATGCTGCATGTTTATTGAGCGTGCATAGATGCATACTACAAACGGCAGATCCGCAACAGAAAAAAAAATTTAGCTAAAAGAAGAGACCACCAAAGAAATTGGTTCGGTTCTTTGAACAAAATAATGGCCTCTTGAAAATGGGGGTTAATGCTTAGAAAGCAGACCACTTGAAATCCTATAGAATTAATGTCCACTGCAGGTAATTGACACCCTAGTCAGTCAGTTTTTATATCCATAGATTAAATGCCGATAATGTTCAAATAGGATTACTGTGTGGTCTATCCAAAACGACAGTAATGTTTCTCTCTTTTTTCATGGAAATCGCTCCAAACAAGGCATGAAGCCACTTGATGTAAGGAGCTGGGAGCTAAAAAAAAAAAAAAAAAAATGACTAGAATTGAAACCAAAACATTTAGCACTTCAGATGTGTTCGCTACTGTTTGAGCTAACCAGACAGATAGATAAGAAAGTTATAAAATTAAACCACTTTTAGCTATGATTAGTTTTATGAATGCGTAAACTAATAAAAATGTCGGCAAGTTGAAACGAACATTTTGCATTTCAACTTGCCGATTTCTGTACGCGTTATTCATCCATCCAAACAAAGATTTTACTTGTTATAAACCATCCTTGGTGTATGATTACTGTTTCCTGCTAATTTCAGTGTTATGTGACCAGTAATTTAAGAGTTTATCAGTTAAATATTTACACACACACACACACACACACACACACACACATCTACTGTTATATTTATTAAAAAAAAAACAAAAAAAAACATTGTTATCGGTTTTTCCAATTTCTAAAAAAAGTCATTCAAGTTTTTATAAAGATGTGATCATCTTCCTTTATTCAAAAAAGTATTAACCATGCGGGACACTATCAGACTTTCTTTAAAAACTATGTGTCAACAACAATGGACGTATATACTCAAAAATGTCCTAAATTAACAAAGATCTGTAGAACATTCATAACCGACACTCGTTTGGCTACAACAACTGCTAACAACATCCCTTATTATCTATCTGTACCTAAATCTAAATTCCATGAGTAAAGTTTCTTTTCTAGAACTGCCCGTCCATGGAACACAATACCGCAGGGTTGCTTCCCAGCTGATTATAACATGCCCGTTTTCAAGTCTAACATGATCTGTCCTCTTAAATAAACAAACACTACCCAAGTTCCACCATTACTGATAATCACCATGTTGTCTCACCAGCCAGCTGACACTCATTAACCCTCATCCTCAAGTGGCCTGTAGGCCTTGATAAGCGGTGACCTCCTCCCCCCCAATCCTAGTAAAAAAAATATATTTTTTACTGTGTCTACGAGAAGGTCACCCCTCCTAAGGTTAATACCAGTTAAATGGAGCAAAAAAAATAAAGTCCTACTCTGAAGAGGGCATTTATGCCGAAAGGTTAGCCTTAAAAATAAATAATTTTTGTTTTTATCTAAAAAAAAAATATATTGTAGTTGTTTTTCAAATGTCTAAAAAACAAAAAAATAAAACGAATTAGTAAAAACAATTTTAGAAGAATTTATACATTGTACACATCTTGTTAAAGGTTGATCACTTGAAGTTTTATCCTTAATGTACTTTTGTATTATTACAGTTTAATATGACGGCCATGTTTGTTAAGACATTTTCATGCCTACTGGATACTATCGAGACTACTTCCTCCCGGTGGCCTCGATACTGTCCTCGAGTGCCTGTCTCTCTGTACAGGGGCTTGACAGTGCAACCTGATATGAGCATACTTTTTTCCGGCAAGTAAACCCTGACTAAATATTCAAAATCACATAGTATTCAATGCCCAAATAAGATTTTGGTATGGCTAACCCACACTGACTTTTACAAGGAATGGTGCATCTTCTCCAAGTTATATTACTTTAAATAACAGCACGAAGATGGATACTCCACCCAGTGGCGTATCTAGGGTATGGCAGGCATGGCCCGTTCCATGGGCGCCATTCTGACATGGGCGCAAAAATTGCTTGACAAAAATTAAAATTAGTAGTTAGGTATATCTAAGGTATAAATTATTAAGAAGGGGCGCACATTCAAACTTTGGCATGGGCGCCATTTTACATAGGTACGCCACTGACTCCACCAGACTAGATGAATTCTGTTCCTGAAATCCAATCAGACCAAGAGACCACAAAAAAAGATATACGATAACATTTTAAAATGGTCAATTGGGGAGAGGGTAATTATGTTCTCAACTTCTTTACTAACTGAGTATTTGAGAGGTGAAGGAGAACTTTAATGGAATATTCGAATATGTGTGTATCATATAGAGATCAAGTGTTAGCCCCAAGAAGGGGGGGGGGTCCCTAGATTTGTGAGAACTTCGACTGAAATAAAATGAAATAAAAACAGAAAAATAAGCTCAACATATATCAATCTCATTTTTGGGTAACAAATTGAGGCTTGTATCGAAATTATTCATTTTCGAAAAATCCGTTCAGTGATATCAGCACACCACTGGTTCTCTTTCTGTTGTATAGCGGGGTTCTGTATAACATGAGGAGATTGTATATATGGTGTGTCTTCTAGTGATTAGATTGTATTAGAGTGTATATACGTGTGTATATATGTGTCGCAGTTATCTATATGACGTGTGTATATATACGAGTTTGTCTATAACCGTTTTGCGTTGTGATTGTCTAATCTAGAGTTCGTTCGTGTGTGTATGTACATTTAATTAGAGTTTATGACGTACATACATAAATACGTTTACAACACAAAGGACGAATAACACTTATTTATCTAGCTAATCGGGAACATATCTGGTCCATTGCACCCCAAAATTATTTTTTAAATTCAGCCAAATCAATTTTAGAGGGTTGTATCTGCTGTACACGTCTGGTTCTATTGCAGCTTTCCGTCTTGTTTGATGGAAATCTACAATGGAAATTCTTCCCAAGAAATGACAGAGCCTCTGGTTTTATTTTCGGCAACTTTTTATTCCAGAGTTCCCCCCACCCTTTTGGAAAGTTGCAACGCTGATTCCGAGTATCGCCATTTCTGACCCCCTTTACTTGGAACCATCACGATCTCTCTGACTCACCTAATTTTCATGTATGCCAAAAAGACCATCTCCCCTTTCTAAATAACGTCATTAGTATATGTTACTAAGATAATCACCTGATATTTTTACATGTCACTAGTCTAAGTTGTCAACTAAATTGTTATGATAAAATTTTTAAGTTAAATTCCTTAACTAATAAATATTTATTCTACATATTTTGATTATTCTAAAACATTTTAGCTGAGAAAACTTTTTTGGCTTAAGTAATTATAATAATCATCGATCAATGCACTTTCAGCGTTGCCCTGTTAATATAAAACACTTTCTTTGAATGTTTGATAGAATTAAGGAAAGTTGTATGAAATAAAATTAAAGAAAGATTGGTTTGAGCTTGAGAAAGCCAAAATTGATGTGGACTTGCAAGGTAGGAAAAAAACATGTAACATTATACACCTTTTTTGTAATGGTGACATTACATTTTAACAGACCCAACACATTGTAGATTGTCGCAAGGAACAGAAGAAAGAATACACACTTTCTTTTTTTTTTAACAAAGGCCTTTATATCTGGTATTTTCAACAACACATTTTTTTTTAAATATTTAAACAGTTCACTTCTCCTCGTTTGGCTGTGTGTAACTTTTTGTCTCTGCTGACGTCACCCACATCTCTCAAACGCATGCTTCTCTTGTCAAGTCTCGAACACCACTCCTCCGAATAAGCAATGTTTTTCCTCTCGGCCCTCGCCACGTGTGTCTTTTTATTGTGTCTGTTGTGACGTCACATCACGCAGCCATCTTG
Organism: Euprymna scolopes; assembly: GCF_053919585.1. Lineage (NCBI taxonomy): Eukaryota > Metazoa > Mollusca > Cephalopoda > Sepiida > Sepiolidae > Euprymna > Euprymna scolopes. The sequence goes on from NC_136501.1 coordinate 47,620,598, forward strand.
ATCATTTGCATATGTTAGCTGCTGCTGCTACCAGCGTCAGCGGTTCTGTTACACATATAGAACTACACAAAAAAGAAAGAAAGAAAAAATAAAATAAAAGTGATAAATAAGTAGAAATAAAAAAGGTAAGGATTGAATAAAAAAATTGATTTAGAGAAATAGACGTGAGCCAAACGTTCCAGGATTACGTGTTTTGTTGCCCGACACATAACAGCCGTCTGCTGCAACAAATGTTACAAATTGAACGATTTTTTTTTTAATTTAGCTAAATCAGTTTTAGAGGGTTGTATCAACCGTACACATCTGGTTAAAGGTTTATTCCTTCAAGTTTTATTCTTGATGTACTTTTGCATTATCAGAGTTCAACATATTTACTGGGACATTTTGCCAACAAGAACAATAAACTTTAAACAAAGAAAGGACCTATCCTATTTCTGGTCTGTTAATCAAATATTGATTGTTTAGCATGTTTTACATCGTATGCTATCATATATATATATATATATATATATATATATATATATATTAGTCTAAAGAAGCTTTGAATAAAAAAAATGCAAAAATAAAAATAAAGAATGCAGTTTAGATTCCCGGATGGAAAAAAAAAAAATTAATTTTAACCTATCGCAGACTAAGCACCTACATAATCCGATTTCTAACAAGTTTATAATGACCAAAGAGAATTCATATATATATATATATATATATATATATATATATATATATATATATATATATATATATATATATATATATATTATCATTATTATATAAATGTATATTATCGTTATTATAAATAAATATATATTATAATTATTATATAAAAGCATGTTTTGCATCGTATGTCATCATATATATATATATATATATATATATATATATATATATATATATATATATATATATATATTAATTTTATTTATACAAACATTAAAGTACTTAGTTGACCATAGCTAAGGTTCTTAACTTACAGACTCCAAGACAAGAAAACTAAATTCTCAAGTACCTTATGCCATAAAAACCAAAAGTTAGGTTGGATGGGGGAAAGGGAAATGAAAAGGATTTTTATTATCTTCAAAGACCTCACTCATCCTTTTACCGTTTTTTATGACTCCCACCCAGGTTGCATTCTAACTTGATAAACAAAATAGGAAAATGTATTTGGTGGAAATATCACTTTCGACGGTAATTCTTGGCCTGAAGACGTAATCCCCCAACATGGGTTATTACAGAAACATGTATGCACATATGTAGCCATTAATGTTTGTATAAATAAAATTAATATACCTGCTCTGTTCACTCATTGAGCACTATTTTGGTAGACATATGTTGTTTCATTGGATGTACTTCTAGGAAACTAAATTCTACTGGCTATATATATATATATATATATATATATATATATATATATATATATATATATATATATATATATATTATTATTATTATTATCATTATTATTATTATTATTATTATCATATAAAAGTGTGTGTGCGTGCGTGTGAGTTCCTTTCTTGTAGGTTCCGAAACGGCTGAGCCTATCTTTTTCAAATTTCACACAAAGCTAATTTATATGCCTGGCAGTATTTTCAGATATGTTTTATACAGAAATTCATCTGATAAGTATCGAAAAGCGGAAAAAAAAAATCTGATCTTAAAAATAGTCTATCTCTCTTATAGATAATAATAAAAAAAAAAAGGAAGCATTTTTTACAGGGGAATATTTTACGTTACACCGACCTAGAGAAATTATAAAATCTCAGAAAACCATTTCTTCTTAAAAAATACAGATTTATTGTCATCTGGAGATACAGCTTGGTGGTAGAGCATTCGACTATAGATCAAATGATTCCCTATTCAAACTCGAGTGTACCTCACCATTTTATTTTCATTTTTTTCTTATTAATGAGTTCAATTTATGATAAAATAAGAGATAACATTTAATATCGCTGCAAATGATTTCTGTGTTTGCATATTTTAAAACTAAACATTAATCAGAAGTGACTTTTTCAGGTCATTCATTGTCAAGCCCAAATATCAGCTGACGTAATATTGTAAACAAACACAGATGGAATAATCATTTCTCATAATCTATAATAATCAACGGAGGGTTAATTCTATAATAATACATACACAATCTACATAAATTAAAATATGATGTATGACCAGGAAATGTCGGGCGTCCAGCTAGTATATATATATTTGTAGTCATCGACATACAGTACTTTTTCGTTGTATCACAACTAGCACCTCTCCCAAGTTGAGGATTGAACCTAGGACCATCGCATTGACAGTCGGCAGTTCTACCCATCGACCCAGGGGAGCGGTGCCCATAAACAACCTCCACAAATGTCTATTTTAAAAAAACATTCGTCCACCACTTTTATAGTGCTCAAACGGCTTATTTACAAACAAAACAGCGAGCCTCGCATTTTTCAGCAAACATATATATATATATATAATATAAAACTCTGTGTGTGTGTGTGTGTGTGTGTGTGTGTGTGTGTGTGTGTGTGTGTGTGTGTGTTCACGAATAGGCCCCTATATGGTTGACTATTTTAAAAAACTGATTACATATAATGATAGAAGATGTATCGAGGCACAGGAATGGGTATGTTTGATCTGGCAGAATAGTGGTTCATTAAAATTGTGGGGTCTGCGTTCGCGCCTGGTCCACAAAGTATGGAAATAAAAAATTTAAAAATGAAAAAAAACGTTTACAAGTGTTTTTGATATAGATGTACAGAAGAATACTTTGATAAGTATGTTTTAACTTAAATAGGGATGGTATAATAAAATTGTGGGGTCTGCGTTCGTGCCTGGCCTCCAAAGAATAGAAATAGGCACAAACTTTAATAAAGACTTTTCATATCTATCTGCATAAGTATACTTTGATGATTATGTTTTAGTTTAAAGAAATATGGGGTGTTCGTTCGCACATGACCTCCATAGAATGGAAATATTTCACAAAGTTTAACAAGGTTTTTTAATGTAGATCCACAGAATATTGTGATAAGTGTCTCAGTGTGAACAGGTATGGTATAATAAATTATGAGGTTTATCTTCTTTTTTTTTTTTTTTTTTACATAGGCATCACCACATTATCAAGGCCAAGAGGCCACTCAAGGGTAAGGGTTAAAGAGTGTACAGTAGAAATTTGACAATATAGTAATCATTAGTAATGAAAATTTGGTAAATTTGATAACTTATATGGAACGGCTCATCAAGAACTTATTTACGTTAGACTTGAAGACAACCATATTGTAGTCAGCTGGAAAGCAGGAAAACGGAAGACAATTCCATAGGCGTGCAGGTCTAAGAAAGAAGCTTTGTTCATGGAATCTACGTTTAGGTTTAGGCACAGATAAAGAGTGGGGGGAATTATTGATAGTGTTTACAGTTAGACGGGTGTTTCTTGTGAAAGTTTGGCGAGGGCGGACCATAGATTGAAGCTCAGTCGAACACTTTCCATGAAAATAACGATACATCAGAGACAAACTCGCAACATCTCTTCTGTGAGATAGAGGTTGCAAGGAAGAGAAAAGGACATCTCCTACGAGGCTACGAAGTCTATTTTGAACTCTATCAAGGCAGGCCAAGTCCTTTCTAGCAGCTCCTGCCCAGATGTGGCAACAGTATTCCATCCTTGGACGTACCTGGCTCTTATATAGATAGAGAATAGCATCAGCAGTGAGATATCTACCGGATCGATAGAAAGATCCCACCATTTTTCCAGCGGCCTTGGCAACAGATTTGATGTACGTGTTCCATTTAAGATCAGGAGTAATGGTCAAGCCAAGAAGCTTGTCAAAACTTGAGGCCTCCTGAAGACGAGAGCCATTCATTTCAATTGATGCCAGATGTGGATCAGAATATTGATGATGTAAAGAGAGAAGCTTAGTTTTAGATGCATTAAAAGTAACCAGCCACTCCTTACCCCATTGTACTACGTGCTCTAGATCAGAGGAGAGAGAATTGAAGAGAACTTGGTCATTTACTGTCTTAGATGTGCTACTATAAATGGTAGTGTCGTCAGCATAAATGTCTACAAATGATGTAAGGATGTGATTTGGAAGATCATTAATGTAGATCAGGAAAAGAGTCGGGCCCAGGATGGACCCCTGAGGGACACTGGCATTAATACTGTGAGCTTCTGATTTTTGCCCCTCAACTACTACTCTTATGAACCTATCAGAAAGAAATGATTTAATAATTGAGAAGACATTTCCAGCAATGCCATAGCTAGAGATCTTATGAAGTAAACCTTTATGCCATACCCTATCAAAGGCCTTAGATATGTCAAGAGCAATTGCCCTAGAAAGGTTGTCTCCGTCGAGAGATTTGCTAATCCTATGAGATATAACTGTAAGCACATCTGCTGTAGATCTAGCAGAACGGAAACCATATTGAGTGTCACTAAGAAGGTTATTTTTGTTGAGATGGTTGATTACTTCTGTATTTAACACAGATTCCAGCAACTTACTCATGACACACAGGAGATTTATTGGCCTGTACTGAGAGGGGGATGAGCGATCACCTGAATTCTTAAATACAGGGCATACTGATGAAATTTTCCAGGGAGATGGGAAACTATTCTCCTTAAGACAACGTTTAAACAGTTTTGTAAGTATAGGCGCTAGTTCAGGTTGAAGTTTTTTGAGTACTATAATTGGAATACCGTCAGGGCCAGTTGCTTTACTGGAATCAAGGTTTTTGATTAGCTTGGCAACATCACGTACAGATATACGTATATCACATAGCATGTTTTCTGATACAGGAGGAAATATTGGGGGTTGGCGGCCTTGATTGCAAAGGGTAGAATTAGCTGCAAAATTCTTGACAAAGAATTTGGCTTTGTTTATGCTGACGAGATTACCTCAGGTCCATTGATAATAGTTGGGATGGAGCACACGTTTCTATTCAGGATTCTGTTTGCTATTTGCCAAAACTGGTGGGAACCAAGCCGCTGCTCAGCTACTTTGGACTTAACAGATTGAGCATACAACTCTCTTGCATTCTTTATTACTTTCTTACAATGGTTGCTGGCAGTCCTGAAAGCGGCTTTAGTTTTCATACATCTATTACGTTGGAAACAGTGGAAAAAGTGATTTCTGTGCGCAATGGCAGCAGCACATTCTGGAGAGAACCATGGCTGGCTGTTAGGTTTTTGCTGAAACTTTTTAGAGGGTATGAAACGGTCAATACCTACAATTAACCATTCCGTCAGGTCTAATACTATAGAGGACACATCCTTTTTAAACATGGAATGCAGAGGTAGATCAGATATAAATGTACGGAAGCTATCCCAGTCAGCCTTAGTGTATCGATATACTGTACGATGGAGAGGTACGTCTGGGGACTTATTACATTTCATTTTTATCTTAATTGATACAACAGAGTGGTCGGAAGATCCAAGAGGCGACAGAACAGAAACTGAACATAGTTCAGGGCAAGTTGTGAGAAAAAGGTCTAGTAGGCTTGCATACTGGCCGTCATTGTCGGGCACACGGGTGGGTTCGTGAACAATCTGAGTGAGGTCATAGGCAATGGAGAAATCATGACAGAATCTCCCCTCATCATCGGTCTTGTTAGAGTGGGTCAACCATTCGACGTTGTGAATATTGAAGTCACCACATATGTGAATGTTAGCTGAAGGATAAGCAGATAGGACTTGGTTAATTTTCTCAGATATGCTTTGAAAGATAGTAACTCCGCTGTTATGGGGGCGATAGAGAGTAAATATAAATGCCGTAGTGTGAGCTAAAGCAACCCAGAAGCACATATAGGGTAAGTTAGGATCTTCCCTGGAGATGTCCCTACCACATGGAAAGTTATCCCTAATATAGGCACAAATCCATGCCCATGGCGATCTTGGGGGTCAGATTTAGAAGTTAAGTTAGTGAATCCTTTAATTGCGAACTCTTCTAGGGAAATAGCCTGTCCAATGCCAGTTTCACTTAAAAATAAAAGGTCTGGTTTAGTCTCCTGTAATTGGGTTTCAACCTCTGGAAGGTTAGAACGTAGACCCCTGATGTTGGAGAAGGAGACATGGTAGTAGGGGTCTACGTAGGGGTCTATTTTATTTTTACTTTCATCATATTTTGCTTTGGTTTTGATACCTCCAAATTCGAAGCAATCTCTTTACAACCCTTCCTTTTCATAAGCTATCATACTTTCATGAATCAGAGTCCATTTTCTGAAGGCTGTTTTTGAACCCAGTCTACGACGGGTACTTTTGCTAGTATATATATATATATATATATATATATATATATATATATATATATATATATATATATATTTTATTTATTTATTTATTTATACATGTGTATATGTGTGACTTATATAAAAAGATTAGTTTGTTACATAAACGTATTTACAAAAATCAATAAGATTGAAGTTGATCGTAACAGCTGGTGAAAGAATCATTGGAAGTTATAATAAGAAATTATAATGAGCATGGAATTAATGATTTGCGGTGAAGTTGCTGTTAAATGACGATGGTAGATTTGAGAAGTTTGAATGGACTGGACAGATCTAGAGTTAAAACTAATTACAAACGCATAACGTCAAACAAAACACCCCCCAAAACTATATGGTATCCCAACTGATGCCTTGGATTTTAGAAGAAAAATAAAAATTAACCTCAAAAGGTGTGTTTTTCACGCCTAAAACACCCTAAGGCTTAAGGTCAAATATTACGTTTTCATATGTACATCAATTTGGTCTTGCTTCTGGGTAATTTTCAGTAAAATCTAATGGTTGGAAAAGATTCTATGTCCCGAAAAGTGCTACCTTTGGCCATTTTGACCCCTTTTAACCCTCTGGGGACGCAACCAGAATTTTTCCAGGATCAAATATTACGTTTCCAGATGTATATTCATGTGATCTTGCTTCTGGGTAATTTTCAGCAAAATCTAATGGTCAGAAAAGATTCTATGTCCAGAAAACTGCAACCTTTGGCAATTTTTACCCATTTTTGACCCTTTGAGGACGCAACCAGAATTTTTATTAAAAAAATCAGAGAATGTTACATTTCCTCCCTTGGGTAGTTGTAAATTCATGCAAAATTTCAGAGAATTTGGGGAACGAACAGACGAACGGATGAGGGTGAATTCTAAGATCCAAATCAGACTAAGTCAATGGACCAACACCGAGAAAATCCTTTATGATGTTATTAATGAGAGAATAACAAATAGATAATATCATTCATTGAAATAAGGGTCACAAATTGTCTATGTGGACAGTTTCTGTAGCGAAACTACTGTCTGTGGATGGCTATAAATGCTTTCTATCTTGGATTGAACATATCGGGAAGTGATGAACAAACTGACACTAACGTATTAAGCAATACTCTTTGTGTAAACAATGGAGCTTAGGCGTTTGGGCAATGTTTGAACATTGTTAATTTATATACCTGTCTTGCAACAGCTGGATAGTGTGATATATATATTATTTTTAAAACAGTAATCTACGTACATGTTTCAAGGTAACTACCTCTCATCAGCGTAGCCTGACTGTTTCTAGGAATCGAACTCCAGACCATGTTTACCAAAGTCTCTGATTATTCTCTTTTTGATTTTTTTTCTAATTTTCTTATTGTACTTTTTGTATTTTTGTATTTTTGTCGAACTGTTGCAAATAAGATCCGTTTGTTTCTATTTGTTCCATTATTTCGCGATTACTTTCAACTGAACAATCGAGTCTTCATCAGGCGGTTATGTCTGCTAGGCTTAAAAAGCTATGGCAATTTATAATTTTGATAACGACTGAATGATTCAGTTGAAAGTGCTCACGAAATAATGAAAAAAAAAAAAAAAAAAACATACGGATTCTATTTGTAACAATTTGACAAAAATGCAAAAAGGAAAATTAGAAAAAATTAGAAAAAAAAATCAAAAAAAGAATAAATAAATACCCCATGTTTTTTATGGAAAAAGAAAAAAAGGAAAAGCTGAAAATTATTCATATGTTCATCAACTGTTTTCTCAAGATCTACTGCACGATTGCATTCTTTTGTCTAGCTGTTAGCTAATTCAGCTGTTGTCTCGACTGGACGAGACGTCATTTAATTCTACAAACACGTATTTCTCATAACTTTTGAACATCCCTAACTCTGAACAAGTCCCAGTAATCGACGTCCCTTGTTCCGCGACAAACCCTTATATGATAACTAGCCTGGATGTCCGGCGTTGCCTGGGTGTTTGGAGGTGTGTGTTGAGCAAAAAAAGAAAAGTGCTAGTAGGCAGGCAAGCAGGCTCGAACCCATACCGCAAAGGACGAGGAAAACGTAAAAAAAACGTGACGTCTTTGCTGTTAGGTCCATCGCCAAACCAGAAGTGACGTAGGTTTAAATTAAGGCTAGACAATCGAAAAGAGGGGATGACTTTCGAAAATATCGGCGAAAAAAGCGACCCCTCTTTGTAGACAAGTGCCCAGTTGAGGGTGAAGATGTTAATGTTTTTAGTCAATTTTTGGATATTTGTCGTCCGAAGGGTAGAGATTCAAAACGATACTGATCTCATGAAAATCCATTGCCTCTATCGAAAGTTTTAGGCAAACATACATACATACATACATACATACATACATACATTTAAACAGACGGGTGAGATTTATATTATAGATGCTTTTCTTTCCAGAAGAAACATTGTCCTTTTTAATAGATTATATACGAGGGGCGTGCAATAAGTAATGCCCCTGACCCACTTTCAGTTGTCTGATCTAACTGAAATTTTGCATGTGCAATGATTTATATCTCTACGGGTTCAGGTGTGAAATGGAGCCTGTTAAATGTCGAGCAGTGATCCGATTTTTGTATTTGAAAGGACGCACACCACAGGAGACTTTTGATGAAATGAAAGAAACTTATGGTGATAATGCCCCATCATATGACCTTGTAAAACGCTGGCATCGTGAATTCAAACATGGCCATTGATGAAGCATCTGTCTGTCAAGTTGAGGCTGCCATTTTGGAAGATCGGCGTATTACTATTCGCCAAATAGTCCAAGATGTCAAGATTAGTACAGGGTCTGTGGAAACTATCATTCATGACCATTTGTATATGCATAAGATGTCTGCCAGATGGATTCCCAGGTTGCTCACACCATTCCAGAAGCGAGAACGCGTCGAGTGCTCGAGGATGAATTTGGAGATGTGCCAAGAAAATGAGTCAAAGTTTTTTAAAAGACTGATTACACAAGATGAAACCTGGGTTTATCACTATGATCCAGAGACCAAATCCCAGTCAATGCAGTGGAAGCACTTGGACTCACCACCTCCAAAGAAGGCAAGGCTGCAGCCCTCCGCTGGCAAGGTCATGCTCACAGTCTTCTGGGACCAGGACGGAGTACTGATGACAGATTTCTTGGCAAAGGGTACCACAATTACAGGAGCCTATTATGCTTCATTTTTGAGGAATTTAAGGGAAGCTATCAAAATTAAGAGGTGGGGTAAGATCAGCAAAGGTACCCTCCTCCTGCAGGACAATGCTCCGGTCCACAACTCACATTTCGCCAGATCAGAAGCACGGGCGTGTGGTTATGAAATCCTATCCTATCCTCCCTACTCTCCTGGCCTTGCACCCTCTGACTTTCACCTCTTCCCAGCCATGAAGTTGTTTTTGAAAGGAAAGCGTTTCCCAGATGATGCAGCCTTGATTTCTGAAGTCACGTCGTGGTTGGAGGACCAATCTGGGGTGTTCTACAAAAACGGTCTCCAGAGTTGCATCAAACGATGGGAGAAATGCATAACTCTGGGTGGTTCCTATGTAGAGAATAACTGTGCCAAGTTTCGATGCTCTACTGCTATGGGAAGTGGGTCAGGGGCATTACACCCGTCGTAATTTTGCATTTTACTTGTTCTTTTCATTACAAAACTTTTTTTTTTTTAGAACAATTCAATTTACAGTTTTTCAGTCAGTTTCAATCTTTGTGTGACGTCCACATTCGACCACCAACATTGGAGAAGCAACTCGACTAAGTTCTCCATATTACAACATTTCCTGTGACGCCAACAGCTGAACAAAACCTTTTAGATTCTTGTACCTTTATAACGACTCCTACCAAAGGCGGCACCCACCCTAGGCGGGTTGAATCAGCTTCTTTTGAAAGAAGAAGTTTCAAGGGAATATCAAATTCACAAGCAGTCCCCAGTCGCATGTATATTCCCGTCAGGGAATATGACGACGTTAGGCTTTTTGCAGTTTTTGCAGGAAAGGTATTAATGTCCTCCTAAATATAGCGTCTGGTATTCTCAAATGGTCACCCATCTGGTACTGATTAGGCTCAACGTTGCTCAACTTCAGTGAGCTAATGTGATTATACGGCTGTACCTTTATGGCCAAATATAACCGCCTATTTGTTAGTACAAATTCCTACGTTTCTCATCTTTCTTTACCATTACGTCTCTCAAAAGTTGTTTGAGCAACTTCCATAGACCGTCTCACATGACATAACTTATTGTGAGTAACAAAATTATCCCTCACATATCTACAAGCATTTAACATACGATTTGTGTGCTCACGAGATCAACTTGCCGCCTGACAACTACCATCTCCACCACACCAAATCTCTATTTTTATTTTTATCTTCATTATATTTCCAATAATATAGTTTGTTTATCATTCAATCCTTGTGTTCTTTTCTTTGCTACCACGCACTTGATGTAGGTTGAACCATTTGAAAAAAAATTAATGTCTGACATTTTGTTCATGATATATATATATATATATATATATATATATATATATATATATATTCCTATAAATTCGTTTTTCTTTTGTGTGTATTGATATTCATATTAAAAACTCTCTTTTCTATTTAAATATTTATTTAAGAAGAAAAATCACAAATTTTACAGAATTTTAGGGTTAAAATTATATAAAATAGGCAACTAATTCTTTTTAAAAGTGGCATGAGGCCAGAAAGGGTGTGGGGGGGAAGATGGGTGTCGGGGGTCGTCCACTTGTCTATTCCCTATCACTAGTTGCAATCACCACAATACCGCATTCACTCTAGGAGTTGGATCTACTTAAAGCCCCAGATGACAATATGTACAAGTTTTTTTTTTGTTTTTTTTTTAAATAAAATTATATACAATGACTTTTTCCTTTTTTTTTTTAATAATAAATTATATACAATGACTTTTTTTTTTTTTAAATAAAATATATAATGACTTTATATTTACAATGCAATAATGACAAAATGGAAATTGTGATGTGTATGATATATGCGGATGAAATTGTGATGTGTATGATATATGCGGATGATGGGCGGGGATAATGAGAGCCTTAAAAACACCCCAAAATAAAGAAAAATAACAGTAATAAAAATAAATGAACCAAATAAAACGTTAAACGGTGAATGTGTTAGTACGGACCCACCCTTACCTATTTAAGTTTGAAATGCATCCTGTTTTCCGGTATCGGCCGAAAACAAGGAAGCACTTCCTAAGAGGGAGTGGGCACAGCTACGGACAAAATAAAGGGGGGGGGGATATTCGGTGACGTCCAAGAAAAATAACATCGGGACGGGTTTGGACTAAAATAAATTAATCAGGACTGGGCTTCTTTGGAGGTATCCTAACACCTAAAAATAAAAATTGGGGACATGGAACTCATTTATACCAACTAGCTAAGGGACTGATCCACTACGGGATTATCTTGATCTGGTCTGGGGGTTGCTTTTACGGTCGGCGTGTGCCATGCCTAGGCAGGGAACACGTACTCAAGCCTGTTTCGTACAAACGCACATAAACTAGCGGTGTGAATCCACCTCCTACTAAACTGTGAGCGAGATAACCTCCTTCTATCGCATCTGATTTTGATTTTAAGTTGGTGTTTAAAATACAAAATCAGATCCCGATGAGAAGGCGGCCCCCCCCACGCCCTATCTCTATGCGTGAAACCCACACTACCAGTCTAGCTACGGCCAAGGTCGCTAGGAACACCATTCGTTCCTCTCTAGGCCACAAGGGATCTGCGTTGTAGACAACGGATGCTAAATCCAGGATCGTCACCTGATCGGGGACGATGCGAGCCGTGACCTCACTGACATACTCCCAGAATTCACGGAGCTTGGAACAAGTATAAAAGGCATGTTCTACGGTTTCTAAGCTATCTTCCTCGCACCGTGGACAAAAGGGACTAAATACCATACCAATTCTAAACAATATGTCATTGAGGGGTAGAGCGTTTCTAACCAATCGCCAGGTCAGGGAAAATTCGGAATTGTTAAGGTATCCCCGGCCTGGCGCCCAATTCCATAGAGAGCGAGCCTCCCCCTCCGACAGCTGCAGCCGCTCCCCAAGCGGGTCCGAAGCGGTCCCCATCACTAATCCCCGATATAATGCCCTTCTAGGCTGTGCAAGGTCCAAGGACCCTGGCATCGCTCTAAGCGCATTTCGGCATTCGTTGAAGAATCTTGATTGCCCTCTCGGCCTTCTTTGGCATTCAATTAAATGATTGGGGATAAGGTCGGGAAAAGCTGAACCGACCGCGGGACCCCAATCAGACTCCTCAATCAGAGTTCTACCCAGGAACGCCAACCTTTCGGCATTTTCGTGGCTAGCCAGGTCAGGCATCCCCAGGCCCCCATCTTCAAGACGTTGAGTGCAGACCTGTCTACGGACAAGCGGCCGTCGCTCATTCCACAACAGTAAGAAGAGCGCACGCGTTAAGGCCGCCATGCGGACCGCAGGCAGAGGAAGTACAGCCAATCGGTAAAGGATCAGCGGAAACACATAAGTGGCGCATGCCTCCGCCCTACCTTTAAGGGACAATCCCCTTCGAAGCCAAACCCTGACAGACACTTCGACCTTGCTCTGTACTTCCGACCAGTTCTTATCTAGACATAGACCGGGTCCAAACCAAACACCCAGAATACGGACCGGGTCATCCGTCCAGACAAATGCGCCAGGCAAAGCATTCAAGCCCCACCAAGCGGCCAACCTCAGGCCAACGGATTTGCTGAGATTGACTACGGCCCCTGTAACTTGTTCATAACGCTTGAGAGCCTTAATCACCGTAATAATATCAACGACGCTCGAAACAAATACGGTGACATCATCGGCAAACGCGGAAACCCTGGCTCGTGCACCACCAGGAAGAGCAATTCCGCGCAGGGCCGGTCCAGCCACCCTGGTCCTCACTTTCCTAAGGAATGGTTCCAGCGCGAGGACATACAGCAAGGGCGACAACGGACACTCCTGTCGCACCGACCGAGAAACCGCGAACGGTGCCAACCGCACCCCGTTGACCTGCACAACTGCCGTTGGCCGAGCGTACAAAATGGAAATCCATCTGCAGAAGCCGGATCCAAATCCGGCAGTCTCTAAAACAGCCATCAGGAAACGATGATCCACCCTATCAAACGCCTTGGACTGAACCAAATTAATCAGCGTGGCTTCAGTGTCGTCTTCTAAATTTTCTATGACTGTACGTATCAAATGCAAATTATTTTGAATTGATCTTCCCTTCACAGCGTAATTCTGATCCGGTTCGACCAAGTCAGCGATAACAATCTGCAAACGATTCGCCAGCACTCGGGCCAGGATTTTTAAATCCGTATTCAACAATGTGATTGGCCTAAAATCATCTATCCCCCCAACATGTGTGTCGTTCTTCTTCAGAAGTGTGACCACTCCTTTGGTAACCTGACTCGGGATAGATCCCGTGTCAAACCAGTGGTTAAACACACCCGTCAGAATCGGAACAAACATGTGCGACATCCTCAAGTAAAGTTCGTAGGGTAGTCCATCCAGTCCTGGTGATCTGTTATAGGCGACCTGCTTCATAGCAGCTATGACCTCACACTCTGTAACCCGACCATCGCAATCAGCCGCTCGGGCCGCCTCCAGGCGGGGTGAGCCAGCTAAATAGTTGCCAAACTCCTGGACGCGGAGCCTGGACAGCTGCGCAAAGAGATCTTCAAAGTGCACTCGAAACCGCTCGCAAATCCCCCGAGCCGACACTAAGGAGTCCCCTTCCGGGCTCTGAATTTTACGAATGTAGTTATCCGATTTGCGCCCGAGCGAATAGACTCGTTTGGCTTTGTCAACATTCACAGCTTCGTTGGGCATCTTTTTAATTCTAGCCCTAACTACCTGGCCCTGATATCGCTCGCTAGCCAAACGACTCAGGTCCGCCTTAGCTAAACCTATTTTTAGGGAATCCCCCCCAGCCACCGCCCGGGATAGTCTATCCTCTAGACGCTTCTCTGCCTTGGCCCTATCTAGCGCGAGGCGTTGGCCATATTTGACAGAGAAGTCTCTAATGCTAGATTTGGCGTTTACCCACCACTTACTCCCGGTAACCGCCCCCACTAATCCCTTCTGTATGTGTTTAGTTAGCCTTTCCCGAAAGTCACCTATCTCCAGTAAGGAGGTATTTAACTTCCAGTACCCAGCTAACTTGGGGTTGCTATCTAAGTCTAACCTGGCCACAAGTAGTTTGTGGTCAGAGTGGCCTAACCAGTGGAACGTGGGACAAGATATGTATTCTATGTTGCCTCTTCTAACTAACAACTGATCCAAGTAAGTACTTGAAGCGGAAGGCCTGCTAGAGAGCCACGTCCACGTCTCCCGCCCCGGGTGATCCACCCGATACCTGTCTACCAGATCGCATCTAGCCATCAGGCCCGACAGACTGGTTTCACACCCATCCGTCCCGCTAGTCCCGCCCACCTTATCTACCCTGGGGTCAAGGATGGCATTCCAATCACCCACTAGTATTAACCGTTCCGAACCCCCGAGAAACACCTCCAACCGCCGGAAAAAGGAAACCCGCTCCCGTACGCAATTGGGCGCATACACCACGACGACTCGAAACGCTCTATTTGCCATGGCAACATCGGCCACGATCAGTCTACCATCAGCATCCGCGTGAACAACGCTAACCGTTGCAGAAAGGGTGCGCCTAACTAACAAAGAAATCCCCTACTTTGACTATCACCGTATGTTGAAAATACATTATAATGCCCCTCCAGCACCCGATGATCATCAACGCAATCGTAGTGAGTCTCCTGTAACGCAGCCACATCTATATTCATCGACATGAGGTCCCTCAGTACCCTAGCGGCTTTGCTTCGGCACCTCGTGCCCCTAACGTTCAAACTACACAAGCTCAAGGACGTGGCCATTGTGTCTAGATATCCACAACCACCGACCTAAAGTCTTTGCTAGAAAGGGTGCCGCAGAACTGGGCGAGGTTGCCCGAAAGCAACTCGGACGTTACTCGTCCATCTCGCGCAATACCTCCGACATCCAGGGGAAACGTTAATTTAAGGGCCCTATACAAACAAGGGTGGACGTAAATAGGAACCCTACCTTCGCATCTCGGCGCGAGCTGATTGAGGGAGTCATGCCTCTCTTCCACCAACTTTAAATCTGGAATCGCCCCCCTGGCGTCGTCGATCATATTCCACATGGCCTTCGTGCGTCCAGTTTTTGTATGGCGCACAAAGGTCATGACTAGGGGGGCGTCTGGGAAGTTTTTAGGGTTGGTAACACTTTTCCCGTCGATTATTTTCATTTCTCTAAGCGACTTAATCAGACCCCTATGGCTGCGTTATATACGTGTCAGCGTGAAGGGGGTCTACTTCGCAAATCTGGTCTCCAGGAAGGTAGGGGAGCTTTTTCGTCTTTTCACTCCTTACAGGAGATACAGAGGCGGCTCTTCTACCGCTGTTGGTTTTTGTCGCCGGCTTCTCCCGGGACAATGAGCGGGCACCGGTTGGGGGGGTATCGAAAAGGGATGGGGATTTTGGTTCAGCCGATGGGGTTAGGGTAGGGGTTTTGGGTGGCTGCACCGTAGAGACAGTCTTCTCTACATTCATAGGGGACGGGGAACGGGACCCTGCCTCCTTGTTTTTTCTCGCCTTCTTTTTAGTTTCCTTTTTCGGCACTTGGTACTACCACAGTAGCCGTTTCCTTATCGTGCTCCCCTTCTGAGTCAGACGAGGAGACCGGATGCATTCTTTTCTGGCCGCTAACAACTTCTTTAGTGGTAACGTTGGTGGAAGAGACCGTTGACGATACTGTGGGAACCGGCCGACCTTGTACCTCAGGGGGCTGCTCTCTTGTGGAGGGGGTCTTAGTGGTTCTGCCATTCTTCTTTACCACTGTAGTCCAGCCGTCCGACGTTGTTGCTTCTTTGCCCCCTCCGGTTAGCTTCTCAGGGGCTGCTAGTACCACTGCCGCCGGCTTTGCTACTACTACTACTGTCTGTGGGTTTCTTTTCGGACATTCCCGTGCCATATGGCCCTACGACCTTCTACTATAATGCTCATCGACCATATGTCGCACCTGAGCATGGGGGGGATGTTTTGTAGTCCTTCCTTGTCAACACGCATTTTTAGGTTGTAGTCCCCTACCATAAGGTTACGGGGACCACGGACAGGAATGACGGACTCTGCGTCCTCATATTGACTCATAAAGGCCCCTAATTGCTCAGGGCCGAGAATACAGGGGACTCCCAAAATAGACACGTTTGTCCGTGTCTTACTTAAATATTCCGGCTTAAGTCGAATATGTCGCCACGTGTGTTCCAATTTGAACATCTTGACGGCGTCTTCTTCTTTAGGCAGTAGTAAGTCCCACACTGCATAGCTTCTACGGCAGATATAGGTTGCGGGGATATTTAATTCCCCCAGAATTTTCGCCATGTCGTCTTTCGGCACACCGGTTAACGCTCGTTTCTTTGTGTCTATTGAGACTAACGATATTATTCTCTTCGAGAGTTGTTCCACAGTTGCCGGTTCTACTCTAATAACATTACCGTCGGTCAAATCCTTGTATTTTGTATCGAATAACCAGCGGTAATCCTCGGGAGTTAGTTGCGACTGGGGGCCCCATTCTTTAACTACTGCCGCCGCGGCCGTCTGCGGTGTTGATATTATCGGCGACGGCGACAGCAGTGATTTCTGTCCCGGGGGGATAGTTGAGCCTGACGAGTCTATTATTTGTGAACTCCCTGGCAACGTCGGCCACTCTCCTGGTTTGTCCTTTGGGGACGACGGTTTAGGGGTCAGTGCCGGTTCTTTTGTGGCTGTGGTACTAACTGCCCCATTCTTGTTTTCAGTCTGAGCGGTCCCCTTCCTTTCTCGTTGACGCGACTCTCTCGCTTGTCGTAGCAGCGGTCGTCTGTTGCATTCATCTGTGCTGCTGTCGCTGCTACTAAATCCTAAGTCGGCTTGCCACGCGGTGTTCAGCTGTTCATCTAGAAGCGTTAACATATTAATAGCATCGTCCCTATCGTCAGGCAACTCGTTCGAAAACGTCTGCTCCGATTCGGTGTTTCTCAATATTGAGATATCTCCAGAGGTTTCTGGTTTAATTCCCGACCCTAGGGGGTCCGTTCTCCTATGGGCGGGAGGGCTGACAGTTAAAGCCCTCTTCCTCTGGTGATTCCACCGAGTCGGAACACCTCTTTCAGCTGGCCTAAATCTACTGCTACTACTATTACTGCCGGGAACAGCAGTACGACTAGTTACGTGAGAGCTGTTGCCTAGGGCGACCGACTCACCTAGATTAGCGGTGCGGGGGACAACACCGAGTTTTGTGCGGGGGGTCAACACTAATCCATCCAGTGGTCTGTCTACTGGGCCTGAACCGGCGGGTGTGTCAGGGACACGACCGCCAGAACCCGGGTTAGGCGGGAGGGCGGAACCCGGACCACGTGGCGGCAGAATTTTTCCGAGGCCTAATCCGGTGCTCAGAGGTGGCCGAAGCCCCCTCTGGGAACCGGACCCCGGGCTAGGCATGTCTGCACTGGAGCCCGGACCAGCTACCCTCCCCCTCTGCGTCTTCTTCCCGGCTCAGAGGCGCCGGTTGGCCTGGCTGAGGTTTCCGTTGGATATGACTCCAAACAAACACCTCAGACGCAGACCGGTCAGTTATTTAAGTCGAGTCGGGAAGAGAGACAACCTGAAATAAATCGAAAACAAGACAGTTAGTGGCCTCGCGGGGAGGCAGAAAAATAAAAACAAGGCTCACCCGCCCAACAGGGACCGGCAGCCAGTCTTTGGACAGCAGCAAACAGAAAAGACAGCCGAACTCAACTCTCTTTCCTATTTATTTAAAAAGAAAATACAATTTTTTTATATACGGGTTGTGGAAATGCATTCACTAGCAAAAGATCTAGGTAATTTGCATATTCTTTTAAACATTCATTTCAATTAATTCCCTATTAGTTTTTTCAGTTTTCTTAGGGGATGATCATCTTTAGTTAACCATTACGTGTAATTATATTCATGCAGATACTCTACATTATTTATCCTTGCATAATATTTGCGTAAAACCTTTACAGTAAACAAAAAATTGTTTCCATATATATTTATGTGTATGTATATATTTTTGTTTAATCTGTTAGTCTATCTATCTATATATCTATAAAAGTGAAAGTGTCTGTCTGTCTGTCTGTCTGTCTGTGTACATTTCCCTAAGCAATAACTCTCTCAATTTTAAGTCCACAGACTCAAAATTTGATATACAGTGTACTGAGATTTGGGAAAATATTTGTGATCAATTTTCGGCCGGAAATTTGGCTGTTAAGGGGTCAAAGTTCAATGATTTGCCGTTTGAGAACTCTACCAAACTCCTCCGACAATTTTGGGTCTAAACACTTGAAATTTTAGGCATAGATTCCTTGGACATGGATCTAACTTAATAACTTGATTTAAGCCCAAAACAATAAATATTAAGAGGTCATAATAGGGGTCAAAGTTTGAAAAAAATTTGACCTCTGCGGTCTACCAAATTACTCAGACAATTTCTGATCTAAACATTTGAAATTTTACATAAAGAGTATTCAGAGATAGGGCAAACTTTTTAATCGGTTTGGGGCGAAAATTTTTAATTACCAATATATAAATGTATGTATGTATGTTTGCATGTCTGCCCAACATTTTCGACAGAGACACCGGATTTTCACAAGATCAGTATCGTTTTGAAGTTCGACCTTTCAGACGACAAATATCCAAAAATTGGCTAAAAACATTAACATCTTCACCTTAAGCAGGGCACTTTTCTACAGCGGGGGGGAGTCGCTTTTTTCGCCAATATTTTTAAAGTCATCCTCTCCTTTCGATTGTCTAGCCTAAATTTTAAAAAATGTCACTTCCGTTTTGGCGGTGGTCGTCAGGTTTTTCCCCGTTCTTTTCCTCCTTTGCAGTACGGGTTCGAGCCTGCCATCCTACTACCACTTTTTTTTTTTTTTTTTTGCCCAACATATACATCCAAACACCCGGGCGACGCTGGGCTGAAATGCTAGTATATCTATAAAAGTGAAAGTGTCTGTGTGTCTGTCTGTGTACATTTCCCTACGCAATAAATGTCTCAATTTTAAGTCCACAGACTCGAAATTTGATATACAGGGTATTGAGATTTGGAAAAATCTTTGTAATCAGTTTTCGGCCAGAAATTTGGCTGTTAAGGGGTCAAAGTTCAACGATTTGACCTTTGAGAACTCTACCAAACTCCTCCGACAATTTTGGCTATAAACACTTGAAATTTTAGATATAGATTCCTTGGACATGGATCTAACTTAACTTAATTTGAGTCCAAAACAATAAATATTAAGGAGTCATAATAGGGGTCAAAGTTAAAAACATTGATCGCTTTTTTTTTGCTCAACATACACCTCCAAACACCCGGGCAACGTCGGGCTGAAATGTTAGTATATCTATAAAAGTGAATGTGTCTGCGTATTTGCGTGTCTGTCTGTCTGTCTGTATATATTTTCCTACACAATAACTATCTCAATTTTTAGTCTACAGACTCGAAATTTGATATACAGGTACTGAGATTTGGGAAAATCTTTATGATCGGTTTTCGGCCAGAAATTTGGTTGTTAAGGGGTCAAAGTTCAACGATTTGACCTTTGAGAACTCTACCAAACTCCTCCGACAATTTTGGGTCTACACACTTGAAATTTTAGATATAGGTTCCGTGGACATGAATCTAACTTAATAACTTAATTCGAGCCCCAAACAATAAATGTTAAGGGGTCATAATCGGGGTCAAAGTTTTAAAAAAATGGACCTCTACGGTCTCTACCAAATTACTCAGACAATTTCTGGTCTAAACATTTGAAATTTTACATAAAGGGTATTCAGAGATAGGGCAAACTTTTTAATCGGTTTGGGTCGAAAATTTTTATTGACCAATATATAAATGTATGTATGTATGTATGTATGTTTGCATGTCTGCCTAAAAGTTTCGACAGAGGCACCGGATTTTCTCAAGATCAGTATCGTTTTAAAGCTCGACCTTTCAGACAACAAATACCGAAAAATTGGCTAAAAACATTAATATCTTCACCTTCAACTGGGAACTTTTCTACAGGGGGGAGTCGCTTTTTTCGCCGATATGTTTTAAAGTCATCCTTTCCTTTCGATTGTCCAGCCTTAATTTTTAAAAATGTCACTTCCAGTTTGGCGGTGGTCGTAACAACATAGACGTCAGGTTTTTTTTCCATTCTTTTCCTCCTTCGCGGTATGGATTCGAGCCTGCCTTCCTAATACCACTTTCATTTTTTTTTTTTTTTTACTCAACAGACACATCCAAACACTTGGGCAACGCCGGGCTGAAATGCTAGTGTGTTTTATATAAAATAAATAGGTTTTATATCTTTTGTCTGCCAAATAATTTATGCTGCTAAACTACACATTTACCAAAATAAGCATTAATGTTTATAAACGTTATTTTTTTAGGTTAACAAAAATCGTGATTTTTCTTAGGACAGTGATCCCTTCTGCGGAAATATCTGGTAGAGAGGGTATCAGATACTTCTTTTTGGGGGCGATTACATTTACATGTTTTTATCCGTTCTTTTATTTTTGAAATTCTTGTGGGGGTATCCACGTTACCCATGATGAAAACGGTTAGTATAGCAGGCATGTTTCAAACGGAACTTCCTGCCAACCCAGGCAACGCCAGATACCCATGCTAGTATACACACACACACACATATATATATATATATATATATATATATATATATATATATATATATATATATATACTAGCAAGGAAACCTGACGTTGTTGGGATTGAATGATAAACAATGAATATTTCACATTCCCATATCTTTATGTCATCGAAATCAGTAAAATCGCTCATTTCTCAATCGAATCGATTGATTGCCTGCTCTAGTTAGAGACCCATTGCAATACACTGGAAGGAAGCTTCACATGCCACCTCCCAATGACTTAGTCCACCATACATTGCAGTCTACATTGCACTGTAGAGAACTTACTGTTGATTTGATAAAATTATTTTTATATATAATGACTTGAATTAAAGTTTAAAATGCAAAAGTCAAGTATTATGGTTCAGTTATACTCTAAACAGAAACATTCATTTTGAACGCACCCATATCATATCAAAGAATCTACTGTTGATTTTATATGCCAGGCCTTGCTGCTTGTGCGGTGATAACAACTTGAATTTAATCTAAAATGAAAAAGACAAGTATCAAATGTTTATACAGAAACATTCATTTTGAACGCACCCCTGTCATATCAAAGAACAACTGTTGATTATATATGTTGGCTTTTTCAGCTTGTGTGATAATAAAACTTCTCAAATGCACTTGTGATGTTAGGCTGTGTAAGGTGTTAACTTTGGTCAAAATCACCTGTTCCTTCTTTCATCGGATTATTTCAAGTATTGATTATCGATACTTATTGAAAACACTCTGATACAAAACCTATTTAAGAACACTGCCAGGCACATAAAGTACCTTCGTGTGAAATTTTATAAAAATAGGCCCAGCCATTTTCGTGTCCGTGGGGAACGAACTTACAAAGACAAAGTTCTTTTATATGCATATATATATATATATATATATATATATATATATATATATATATATATATATATATATATATCTTTGCCTGTTTGTCTGTCTGTCCATTTCACATTTTCTCGGAAACTACTGAGCTGATCAAGCTGAAATTTTATGTGGGCATTTCTTATAATATATATTACTAATTGGAATAATATTTAAATATATAAGCAAATAACACAAAGTTCTTTTAAATAGTTCAATAGTGTAATACTAGAGCTATAAATAGTCTACCTCTTTACCAGGAATAGACACTCATTTCATTGTTTATTTCAAAAAGTTAAGTTTTTATTGATAACACTTGCATACAATTGTTTTCTTGGCTAGAGTATTTTATAATCATCCAACTACATCAAACTATACGCTAACCCAATATCATAATATCTTGATAATAGGAAATCACCTATATGTATGACGCATAACTTGTGTTGGGTGGGTGGAGGGGGTACAAAAATTGTGAATACCGGAAGTGAAAGGTCTGTTCATAGGCCGTTGAAACTTAGAGAATTTCGTTTTTTATGCACATTTTTTCTGATGAGTTGCTCAACTGGTATAACATAATTAAGAATCATTATATACTTAAATACCTGCTATTGGCCGAAACAACTGTACGCAAGTGTTGCCAATAAAATCTTAACTTTTTTAAATGAACAATAAAATGAGTGTCTATTCCTGGTAATGTGGTACACTATTATATATACACTATCAGGCCGCCCGGCATTGCCTGGTCGAAAAATACGCTTAAATATGGTATTTTGATTAATGCAGATTTCGTATGTATTATTATACTAGTGGGGGGTACCTGGCGTTGCCCGGGTGTTTGAAGGGGTGTGTGTGTTGGTGGGAGGGGGGTAGATCAAAACAACCTTATTTAACAAAAAGAAAAAAAAAACGTTGACCGGGTGTTTGGAGGTGTAAAAGAAAAAAAAAGTTTTAGTAGAAAGGTAGGCTTGAACCCCGAACCTTTGGCGCAGAGGTGGAAAAGAAATGGAAAAAAAAAACCTACAACCTAATCATCTCGACCACGGGAATAGATGAATTGATAAGGGTGTTAAATTGACGTTTATAAAGCGAAATAACCAGGTGCGAGAACGTTAAGTCGTGTGATGTTTCACCTAGTTTTGCGCTGGAAGCCAGTTTCTATTTTCCCCGCTATGCGGCAATCAAAAATATCTCGGAAATAGCTTGTAAAAGTTGGGTAAATTAAAGATAGCTACGACCCGAGTTCTTTAGTCGTAGATATTATTATTTAGACAGCATATAAAAAGTTTTTAGAAGGAGCGAACCAACCAAGAATCACGGCGAAAAAAGCCTTTTGTAGACATACACAAAAGGCGAACATACATACATACATACATACATACATACACACATTTTCGCTTTTATATATATAGATTATATTAGACCCAATATATAGTAATGATTTAAAAAGTTTTTAAAATATGACTCATGCACCACCACCGAGAATTGAAACCAAAACGTTTAGCTTATGATTTACTTTTTCCTTTTGTACGTTAATGCCTGAGCTATGAACACGTTTGCTGCAAGGTTAAAAATTAAATCATGAACCAATAGCTATTACGTTACGCATGCATATTCGTAATGCCATTGTTCTACCTTCACCTGGCAAATTCAATTTCATATATATTTTAGGAGTAGGGTATATAAAGTCAGTCCCAAGAAATAGCTGAAGCAGTTTATGATCTGAAAATCACTTTGTTTCATACTTGTTTTAAAAGCAAGTATTTAGAATCAGGGATGCCATGCGTTGCCCAGTCATAAAATACTCTTAGTTGTCTACATTAATATGACTGTGTTATGTTTGATAAGTGAGGGATACGGAATTTGTGGTTTAATTGGCTGATGTACGCTATCCAGAAATGTGAATTGCGATATAATATTTCATCCCTTTTGACTGTTTTCATTATTAGCATAATTTCTCATCATGTTATTGTGAAAACGAGTGAGAGGAATGGAATTGTCAATTCAAGAATGTCATTGTTTTGTTATAATAAAGCAATAAATATGACAATGCAGTATTACATTTAAAAAAAAGGGGTAGCTCCAGTATCTGAATTACATTTTTTCAGCACCGTAAAACAAGAGAGAGGAATGAGTTAAGATATGGAGAGGGTTACAGAGAAAGACAGTAGAAGGAGAGAGAAAGAGAGAAAGATAAAGAGACGGAGAGAGAGAGAGAGAGAGAGAGAGAGAGAGAGAGAGAGAGAGGAATCTTAATATAAAGATGTTACACATAATTTCACTTCTATTTAATTTTATATGACCCCGAGCAATGCCAGGTACTCCTGCTAGTAATAATATAAAAGTTATTTTCAATTAATAAATGTCCATTAGCTCAAGTACGTGTTTGGTAACAAAAGTTGGGTCATTACTCACAAGGCTTATAAATGTGTAGGTCAATATATTCATAGTGTGAATATGCATGCATAAGTAAAATGTGTGTGTGAGTATTTGGCAGCGTGGCATTTTGTAGGTGTGTCAGTTGGTTTACCTTGGTCTTGTTAATGCCTGTATGGCTATGAGTAGCAATTCGTTTCTGTTTGTCTGGATCTTGTTAGTGTGTAAGCATGTGCGCGGGAGATGATTAAGGCTATTACTATTTTCACATATACGTGTTACTTTTGGGTGTTTGAAACGATTTTCATTTGTTGAAAATACTTTGAGTTCACACGTTTCTGTGAAAACTTACTAACTTTAGGAAGTGAGGTAGAAAGCGAACCCAAATGAAGCGGAGAAAGAAAGAGGGTAAGCAATTAGAACCATTTGCATTTTAGGGTTCATTCAAATCACTTCTCAGTCTTACTACAAGTGTAATGTGCCTCAAAATGTCTTCTTTGGCGATAGTTCCTATTTACAATGTCTCCTCACAGGACAGAGTTAGACACCAGGGTCGTTTTTTTTTGATGTGGAGAAAAAGAACAAAAATTAAAAATTGTTTCAGTTGTGAAGGATTTCTCCTCCACTAACAGAGAACAAAAAATTGAAGTGTAGCATCTAAAGAACAGATACTACACTTTGATCTTGACCCAATAGTTTTGATGCAACTTTAAAATGCCGTCCGACCCAATCATGTAATTTTAGACAAAGGCATTTCAGCAAAAAACATTATTACGTACTTACATGTCATGTCAAAATTAGTATAAATTCAAAAAATTGAGAAATGGTCCAGTAGAAGATGTCCTAGAGTTAATTTTCCGAAAAATGTGTGCAGTATTATTGAAAAGAACAAAATGGTCGATCTGAAAGATAATGCCATCAGTAAAATGTAGTTATCTCCCCCTGATTTTGAACTTCTCGAGGGTTAATTTACAGTGAAATAGCAACCGCAAAAATTTGTTTTTTCTTGTTATTTTTCTACTGAACCATTTTTTCGTAAATTTTGGAACTTTTTAGAAATGAAGACAAGAAAAGAAGTTTCATTTTAACATTTTGAAAACAACTTTATTGGTTATCTTGGTTAGTAAGAATAAGGAAACGGATTAGTCGTAGAAAGTGTTTCTGTATAGAGACATTGATGATTGTACACAGGCCTGTTGAAAGGGAAATATTTATGTGTGTGTGTTGAAGTTATGATCCGTAGCCATGATGGATTATTTTTCTCTGCAAAGTTAGTAGTAGAAGCATGCATCATGAATGATTAGAGACAGTACTGTAGGTGTGGCACTATATCTCAGTGCCCCGGTGGTGGTAGTTGTTACACCCTCTTCAGTATGGCCGGGTGGTAATTTGGCTGTAAACGGAAGGATACACAGAAAAAAATAGAATAGATTATCTATTATATAAATCTCACCTGTCTGTTTAAGTGTATGTATGTATGTATGTATGTACGTCTGCCTAAAACTTTCAACAGAGGTGACAGATTTTCATGAAATCGGTATCGTTTTTATGCTCGACCCTTCGGATGACAAATATTGAAAAATTGGCCAAAAACATTAATTCCTTCACTCTCAACTGGGCACTTTTTTACAAGGAGGGGGTCGCTTTTCCCGCCGATATTTTCAAAAGTCATCTCCCCCTTTCGATTGACTAGCCTTAATTTAAACCTTCGCCACTTACAGTTTGGCAATGGATCCAACGACAAAGACGTCACTTTTTTTTTTTTTTTTTTTACATTCTTTTCCTCCTTCGCAGTACGGGTTGGAGCCTGCCTGCCTATTACCACTTTTTTTTTTTTTTGCTCAACACACACTTTCAAACACCCGGGCAACGCCGTGCACCCAGGCTAGTATATATATATATTAATGATGGGACGATTTCAATTTTTTCCCCGATTCTGATACAATTACTGGTTACATACTGGTTCCAATTCTTTATAAATCTCTAAATATTTAACTATAAAATTTTTATTTTTTTCCGCGATTATCATAAAAACGTGTTAGATGTGCAGATATGTTCTCAAATGTAAAAATACACTTGTGGGGGATAGTCTATAGATTTTAGCTTTACTGGTTGTTTAAAATCAATAAATATTTACTATTTTAACATTACTACCAACAGTGGAAGATTTTGTTTTAAACAAAATAAAAAATTTTAAAAAAGACAATTAAAAGAACTGTTTTTGGCATTGGAAAATAGACACAAATTTTTCTGATTCCGATACCAATTCCAATGCCTCAAAAAGTTCCGATTTTCCAATTCCGATTCAGATTTATCGTCTCAACACTAATGTATTTATATATTTCCCCAAAACCTCTGATCTTGACGGAAGGGGGACAAAAACTTGTTGCTATGGTTTCAAATGATCTGAAATAACAGAAAAGGGGAGACTTGATTCCAAATATTTCTCATATGTTATACCTCCACTCTTTTGAAAAAAGGATACGATTATGAACATCTTCAGTATCAAATAATCCTTATACACTATGGAATTTACTTTATGTATGAAAACCAAACAAGGGAGATATAACATGTGAGAAATATTGGAATCAAGTCATATATAAATATGAGTCATATATAAATATTGGAATCAAGTCTCCCCTTCAGATCATTTGAAACCATAGCAACAAGTTTTAGTCTCTCCTCCATCAAGGACAGAGGTAAATATTTTGTAATTCATATGCAAAACTAGGAAAACAAATGACTATGATTGAAACATTTAATGGCTGTAAAAAAGTACCAAAAATAGGCTCTGGATGACGGATGATCCCTTAATGTGCGACATTAAAGGCAAATGTAACATATCTCACTACACAATTCAGGTCATTACCTTTCTAACGAGTCTCCATTTGTTAAATTCTGATCAATAGTCACTGAGATTTGGAACTTATAAAATTGCTACAAAAAGGTGGTATATCTATATCTATATCTATATATATATATATATATATATATATATATATATATATATAAACATATCTATACTTGTAGCAATTGAAAAAGGTGGTATATATATATATATATATATATATATATATATATATATATATATATATATATATATATAAACATATCTATACTTGTAGCAATTGAATATTGAAATGCTCATATCTTAGGTTCTATGGAACGAAACTACATGAAAATGTACAGGCTTCTTGATTATGATGATAATATATAGTTAACATTTTATGAAAATTGGTAAAAAAGAATCTATTTTCAAACCAATAAAATATTCCCAAATTTGCTTACAGTTTTGTATATATAGTGTCCTGCAGGCCAGCTTCAGTTTTGCTGCTTCGGTTGTCTCCCCTGTGCCATGTCCAGGCCACTAACACACACACACACACCTATTTTTATTTCATCCAAAAGGATCAGAGAGGATTGCAAATTGCATTGTTATGATGACTGAACTCGTGCATTCATAACATGGAAGTTTCATCCTTCTGTTGCAGATATTGACGGTATGAAACTCTTAAGAAAGCAACCTCTGTCATGGATGTGCGTCAGAAGCAGAGATACGTCATTGAATTCCTGACAAAAGTCTCATCTTCGTAGCTCTTCAACTGTTTGAGTTAAAAAAAAAATATGAAGCTTTCTTTTTGGAACGACCCTCGTATAAAATATTATGAAAAGCTCTACTCACGTATTGAGCACTGTTGAAGTAAATACTGAAAATTGATACATAAAACATTTTTATAACATTTTATGTGGACGCGCGCGCGCGTGCGTGCGTGCGTGCGTGCGTGCGTGCGTGCGTGTGTGTGTGTGTGTGTGTGTGTGTGTGTGTGTGTGTGTGTGTGTGTGTTGGTTTTTATTTTATTTATTTATTCTTATTATTATGCCTATCAATATAAAAACAAAAAATAAATCAAAATCCGGATTTCTGCAGGAGTTTCCAGGACTTGTTAGAATCATCAATTCCCTCTGGGAGGATTTTGGTTTTTGGGTAAGGAAGGGTCACTGAGTGCAATATTTACGTAAAATACTAAGATGTCACCGATGACAAAGTATTAGACGGAAGTGTTTTAATTGTTTGTTTTATTATTCCCCATCACCCCCCCCCTCCGTCCCACCCACTCCTCTGGCTTTTTTTTTTTTTTTTTGGTGTGTGTAGCTAGAAATATCTTTTGGGCTCGTACTAATTGATACAATACGTCACCAGGTAAACAGTTCTTCGAGTAAGGTCTTTGAGTGTAGCAGCACCAAGATGTTTGGTCGGGTGGAGCGGGATGGAATAAGATAACATTGGGGTCAATAAGGACAGTTAACGCATCAGCAGACAATGGTTTTAGTGCAGTAGTTAACAGAAACGAACCGCGTTCGAGTTCTGCCCGGATTATTACTATTATTACATTACTTTGACTAATAACATTGGGACGCGTATGAACGCATATCTCCTCGCCTACAGCTGTTGTTGAAATAATGGAGGGGATGGGTGCTTCTTCGTTACGAGAGCGTAATTCGGAAATCGAAATATTGAATTTCAAGTAAAACGAACAGTATCTACTTAATTGTTATGTCGTAGCAATGAACATATTCAAAAATGATGAAAAGCTATAAGGTAGAAAATTAATTATTAATGAAAATAGTATTTAATGGAGACAAATAGCGAAAACTGAATTTTGCTTAAAAAAAAGAAAAAAGAAACCGGAAGGTTGAAATCGCAATAAGGGAGGTAATTACTTTCTGAAAAATTAGAAAATCTTGGGTCAATTTAGCAAAAATATACAGCATAATCATTTTCACACACCTGTCCTTGCTAGATCAGCGGTTAAGCAACGTTGAGTTTAGTCAGTACCAGATGGGTGACCAGTTTGGGAATACCAGATGGGTGCATAATTTGGGAATACCAGGCACTGTCCACTGTACGTAGGGAGAGGTTGACAACTGCCCGCAAGAGTTGCAAAACCTAACGTCGTCATTTACCCTAACGGGCATATACATGCAACTGAGGACCACTTGTGAATTTCATACGACCATGAAATTTCCGCTTTTGGAGGAAGTCAGTTGAACCCATATTAGTATTAGTGCTGCAGTTTAATTTTTCATTTCAATTTAACAAAACTCAGTTTTTGCTAATTGTTTTCAAAAACTGTTTTCATTAATAATTAATTTTTTTCTAATAACAAAGAAGTACCTAGTGGGATAGATTAAAATATACGGGCTTTGGAAGGGCAACTAGACTTTGAAATGACGCCTTTATGGGGAACAGCAGCAGCAGTGAGATGATGGACTGACAATCTGAGTGCTAAGTACAAATCCAGTTTCTTCCACAGAAACATTCTCACTTAGAAATGTTGGCAACTACCCTTTAAGTACACGATGTCTTTCTAGAAAGAATTCTAACTAGAAAGATATCAGAGAAACGAATGCCGACAATAATCATCTAATTCATACAAAAATGTATGAATGATGCTTAACAAAAACCGCAACAACAGCAACAGTGGATGTTGTTTTTTATGTATCGATTCTTGATTGAAAAAAATATATTCTTGGGTTTGGTCTTAAGATGTTGGTCTGATGATGCGATTTCTCTGAAAGGAGTCACCACAGAAACATGTATACATATATGTAGCCAATAATGTTTGTATAAACAAATATACAACACACACATATATATATAACGATAATGTTTATAAAAATAAATATTAACCATTATTTTTATGTTTTTGAATTTTTTAGATATGGGTTGGTTATTCATATTATTTGGATTCTTCAGACTACTGTTCTCATCTTGAGTGTCATTTTTACAACGTTTTGGTCGATGTAATCTGCGACCTTCTTCAGGTGTATTTTGTCGAACTCGGGATACTGGACGCAAGGACCCATAGCGCAGTGGTTAGAGTACTTGGAAAAAAAAAATCAATTGTAAAAGTGATATTCTCCTGAAGGTTGAAGGTTCAATTCTCAGTGTGGGCGACCAAAAAATACAATTGTGAATTACTTAGGACCTCTATCCAGTCAATAAGAGCGTGCTACACCTGTGAAGTCAATAATAGGTTACCGTTCGAAATTCCGTCCAAATTCCCGAGTTTGACAAAAACATTACAGAGTTTGACAAGATACACCTGAAGAAGGTTGAAGGTTATAGCAACTGAAGCGTTGTGAAAATGACTCTAAGGTGAGAACAGTAGTCGGAAGAATCCAAATAATACAAATTATTTTAGTATGTACAGATACTAGTGTTTCATGTTTAAGCAATCATCAATCTAGAGAGTAACAATTCCCTACAGTCAGGAGCTTAGAAGCCAATTATGAAGTCAATTTTACCTCCAAGCTAACAGAAATTAACACAAGAACTAAGGGAGATAAAGTACCTACAAATGCTAAGTCGATGGGCATGAATATTCAACAGCAAGAAGTCAGAATGTTACATTTGCGCTTAGCTTGACCACTTTTTTTTTCTTAATTCCCTAAAGAGAGCTCAACTTTATTTTCTTAAAGGGGCTTTTTATAACAATCTTTATGACGTACGTAACCGTCACAAAATGAAAATGTCATATCCCAAAACTACGTAAATTTATCAAGTTTATATTTATATATATCTATAGGCTTATATATTTATATTTGCAGGATTGACTCCTGACCTAATTAGCCAATCATTATTGAAAAACAGCTACTAGGCGTAAGTGGTAGTAATGTGGAGTATATTTAGTTTAATTTCATACAAAGCAGGCAAAATCGTGAAAATTCAGATACATCCAATTTTTGTGACATTTTAAATAATAGATATCAGAGATCAATTAATGAATATTCTCCAAATTTCAGTTTCTTTGGATCCATAGTAATTAGACACCATTTAAGCAAAATTTCTTTGAATTTCAATTTCTTCTTAAGACTCCTTAAGCTTTAAGTTTTAACCATTTTCTAGAATCAAAACCATGTAATAGATTTCGATCAAAATTAGAATAAGAATTCTAGACATAAGGTTTAGTATCATTATATCGTAATCGAACATAATCCTGCACATGTACGACATAATCACATTGACACACCTGTTCTTGTTAGATTGTTAGATCAGCAACGTTAAGCCTGGTCAGTACAAGATTTGATAACCATTTATGAGTACAAGCCATCAACATTTCCCTGCAAGAACTACACAAATATAATGCTGGCATTTCCCCGGGATATACATGCAACTGGGAACTGCTTGTGAATTTGATATTCCCTTGAAACTTCCTCCTTCGTAGGAAACTGGTTCAACTCACCTAGGCTGAATGCTGCTGAGTTTTTCTTTTTTTGTTTTGTTTTAAGAGGACATAAAAATGGTACAAAACTGTTCTCTTCAGGAAATTAATTTTACCCATCCTGGGACGGGTATTTTCTAATCTATATATATATAAAAGGCAAAATGTGTGTGTGTGTGTGTGTGTGTGTGTGTGTGTCTCACAAAAACTTTCCACACATGGGACGGATCCTCATGAGATCAGTATAATTTTGATCCTTCGGACGACAAATATCGAAAAATTGGCCCAAAGCATTCATTCCTTCACCCTCAACTGGGCGATTTTGTACAAGAAGGGGTCGCTTTTTCGTGGACATTTTAGCAAGTCATCGTCACCGTTGGATTGACTATGCTTAATTCAAACGCTCTCGACTTCCACTTGCACCATGGAGACATCGGCTAAGACGTTTTTTTCTCCTCCTTCGTGTCACAGGTTCAAGCCTGCCTGCCTACAGATTACCACTTTTTTTTTTAACAACTCTCTTCACCCAAACTGCCTACTGTTGTTTTGATCCCCCTTCCCTTGCTGCTAACACTTTTTTATCCCCTCCCTCCCCCAGGGTTCCTTACTACACCATCTCGATATACCCAGGCAATGCCAGGTACCCCTGCTAGTCAATTATAAAGTAAACTTTGTTTGTACTTAATGTGACTTCACTGAAAACACAAACTACTTAAGGACATTTACATGGGCGTATTATTCACATCTAAATTTAAGTCCTGCAAGTACCAATTACTTGCAAGTAATTTACAATTGTATTCTTAATATCACCCACACTGGGGATTGAACCTTCAACCACAAGAAGAGCCTAAACCTAAGTGTAGATTCCATGAACAAAGTTTCTTTCTTAGAACTGAACCCCTGTGGAATTCTATTCTGTTTGCCTGCTTTCCAGCTGACTACAATATGGTCGTCTTCAAGTTCAACGTAAACAAGTTCTTGATGAGCCGTTCCCCTTAAGTAATCCAATTTACCAAATTTCCACTACTAACGATTACTATGATATTGTCCCATTGACTACTGTACACTCTTTAACCCTTATCCTTGAGTGGCCTCTGGGCCTTGATAAGTGGTAACTCCTATGTAAAAAAAAAAAGAAATGGTTAACTGAGGAGCAACTGTTTCATGACGCTATTTTGAAAATAGTCTCAAAAAAAGTAAAGGAGACTACGCACCATAATTCAAATTTGCAAAAATTTTTGTTGTAATGCCTACGAATTCCCATTAGTTGCTTAAAAATGAATTCCTTTATAAAAATAAAACTACTTGATCAATTTACATGAATTAAAAAAACAAAACAAAAAAACGATATTTTCTCTTTGTCGCAGGTACGTACGTACATAAAACATTTTTTCTTTTATTTGGGTTTTTTTTTTTTTTTTTTTTTTTTAGGGGGGAATTATGAACAAGCACCAACAAAAATAAATCAAAAAAAAATAATAAACATAAAAAAGATAAAATGCTGTTATGGTCTCGTGTAGAATCTAAAGCTCCTTGCGCAATTCCGGGCAACTCCGGGTTTTCCTGATAGGAATCTCAATCTGCACAAAGTTAAGTATATGTATATATATATATATATTTGTATGCACAGGATTTACTCCTAAACTAATTAACTGATCATTATGAACTTTAGAACACAGCTGCTAGAGGTAAGAGATCGTAAAGTGAGATATATTTTGTTTTATTTAGTTTTATACATAGGGAATTAAAACGGAGCAAAAAGTCTTCATGAAAATATTTCATTTTTTTGTAAAATCTTAATAGGTATAATTTCAGTTTCTTTGGAATATGTAAAGGATTTTTAAGGAGTATATTATGGGCACAAACTCCCATTTGAAAATTTAAATATATCAGATTTATATTGACTTGATTCATAATTATTAAGCAAGATTCCATGAATTTCTTAAATCCTGTGGAGCTTAAACATTAAATTTTAGACATTTTCTAGAATCAAAATCATGTAATGGATTTCGAATAAAATTGGAATAAAGATTCTAGACATAATATTTAGTATCGCTATATGCTTATGTTAATCTGTATTAGGGCATATAAAAGTGGTGCAAGAAAATTCTTTTACCCACCCTGGGACGGGTATTCTCTTAATATATTACTAGAAATAAGTTATAAAGCACCCTCTCTCATATATCAATATAATTATAAAACTCAAATGACCTTGTAACGGGTGTTGTAACCCCACTTCCGGTTTACGCCTTCCGGTTGCGCATGCGTACATAAACATAAACCCATAACAGCGTAAACAAATAAACGCAAATCTCTACTTTTGCAGAATTTGACCTGCGCACTGAAATATTAATGTTATTATTTAGAAATTATTATTTAACATGGGAAGGATGGGGATGCTTTGAAACTATTCTTTATTACAACTATACTGTCGCAATTTTCTTACAAATAAATCAACTTTGACCCGTTGACAACTATAAGAACAATTTACAATGGCGATTTCCCCACCAACTTCCTTTTTTTATTTATTTATTCTCCATTTTTTAATACACCTTTCTTTAAAACATTCACACATTTTCTTCTACGCTACCAACATAAATAAATAACCCCGAAATTTTCTTTTTTATTTGCGTTACAAATAAATAATCAACGCGGCAATAAAACGTATTGTTTTAATGTGTACGTTTTCAGCGTCCCAGTTGTTTTTGGTTTTTTTTCGCATAGTAGAGTTAAGCTAAAGGATAACATAAAAGTTTTTTTTTTTTAAATTCAAATTGTACAAAAAATGTTGTAAATAGAAAAGTATTGTCCTAATTAGTTTTATTGACCTTATTATTAATATATAAATTAAATATTTATTTGGTGTACAATAAGTGCATAAGCACCCGTGCTTTTCAGCGAAACATATTCAATAAAAGAAATGGATTAATATGAATAACCCGGATATAAGACAGTTGTTAGAACCTGGTAAGAAGTCTCACTTAATTAAGCGAAAGGATAACAAAAGTTTTCTTAAAAACACTCAAATTGTACAAAAAATGTTGTAAAATAGAAACGCATTGTCTTAATTAGTTTTATCGACCTTATTATTAACATATAAATTAAATATTTGACCCAATGGGTCATGAATGTTTGCTTAAAATAAATTTTAAAAAACTTACATTTTATTTTCATTTTCTATTTAAAAAGCCATTCTTAATATGGGGGAGAGTGGCTTTAACTATTCTGTACTTTCAACTAACAATTTCATTTAAAAAAGAAATATCAAAATTTGAATTTAACTTTAAGTATTATGGTATCTGTTCAGCAGCGCACATTTACCTATAAGTATGGCAAACCACTTATAATTCAATGGCTGTAATTTTTTTTTTAAATAAACAATTATAAACAGAACGACACATAGAAATCTATCTATATTCTTTTTTCATTTTGATATACTTTCATAGAAATGTTTCTGTTATGTCAAAAAAAAACTATTTTCTTTACGTCACAAGTGTCACGCTCATACATTAATTCCATAGCTAATATAACATACTGACCAAACGGGTCACGGGTAGTCTAGTATATATATATATATATATATATATATATATATATATATATATATAGATATAGATATATATATATTATTTTAAAGATATAATTATCCACTGACACGTGTTTCGTCGTCTACGACTCATCAGAGTGGCTGAATCTAGCGAGGTGTGTGTGTGTGTGTGTGTGTGTGTGTGTGTGTGTGTGTGTTTTCTGCTTAATACATTGGTTTATTTTCTTAGAAAAAGTTTCTTTCTCTTTTTTATGACTTACAGTTAACAAAAATATATTGAAACTAAAAGTGGGTTTATTTGTGGGGATTACCAAAACAGATAAATAAATAAATAAATAAATAAATAAATAAATAAAAAGGAAAAGTGTGAGCGCACTGATTGGTTGCTTTCCAGTGACGTCATGACGCGCAACTGTGGTCGATGTTTGGTGTTTCTCCATAAATTAAGCCGTTTTGCGCTCTGCTAGATTAAAAGCGAAATATCACCACTGAGCGACAGACTGCTGTAGTAGTACACTGCACATAATAGAGAGGTGCAGGTTTGATGACAACGCATATAATAAACAATAAATATTAGCTGACAAAATAATCATAAAATCCATACGAACACGTCAGGAAAACAAAAACGGAGAAATTGAAACTCAAATTTACTAAATCACATAAAACGTGCTTGGATATTCTTGAGATCATCAATTCCGGAAAATTGTTGAGAATCAAAACAAACAGGTATTTATTTATTTTAATTATTTTTGTATTTGTGAATGTATTATTTGAATAAAAATTCATGTTTTACTATTCTTTTGAAAGTGGGGATATTTTATTTTAACAATTTCTTTTTGGAGTAAATTTCCTTTTCTTTTTTACTTTTAATCAACAAAAATGGAGTTATTGTAATGTGAAATATTGTAGCAGTTGTCTATTTTTATATACGAAAAATAATACTATTTAATTTCACCAACAAAATTGTTTATATATAAAATTCTTGTCACTACAATTTAATTTATACATTTTTCGATAGGTTTATCTATTTGACACTAGTAGAAACTACCCGGTGTTGTCCCGGAGTTTTGTTTTTGGTTTTGGTTTTGTTTATTTATTTATTTATTTATTTTTGTTTACTTTCATTTTTGTTTTACACTTAACTATGCCTTTTTTTGTCTCAAAAGTAATACTTTGGTGCTTATGCACTTATTGTACCGCATTTAAACATTTTTTTTTTTTTTAAAATAGTATTTTCAAGTTGTATTCAAGTTTTACGATAACAATTTTAATAAATTGTTTGGTAAAAGTGCATAATATTTACAAAACAATCTCATCTTCTCTCCCCTGTGTTAAGAATGGGTTTCTAAATGATGTTATTTCAATACGGTATTAATGCATAAGTATCGAAGGGGGGGGTATATTTTCCCATTCCCAAAATTGCCTTAATTTAAAAAAAAAAAACTAACCTTAACCTAATCTTAAACTAAGTTTTAGATTTAGTTCGACAAAAATCGGTTTGGTACGGTTCAAATTCTGTAGAAGCTACAAATATGCTACAGAGTTTTTTTGTTTTTTTTTCAATGAAGTGAAACTCAAAAGATTTCGGTAATTTACGGAGTCAGTTTCAAGGTTTGACGGAGATTCCCGAGAAGGCAGACGATACGAATAAAAAGAGGCTGTAAACACGTTTGCCCGAGTTAGACGCACGATGTGAAATTTGAAAGTTTGTAAGTGAAAAAAAAAAAATGTAAAAAAAAAAAAGGCAGGCGACACTGAAGAAGCAAGCAAAACCAAGTTAGAATTTTTTTTTTTTTTAATTGTTTTAAATCCCCCCCCCCTAAAAAAATGAAGTTGAAAAAATCTTTCTAAAAATAAAAGTTGGTACTTGTGCATCTCACTGCATAGTGCATTGCATCTGTTACCGTGCTGAAATAATGGCACTATTTAGAAAGCCATTCTTAACATGGGGAGGGGAGGGGTTTTTTGTAACTATTCTGTACTTTCACCTAACAACTTAATACAGAATATACCGTAAAATTTGAATTTAACGTGAAAATATTATTAAATAAATATCGCGTTAAAGCACCAAAGTTTTCGTAAAAGTTAATAATGCAGTAATTACTGCATTATTAACTTTACTATTATTATTAACTTTACTATTTATTAACTTTACTATTATTATTAACTTTACTATTTATTTAACATTACTAATGCAGTAATGCACTGCAACTGCACTGCTTGATTTGAAAAAAATGATTAAACCCATTTTTAACACGGAGGGGGGAGAAATGAATTGATACTAACCTTAGTGAACACTTATAAAAATCCCCCTTTTTCCAACAAGTAAGAAAAAAAGTGTTCGTTAATTAACGTCTTTCTAAAAATAAATACCAAAGCAATTTTTTGTTTGTTTTTGTTTTCTTAGAACAACAACCTGTTTTGTTTTGTTTTTATATATTATAAATTGATAAGATGATAATCCTAGTTCTTCGTTATTGTACCTATTTACTATGCCTCCCCACGGGACAGAGTTAGACACAAGGGTCGTTTTTTAACGTGGAGAAAAGGTACAAAAATAAAAATTGTCTCAGTCGTGAAGGATTTCTCCTCCACCGAAAGAGAACAAGAAATAGAAGTGCAGCATCTGAAGAACAGATACTACACTTTGATCTTGTCCAGAAGGCCAAGTTGTGTAGTTCTTCGTTATTGTAGCGAAATTCGAAAATTGAAATATTGAATTTCAAGTAAACCCAATGGTATCTACTGAATTGTCATGTCGCAGTAATGAAAATATCCAAAAATTAAAAAAAAAACGATATGATAGCAAATTAAGTATCAATGATACTAGTTTTCGAAACAAAATCCAATTGCGTATATGAAAATAACTGTCCGTTTTCTTATATTTAATGGTGAATGTCTAGGTGAATTTTTGTAGGAATTTTTGACACCCCTAACACGAAACTGCGAATAAAATATAAAAAAAAACAACTCGTAATTTCTCTTTTAAAAGTGGATTGTTTATTTTCTTTATGGATTATACTTCCAAAATAAACTATTAAAGTTGTTTTAAAAGTAATAGAAATATTTTTTTTTTAACAGTAATGAATTTTACGAACTCAATATTTTTCAATTTTTAAACTTTAAAAATCTATCAAAATTTTTCTATTGATTCTATTTTTACGACATTTTCAGGGTTAATGTGAAATTTTATGCTCTTTCCAATAAACTGAATATAATATTTTAGACAAACGTTTTTTTTTTCACGCCCCCCCCCCCATTTTCAAGTATCTATTAAAAAGTAAATAATTAATTTACTCACCAAAGTTTTATATATCACAAATTGAAGAGAAAAGGTCAATAAATAATATATTCCAATTTAAAACAAAAATAAAGTAGTGTTTTTTTAGAAAAGTTCGAAGTTTAAAACCTTTTTTTTTTAACCACGTTGTTTGTTTTTTCTTGTTTTTTTTTTTTTAAATGAAACCTTAGTCCTTGCTTCTTTAATTGAAAAAAAAATTAGGGCTTGAATTACATTTTTCGAGTAGTTATAAGCTTGGAAAGACAGGGGGTCGAATAATTCACGCTTCCAATTTTGAAATGTCTATTAAAAAGTAAATAATTAATTTACTCACCAAAGTGTTATATATCACAAATTGAAGAGAAAAGGTCAATAAATAATATATTCAAATTTAAAACAAAAAAAAAGCAGTGTTTTTTAGAAATTTACCTGTAAAGTCCGAAAACCTTTTTTTTTAAAAAAAAGCACGTTGTTTGTTTTTTTGTTGTTTTTATAATGAAACCTTGGTCCTTGCTCCTTTAATTGAAAAAAAAATTAGGGATTGAATTACATTTTTCGAGGAGTTATAAGCTTGGAAAGACGGGGTGGAATTATTCACTATTTTTCACGAAATTTCTGACACACCTCAGATGTCGCCATTAAAAATGAGTGACACACATTTGAATAATTAGATTATCTTTCGAAGCTTATAACTACTTGAAAATGTAATTTAAACCCTAATTTTTTTTTCAATAAAAGGAGCAAAGACCAAATTTTAAAATAATAAAAGTTTTAATAGAAAAATACGCAATATTTTTTTAATCGGGTTTTCTTTAAAAAAGATTTCAAGAAATTCAACGAATTTTAACTTACTCCAAATATAATAAATATATATAAATTCTAAAAAATCACTTACCTATAAAAAAAATACTAATCAATGGGTACTACCATTCTTCATTTATAAGAATTTGTCCATATTTATATTTTATATTCCATGACCGTGATTTCAAATTCTAATCTCAGATGTTTACAGAGTGGATTTGTCTCCCTTTCTTCCAGTTGACAAATAAGAGGTCTAATTATTTTTGACATGTGCCTTATCTCCCCTTTGTATTTCTAACATGTTTCCTGTCAACAAAGTTAGTCAATATGGGGTCACTGTACTTGAAAAATGATCACATTTCGCTCATAAGTTTACTTTTATAAACACCCCCGACAAATTTTTCTTTTTTTTTATTCTCTTAAAGAAATACATGAGTTTTTGATTTAAAATATTTTATTTCTTCTTTATGCAATGAATTTTTTTAAATATCAAAAAAAAACAAAAAAACATTGAATGAAATAGAAAAAATTATTGTAAGTGTCCAATATTTATTGGACAATATTTTCAAATTATGAAGTTCCACTTAAAAAAAAAAATCAACATTTTTTTTAAAACAAAGTTTTAAACTTTTGACTTTGCAGGTAAATTTGCACAAAACTATTCTGTTTTTTTTTTTGTTGTTGTTGTTGTTGTTTTTGTTTTAAATTAGATTATTTTATTTTGTGATCTTTTATCTTCTGGGGATTTTGACCGCTTTTGACCTCCTGTGGATGCAACCAGAATTTTCCATTGTCAAATATTACATTTCCAGATGTATATCATGTGGTTTTGCTTTTGGGTAATTTTCAGCAAAATCTAATGGTCGGAAAACATTCTATGTCTCGAAATGTGCTATTTTTGTCTATTTTGGGAGCAAAAAAAAACTTACCATTTTTACCCCTTTTGACCCCCTGGGGACGAAACCAAAATTTTTTTAGGATGAAACGTTTCCAGATGTATATCATGTGGTCTTGCTTTTGGGTAATTTTCAGTAAAATCAAATGGTTGGAAAAGATTCTGTTCCGGAAAGTGCTATTTTTGCCCATTTTGACCCCTTTTAACTGCCTGGGGATGCAACCAGAATTTTTCCAGGGTCAAATATTATGTTTCCAGATGTATATCCACATGGTTTTGGTTTTTGGGTTATTTTTTCTTGCTCGCTTGGCCAATTTTCAGCAAAATCTAATGGTCGTAAAATATTTTATGTCCCAAAAAGTGCTATTTTGGGCTATTTTGACCGCTTTTGACCCTCTGGGGGTGCAACCAAAATTTTCATAAAAAATCCGAAAATGTTACATTTCCTCAGTTGCCTAGTTGTAACTTCATGGAAAATTTCAGAAAAATGTAATGAGTAGTTATTGAGAATTTTTTTAATTCTAAGGTCCAAATCCAACGGACCAATAACTACTTATTGTTTTTATCAATTTCAATAATAAGCAATGTTATCTACCTGATGGTCATGTCACAATTAGTTAAATATTATTGCATTATTACATAAAATATGTACTTTGTACATGTACAAATAGATTATTGCGTGACATCACTAGGTTGAATTTAATTTTTGACACCCTTAATATAAAAAAACTCGTAATTTCTCTTTTTAAAGTGAGTTATTTAATTTCTTTATGGAATATACTTTCAAAATAAACTATTAAAGTTTTTAAAAAAATAATAATAGAAATGTTATTTTTTATTTAAAAAAAAAAAAAGTGTTTACAAAGTGCATGCGCACACATGCAGCCATTTTTTCTACGTAATGAACTGAATTGAATTTTACGAGTTAAATTTTTTTCAATTTTTTCAATTTAAAAATTTATTAAAATATACCTATTGGTTCAATTTTTAAGATATTTACAGGTTTAATGTAAAATTTTATGCTCTTTCCAATAAACCGAATATAATATTCTAGACAAACGTTTCTTTTTTTTTTTTAATTCACCTCTTATTTTGAAATGTCTATTAAAATGAAAATAATTAATTTTCTCACCTAAGGTTTATATATCACAAATTGAAGATAAAAGTACCTAACCCACTATAATTTACTCCTTTAAAGTTATAATTTTTATTATTATTACAAACATGGTTTAAGTCGAGATAATTTGTTTGGAAGAAATGCTAAAATCATTTCACTCTAAAGAATTTATGAAATAGGAATTAACGCGGCAATCCGGTAATTTTTTTTTTTTTTCATTTAATAACAAAAAAAAAAAATAGTTTTCAAATTTATTTCTTTTTCATTAAAAAAAAAAAATTCTATAAATTTGATGCATTCCAGTTAGATAAATTGTCTTAAATTTTTATTTATTTTTTTTTTTGCGATGAGGATTAGTATTAATTTTGATTGTTTGAACTATTGCTCTCATCTTGGTAGTTGTTTTCGCAATAGAATCTTTTCTGACCCTTTAGATTTTGTTGAAAATTACCTAAAAGCAAGACCATATTAATATACATCCGGAAACGTAATATTTTAAACCGGGAAAATTGTGGGGCTTGAACCACAAGGTGTTTTAGGGGTAAAAAAAAAAACACACCCTTTTTGGGGCTCATTTTTATTTTTTCCAAAAATTCATACTTGTGTCTAAATAGGGGTTTTTGATGGTACCAAATTCAAATCAATGAATCGTTTGTCATGAAACGGTGTCATTTGGTTGTTTTACATCAGGCCATGTGTTAAGATGGGGGAAATTGTTAAAATCAGTCAGGGAACCAGATAGTTTTTGGCTTGTTGTTTCTTAATGAAAAATCATTGGGGGGGGGGGGCTGGATTTCACTACAATAACGAAGAAGGGCCGTAATCTTTTTAGTGAGCTTTTGAGGTACTTATTCATTGAACTTTTATTTCAAGTCACAGAGAACTGATCCGAGGTTCCCTGTTAATATTTTGGATTGACTTCGTAAATACTGATAT
This sequence comes from Euprymna scolopes, assembly GCF_053919585.1. Taxonomy (NCBI): domain Eukaryota; kingdom Metazoa; phylum Mollusca; class Cephalopoda; order Sepiida; family Sepiolidae; genus Euprymna; species Euprymna scolopes. Next base: position 47,662,603 of record NC_136501.1, read on the forward strand.
CCTCTGGTTATCCATTTATTCCCAAGTATCCTTTCTGGTTTTAAATCTCTTGTCATAAAACGTATGTGTAAAAAAATGAATGGTAGTAAATTTCTTATTCATTAACCTAAATTAATTAATTATTTAGGCTAACCCCGAAAAAAAATCACTTATCCTTCATTAGTTATTCTTTTTCTCGACTTGTTTATAAGATAGCGACTATATTTTCCAGTCAAGTTTTCATTTCGGCATTTCTCGTGTACGACGAAACTTGCTGTAACTTACCATTGATGGTAAGTTGACAGTTTATTCATTGTACTCGAAAATTTTACGAACAGTGACAATAATCACTCAATCATTGTGTTGGACTTTTCAAGTACAAGAATTAAATTGCAAAATTAAGGAGGGTTTTTTTTGTTTTTTTTTTTTGCAATCGTGTAGAAGATTAACAATCTGTATTTATGTAGAAGCTCTCATATAGCATGATTATAAAAAATTAGGTTTATAATTATTTTTTTTTATTATTTGGTTATCTTTTTATTTGTTTTTTTTTTTGTTTTTTGGTTAGTTATTTATTCATTTGGTTACTTACATTTTATTATTTTTTATTGAATAATTTGGTTATTTGTTTTTATTTATTTATTTGGTTATTTTTATTTATTTACTTATTTTGCGTATTTACTTATTTGGGTATTTACTTATTTGGGTATTTACTTTTTTTTTACATAGGCATCACCACTTATCAAGGCCTTGAGGCCACTCGAGGATAAGGGTTAAAGAGTGTATAGTAGAAATTGGACAATATAATAATTGTTTGTAATCGAAATTCGGTAAATTTGTTAACTTATATGGAACGGCTCATCAAAAACTTGTTTACGTTAGACTTGAAGACACCCATATTGTAGTCAGCTGGAAAGCAGGAAAACGGAAGACAATTCCATAGGCGTGCAGGTCTAAGAAAGAAGTTTTGCTCATGGAATCTACGTTTAGGTTTAGGCACAGATAAAGAGTGGGGTAAATTATTGATAGTGTTTTCTGCTAGACGGGCGTTTCTTGTGAAAGTTTGACGAGGGGGAGGACCATAGATTGGAGCTCAGCCGAGCACTTGCCATCAAAATAACGATAAAGCAGAGACAAACTCGCAACATCTCTTCTGTGAGATAGAGGTTGCAGGGAAAAGAAAAGGACATCTCCTACGAGGCTACGAAGTCTATTTTGAACTCTATCAAGGCAGGATAAGTCATTTCTAGCAGCTTCTGCCCAAATGTGGCAACAATACTCCATCCTAGGACATACCTGGCTCTTATATAGATAGAGAATTGCATCAGCAATGAGATATCTACTGGATCGATAGAATGATCCCACCATTTTTCCAGCGGCCTTGGCAACAGATTTAATGTATGTGTTCCATTTAAGATCAGGAGTAAAGGTCTAGCCCAGAAGCTTGTCAAAACATGAGGCCTCCCCAAGACGAGAGCCATTCATTTCAATTGATGCCAGATGGGGCTCAGAGCGTTGATGATGTAAAGATAAAAGCTTGGTTTTAGATGCATTAAAAGTAACAAGCCACCTCTTTCCTCATTGTACCACTTGCTCAAGATCAGAGGAGAGAGAATCAGAGAACTTGGTCGTTTACGGTCTTAGATGTGCTTACCATAGATAGTAGTGTCATCAGCATAAATGTCTACGAATGATGTAAGGATGTGATTTGGAAAATCATTAATGTAGATCAGGAAGAGAGTTGGGCCCAGGATGGACCCCTGAGGGACTCCAGCATTAATACTAAGAGCTTCTGATTTCTGCCCATTAACCACTACTCTTATGAACCTATCAGAGAGAAATGATTTAATAATTGAGAAGACATTTCCAACTATACTGTAGCTGGAGATCTTGTGAAGTAAACCTTTATGCAATACTCTATCAAAGGCTTTTGATATGTCAAGAGCAATTGCCCTAGAAAGGTAGCCTCCGTTGAGAGATTCGCTAATCCTATGAGATTGAGATATAACTGTAAGCACATCTGATGTAGATCTAGCAGAACGGAAACCATATTGCGTGTCACTAAGAAGGTTATTTTTGCTGAGATGGTTGATTACTTCTCTATTTAACACAGATTCCAGCAACTTACTCATGACGCACAGGAGACTTATTGGCCTGTACTGAGAGGGAGATGAGCGATCACCTGAATTCTTAAATACAGAGCATACTGATGAAATTTTTCAGGGTGATGGGAAGCAATTCTCCTTAAGACAACGTTTAAACAGTTTTGTAAGTATGGGCGCTAGTTCTGGTTGAAGTCTTTTGAATACTAATTGGAATACCACCAAGGCCTGTTGCTTTACTGGAATCAAGGTTCTTGATTAGCTAGGCAACATCACGTACAGATATATATATATATCACATAGCGTGTTTTCTGATACAGGAGGAAATATTGGAGGTTGGCGGCCTTGGTCGCAAAGGGTAGAATTAACTGCAAAGTTCTTGGCAAAGAGTTTGACGCGATTACCTCAGGTCCACTTATTTGGGTATATACTTATTTGGGTATTTACTTATTGGGAGGGGGGGTACTTATTTTTTTTCGGTTATTTAGCATTTTTCGATTATGTAGCATCTTTCGATTATGTCGCATTATTTTTTTTTAAGTTTTATTTTTATTTTATTCTTATTTCTCTAAATTTAATTTTTTTTTTTTTTTATGCATCATGTGTAAGACAGTGGGACACTTCACGATTTTCATGGATACTTTATATCCGGTGTAAATGAAAGTTTATTGGTTTATATTTTGCGTTTATTTTATTTCCAGTATTTAAAAATATCGAAAATTTGCATTAAATCCGAAAATGCCAAAGTAAGTCATGTTTTCTTTTGCAGTAGCTCTTTTCTTTCTCCTTTTCTTTTTTCTTTTTTTTTCTTTTTGCTTAAAAAAAAAAAAAAACTTTAATTCCTTATTTTTTGGTTCAATATCATTAAGTTTTCTAAACCAAAAAATATTGGTAATCTAATGTATGGTGGCTTATTTCCAGTGAAAAATAGATTTCGACACGGTTTCGTTGCCCTTAAAAAATTTATTTTTAATTTAACCCCTTTCTTAGTACTAAATGAGATAATATTAAAAACAATAGGTTATAGTAGATTTAACTGTCTGCGAGAAACTCAAATAAAACAAGTCTGTCGGAGAAAAAGTAAGAGATAATGTTATTTATCTTACTAAAAAAACCTTGTGCTAAGGGAAAATAAATTATTTGGAAGCAATGAAACCCTGTGAAACCTATTTCTCTGTAAAGAATAGTAGGTGCCGTACAATATCAAAAAGTTGAAAAAAAAAAATGGTTGTGTATTATAATTGGATATTAAAAGATGCATTTTTAAGTAAAAAAAAAAGGGGGGGGGACTATAGGTCAGACATAGAAGCTTATTAAAACAGGGAGCTTTTGAGACAAAAGTCATTCATATCAACTGAGACCAAGTTGAGATCAGAGCATTCATTGGTGGTGAAAAAGCTTGGTTTTGGATGTGCCAAAATTAACCAGCCACTATTTACTTCATTGCACCACGTGCCACCTTTGTCCAAGGAAAAGGATTTGGAGATCTTGGTCATTGCTGGCCTTTGAAGTGTTGCCCTAGATAGTAGTGTTGTCTGCACATATGTCGACAAATGAACTCAAAACATGATTTGGGAGATCATTGAAGATAAGGAAGTGAGTTATTGGGCCCAGGACGGATCTGTAAGGCAAGCCAGTGTTGATACTTTGAGTTTCTGAGTTTTCTGTTTAGTCTACTGCGTCCAATGCTGTACGACAAACTGATTTATCTCCCTTGTTTTCCCTTAACTTTTGCTATTTCAACTTCAGCCCTTCGGGGGGGGGGGGTTATATGAGCTCCGAAGCCAACAGAGTATGGACCATTTTTGAAATGACCTGTTCACTGTTGACTGAGGTCTACACTTCTAAACTTTTCGAGGAAGCAAGTATAATGTTTATTGCTTGAGGCGCCCCTACAGGGGAGTGGAGTGCCGACGAGTCTTCCCAGGCAATTTTTGAACGGCTAGAGTGCTCTGCTCCTACTTTAGGCAGGCTTCACCTTCCTCGCTTTCTTGATCTTGTCAAATTTTCATACAGTGGGAAGAAAGTAAACAAGTGTTGCTATTTTAAATTAGAAAATGGCGGATCGATAATAATTATTTATTTTATTTTTTTTTTTTTTTTGATAAAAAATGATAGCTCTAGCAGATCTAATCGGTAATTTGTTTCGTAATTTTTGGAATTTTTACTAATTTCGACGTAACATAAGTGTTTTTTTGTTTTTTTTACTAATTTTTGACGTTACATAAGTGTTTTTATTTAAAATGCATTTTTTTTTAGAGATCCAATTACAATGCACAAATGCAAAAAAGAAAAACAAAAAAAAAACTGAATCCTTCAATCCTTCATTGCTATTATCGTGGGAAATGTAAATAGCTTCCTTCTTTTGCCAACAATTTTTAAGTATTTGAGACTATCTTGGTGGTGGCATCTGCTTATTTTGTTTCTTTTGCGACCCGTCCCCCCCCCCTCTCTCTCTCTCTCTCTCTCTCTCTCTCTCTCTCTCTCTCTCTCTCTCTCTCTCTCTTTTTGTTGGTCTGTCTTCAGGAGGCTATCCTTTCAGATATAGCTCTCGCCTGATTTTCCTCTTTCCTCGTTAGAAAGAAAATTATCGCCCGGGGCGTTTCTGTAAGGAAATTCCGACAATTTTGGGGATTTTTTTTTTTTTTTTTTGACAAATCCTCCATAGCATACGGACGGTTGCGACGATCCACCCACGTTCCTCTTAGGAGTATGGACTATCCAAACTCCAGCATGTAAATTACGGACGAAGTAAAGAATAGATACCCTGTAGCAGACGACGACGCCTGGCGGTGCCAGGCGCACAATTCAACTAACACCGGTGATTCGACCTTGACATTGGCACAAGCACACGGCGTCGGTTGTTTGTAAACACGTCAAATAGCAAACATGCTAGAATATTCACCAGCATTTTTTTAAAAATATATTTACAAAACCTTTGAAGATTTAAAAGAAAAAGTATATATTTACAAAACATTTTTTTAAAAATAAGTAACAAAACGAACGTATTTAAATAAAAGATATTTAAATAAACGGGTGTCTCTTTCTGTTTCGGATTTTTGCGACCAAGATTGATTTTTATGTGCCGTGTTTTTTTTTTTGGGGGGGGGGGGTTCTGTGTGCGTTTTTAAGACAATTCAATATTTATTCTTTAAAACATTAACTTTAGCGACAATTAATATATTTTCAAAATAATACTTTTAAATATTACATTTTTACGAATATTCGCAAGCAAGATTTAAAAAAAAAAAAAAAAAGACGAGGTGTTTTTTTTTTTTCAATTAAATTATAAACTTTATTTGAACTTTCAACAAACTTTTACAGACATAAAAATAGACTTTATGGATATTTTATAATAATTTTTTAAAAATATATTTAACGAAAAGTTTTTTTTTTATCATTTCATTGTTGAATAAAATTTCAAAGTAATAAATGGTGAAAAAAAATATCTCGAAAAGAAAAAACACCTTGTCTTTTTTTTTGTTTTAAATAAAACTTTAATTTTAAAATTTCGATGTTTGAAAAACAGTCCATAATATATATTTCATTATAAAAGTTCTATTTTTGTTTGATAAAAAGAATAAAACAGTTAATAAATAATAAAAAAAAACAACAGTCCATTAAGTTCAAATAAAGACTGTTTGAATAAAACTTATAAAAAAAGGTTCATTCTATACGGTTTTGGCCATTTCTTTTTTGTGCATTTTTGATACAATTCAATATTTATTTACAGTGCGATGTATGTCGGTGGTCAGTGAAGGAGAAATCCTTTTAGGCCGAGGCAATTTTTATGCATAATAAAATCACAAGTATAAACAATTGAGATAAAAAAAATATATTATTTTATTCACATCTTTTTATAACTTTTATTTTTATAAAGATGAAATGTAGTATCACAAGATAGAAATCTTTTTATAATTTTTATTTAAAAAAAAACTGTCTGTAAAAGTTTGTTGAAAGTTCAAATAAAGTTTATAATTTAATTGAAAAAAAAAAAAACACCTCGTCTTTTTTTTTTTTAAATCTTGCTCGCGAATATTCGTAAAAATGTAATATTTAAAAATATTATTTTGAAAATATATTGTCACTGAAGTTAATGTTTTAAAGAATAAATATTGAATTGTCTTAAAAACGCACACAGAACCCCCCAAAACACGGCACATAAAAATCAATCTTGGTTGCAAAAATCCAAAACAGAAAGAGACACCCGTTTATTTAAATATCTTTTATTTAAATACGTTCGTTTTGTTACTTATTTTAAAAAAATGTTTTGTAAATATATACTTTTTCTTTTAAATCTTCAAAGGTTTTGTAAATATATTTTTAAAAAAATGCTGGTGAATATTCGAGCATGTTTGCTATTTGACGTGTTTACAAACAACCGACGCCGTGTGCTTGTGCCAATGTCAAGGTCGAATCACCGGTGTTAGTTGAATTGTGCACCTGGCACCGCCAGGCGGTGTCGTCTGCTACAGGGTATCTATTCTTTACTTCGTCCTAACATGCTTCAGTGCTTCTTCACAGCTCTTGTATTTTAACGACCCTCCCAACACGTGTTCTTTTTTATTGTACCTTGTAGTTGGGACCTTAATGCTTAGTATTAACGTCTGTTGTTCTCACCTTGCATATTACATTGAGTGTTCTGTTCCGCAACCAACTTTACTTTCGATCTTCGATAAACTGTTTATCTGTAAATAAATTTATATATTTATAAACACAACTGTTTATTCACTGTTATTCTTTCCTCCCGACACGTTAACACAGCCTGTAAAATAGTGACCACCTGTGACCCTTTTTGTAAATGGGCATTAAAACTAAGGACGGACAATGAAAGTGAAAGTATTTTGTTTTTAGGCAAAAAAAAAAAAAAACCAAAAACAATTAAAAAAAAAAAAACATCCAAAATCAAAATAATCCGATGCTGAT